>NC_062217.1:51904281-52218827 GCF_902686445.1 Sciurus carolinensis | reverse complement strand
TGTTTCAATACTAAACTTACATTTTTATCGAGGGTTGTAGAAGAGAGAAGTATAATTCTCTTTTTCTAAATAGAAATGAGAGAAAACAAAATTTGCTACTTGTTCCAATAAATATCTTCTACTGAAATTCAAATCTGTAAACTAAATAATCTGTAATCTGTAATACTCTGCTTAAATACTCAGGATTTCCTTGCTAAACACACTGACCCAAAATTATAACCTCTGCCATAATCTACCCAATTCTGATCAACTTTACACTTTATAATACTCCTGAAAAAACGTTCAGTATCACTAGCCTTTTGGGACATATAAGTTAAAACATGACGATGTATTGCAACTCACCCATTAGAACAGTTAATATATGCAATAGTATAATAACCAATGCTGTTGAGGACATGGAGAGTGGATTTTTTTAATCAGTTGTTGAAAATAAGGTTTGCCATTGTTTGGTCAGCTTTTCATCACTATGACCAAGATATCTGACAGGAAAAACCTAGCGGGGAAATGTTTCTTTTGGGCTCATGATTTTCAGAGGTCCTGTCTATGGTGGATGACTGCAGAGCTGTGGTCCAGAGGTGGTGCAGAACATCATGGAGGAGGGCATTGTAGAAATGCTTCTCAGCTCCTGGAAATATCAGGAACAAACTATAAACCCCCAGGGAATGTCCCCAATGATCTACTTCTTCCAGCCACACACTACTTACCTACAGTTATCACCTAGTATAGTAGTCCTTTCAAATTGCTAATTCATCAAATGGATTAATCCACTGATTAGGTTACAACTCTCATATGCTCATCATTTCACCTCTCATCATTGCTCCGACATCTCTTGAACTTTTGGAGGATACCTCATATTAAAGCAATAGCAATCATTGTTGAAATTAGTTTGAAGTTTCTTATAAAACTAATCACACTACTAAGAAATGGCATGTATGGATATTTATCTCACAAAAAAATGTAAACTTCCATTCATTGAATTCCTGCCTACTGAGGTTCATAGCATATTTATTTTCAATACTTAAATCTGAAAGCAGTTTCTTCCAAATGAATGATTAAATCTATCGTAATATATACACTTAATGGGTTATTATTCAGCAATAAAGAGGAATGACGTGTTCGTCCACAATAACTTGAATGGCTCTCAAGGGCACTCTACTGGTGAAAAAGCTAATCTTAAAATATTGCATACTGAATTTTTCTACTTATATAGTGTGTTAAAATGGAATAATTATAGAGATGAAGAACAAATTTGTTGATCAGGGGTAGATAGGGATATTGATCACGATTATAAAGGACCAGTGTTAGGTATCCTTGTGGAAATGGAACAGTTCTGTGTCTTGATTATGTTAGCATTCACATGAGTCTATACATGCAAGAAACTTTCACTGAGTCACACACACTCGCAAAAGTTTATGTAAAAAGTGATGAAATCTGAATAAAATCTGCAGATGGCTACAGTGTCTTCTGGTTTTGATATTGTATTGCAGTTACAAAACACTTGAGGAAAATGTATATTGAACTTATTTTGTTACTCTTACAAATTTCTTCTAATCTATAATTATTCAAAATTGAAAAAAATGAAAAAATTACCCACTCTAGGCCATAGAACCTTCCAACCTCCTCCCGTCCCTTTGTGTTTATCTGAAACACTAGTAAGGCCCTTCTAGGTGGTGTTCTCCTTTATTATATAAATTAAATAAACAGTTTTGCTTAATCAGCAGATTATTCTTCTAATTCTTTTGTAGACATATTAAAACTTCATTAATTCTCGCTATGTGCCAACCACTGTGCATGAAATGATAAAATAAAAAATTAGGCCTGTGTTCCCATGGATCTTGGAGTCAAGTGGGGAAAAGAAGATAAAGATGAGTAAATCTACAAATAAATAATTACAAAATATCATACATATTATAAGGGAAATAAACACAATTATTTTTATCTCAAACAAGGGTTCACAAACTTCTACCTGTTTTATTAAATGACTTTTTATGAAATCACAGCTGCATTCATTGTGTATGTATTATCTATGACTGCTCTCTTGCCACAAAAGCAGACACAAGTAGTTTTAACAGAGGTTACATGGTACACAACACCTAAAATATTTATTATCTGATTCTTTAGGAAAAAGTTTATATCCTCCTGACCTGTGACATATATATGTTCAGTTTCAAATTTGGTCTCAATATTCCTTTTCCCCTCTTGTAGTAAGATAATCTCTGGGAAGTTTAGATGTTGAGGATTTCGGATAATTATTATTACTTTTTTTAGATTTCTTTAAACCTCATACATCATTTCAGACCTAAATATAGTGGTGTATTATATCATAGAGTTTCTTCTAAGTATAGTCAAACTATGGGGATTTATATGACCCATCACTAAATCCTCATTTCTGGTCACAACTAACATTTTAAAAAAGTGAAATTTATTTGGGTATGATAATACGGTTGTGTGCAGAAAGTAAAAGCGGTATGCTTATAAAACCAATATTCCAGTTTAACACACAGACACACACAATTTTTTTCTAGCTTACTCATTATGTATATCATTTTGAAAAAGCTTAAAAGCTATTGCTTATTGAGATATGAAGACTGCAGGTGAAAATACTGTGCAGCAATCAGGGGCAAAGGGGTAAATAGTGACGATTAGTGCTCCCACCTCATTCACAAGGCCTGCAGACTAAAGGGGTGGAGAAGGTAAGATAATATTTAATGCAGGAGAACTTTGACACCTCTTCTGATTTAGGATCTGGAAGGAGATCCTGCTGAAGACTTCCTCATGCAAACTTCCAAGCGTTTGCTAGGAAGCACCAAATGCCTCCACACATAATGTATTCCCTTTGGGGAGGGGGCTACTTCAGATTGAACTAAAAGGCACTTAACCACTGAGCCACATTTCTATTCCTTTTTTTATTTTTCATTTGAACAGGATCTTGCTGAGTTGCTTAGGGCCTTGTTAAGTTGCTGAGGCTGACCTCCAAATTTCTATCCTCCTGCCTCAGCCTCTCAGGCCACTGGGATTACAGTATACACCAATGAACCTGGCCTGAATGTATTTTACTTCTAAGTGTGGTTTACAATACTACAGTGAGTTTGAGGTGAGCCAAGTCTGAAGCAACTTTCAGGTTTTCCCAAGGTCAGCTTGCAACAAACCAACTTATCTTTTGGTGGGGAGGTGCTGGTAGAATAATTCAGAGGATGATAAGAAGATTGATATAAAAGATAAAAACCTACTCTGTGTGGCCACTTTGAGACTGAAAGCAAATGGTCAAGATTCCTTTTCCTATCTACAAAAGTCATCTGAGAATAATGAACTCAAAAATGACCAGTGCAGGGTATAGTCCAGATGAGCCATAGCGTATGGAGAGTAGTGTGTTTCCAGAAAAAAAAAAAAAAAAAAAAAATTCCATGAATCAAGAATTCTGTCTGATTTCTGTTGTAATAAGATAATATAACCCAAACCTTCAGTAGAGGACTCTGGTGGGGCCTGATGCCTATATGGCAGCAAAAGAAACACATTAAAAATAATTTAAAATTATGAATCCTTTGAAGAGATTCATGCAGATGAGAGTCCCAGAATTATAAAATTAATTTTCTTCATGCTGAAGACAACTTTGTAATTATTTCTACACTTTTGGGGCCTGGGTGGAGATGTGAAATATTGAGAAATTACCTGAGGTCGGATGTAGAAATTACCTAAAAAGAGATTTTATTTCTTCAAGTTGAATTTAACAGGGTTGACAAAATCTTATATTTTGTGTTATTTTCCCTGCAGTAACAGATATAAAGTTCAGCTCTGTTAATAAGAAATTTACAAACTGCACTTGATTTTTACATTTTTGTATGATTAAATATGGAAACTCAACCCATGATATAGTTAATAAATTACACTTTGAGGAAGATGAAAAAAATGAGCTGGGCACAGTGGCCCACACCTGTAATCCCAGCAGCTCATGAGGCTGAGGCAGGAGGATAAAAGTTCAAAGTCAAAAGTTTGAAAGTTCAAAGTTCAAAGTTTGACTGAGTTCAAAGTCAGTCTCAGCAAAAGTGAGGTGCTAAGCAACTCAGTGAGACTACGTCTCTAAATAAAATACAAAATAGGATTGGGATATGGTTCAGTGGTCGAATGCCCCTGAGTTCAACCCCCAGTACCCTGCTGCCCAACCCCCTCCACAAAAAAAGAATGAGAAATACATAGAATCAGTTGACAATTCTACCCCATCACCATTTCCAATATTACCTACATCTTTCCACTCCTTTTCAAATTAATTATTTCACTTTTATTGTTTTAATTTATTGACATGTAGACTTCCACCACGATAGAGTCTGAAATTGCCATACACTTACTTTCCTAACCATCTTCGCAGCTAGAACAAAGAAATGCAGCACATGGTCCTATACTGGCAAATAAGGCATGGGAAGTTTCATGAGGATCTTCTAGGAAAATGAAAAGACCTATACTCAGATGCCACTTCTCAATGTAATGCTTAATAGTGTGTAAGTCATGCTGCAATTTTAAGTGAATGCAACTAAATACCAAGTCAATATGCTAAGGATTATAGAACCTCCCCCCAAAATTAAGTACTTTGGTAATTGGCATGATATGTTCAAAGCTAGACAAACCACTATACCTTCAACATTTAAATATTTGCAATGATATGATTTCTAATAATTTTAGTTGTTTTCCATTTTCAATTAGTCTATTTTTTATTGTTGTAAATATAAATGTATAACACTACCATCTTAACAAAATAATAATTGTTTATTATTGTCTGGTATAGTTAGAAAAGAGCAATATTATATGGCACATCTCTAAAACTTTTTCATTATCCATAACTTAAACTTTTAAAAGTAGCTGTCACATTATCATGATGAATTAGCTTATATTATTTAAATAATATCTTATTGTTTAATGTTTCTTGTGACAGTTTTTGACTTAAATTATGATTTTATCTGATATATGTATGGCCAATTTTGCTCTCCTTTGGCTCATAGAATAGGTTTCTCCATCCTTATACATTTAGCCTACATGTCCTTAAATCTAAAGTAGGTTTCTTACTGAAAATGAGAATCATGTTTTTATATTCATTCAATCATTCTTTATTTTTTCATTGAGGACTTTAAACCATTTACATTTAAACAAATTATTGATAGGAAAGGATTACTGTTGCCATTTTGTTGATTGTTTCCATTTTTTAATAATTATTTTAGCATTATATATTCATTATGTATTCTGGAATACTCTGGCACATACACTGCTAAGAACACTTTACGTAAGGTCTACTCTCTTAACAAATGATTAAGTTAACAATGTTAAGTATAGTGTTGTACATAGAAATTATTCATCATACATAGTAGTACATAGAAATTATTCATCATGCATAGCAGAAGCTTAATACCTATTGAATAGCAACATATCATCTTAAGACCCTCAAACCTATAAATTCAAGTGTAGTGTCATTTAGAAGGAGGCTACATTTTAAAAAGCGAGATTATATGAATTTCATATAAAATATTAAAGAGTTAATGTTACATATGACACATGGTTTTGGCTTTTTACAAATATGAAGTTGAGAAACCAAGTACTAAATGATGGTAGTGATGATGATGATGGTGATGCTGATGATGATATAAATCATTTTATAACACGATGTCCTAAGCACTTTGTAATATTAAATAATTTATTATCATGGCCCAACAAGTTATTTTATGCACCACCATAATAGTATTAGTCTCTATATTCACCATTATCAGCAAATTTTATATTTTCAAATGTTTTTATGTGACTCTTTAACATTTATTTTTCTTTCAACTTGAAATCCCTGCAACTTTTGTTTTAAGGCAAGTTCCGTGGTGGTGAATTTCTTGTTTTTGGTGAGTTTTTGCTTTCCTGGGAATGCCTTTAATCCGTGCTTCATTTTTAAAGGACATTTTTGATGACTGTAGCATTCTTGGTTAACACTTTTTATTTTTCTTTTAGTGCTTTGAATATATTATTCTATTTCCTTCTAGTTTGTAAGGTTTCTGCTAAGAAATCCACTGATGGAGGTATTCCTGTATAGCACAAGTCACTCTTGACACTACAAAAATCTTCTCTTCATTCTTTCCTTTCAAAAATTTAGTTATAATATTTTTGGTGTAGATTCATTTGGGTTTATTTTATTTAGAAGATGTTAAGCATCCTGAATATTTCTCTAGATTTGGCAAGTTGTCATCCATTACTACTTTCAATAAGCTTTCCTCTACTTCCTTTCTCATTGCTGCTTGTGGGATTTCTAGAAAGAGTATATCAGTTCCTACCATCCCCATCCTTTCCAGTGTCTTGAGCATGAAGGGGCACTGCACCTTATCAAATGCTCTTCCTGCATCCACCGAAACAATCATATGATTCCTAAACCTAAGTCTGTTGATGTGGTGAACTACATTCACTGATTTCCAGATGTTGAACCAACCCTGTATCTCCGGGACAAAACCCACCGGACCGTGATACACCATCCTTTCAACATGCTCAACATTGTGGAGGCTCTCTGTGCTGGACCCACAGCTGACATCATTTTGAATGGGCCAAACTGGAGGCTTTTCGTCTGGAAACCAGAGCAGGGCAGGGATGCCCTCTTTTAACACTTTGGTTTGGCATCATCCTTGAAACTCTAATTAGAGCAGTTGGACGAACCAAGGAGATTGGAGGAATGTGAGTGGGAAGGGAGTAGCTTGGATTATCACTATTTGCGAAGGACATGATTCTATATTTAGAGGATCCAAGAAATTCTACTGGAAGACTTCTGGAACTGGTGGATGAATTCAGCAAGGTAGAAGGATATAGAGTCAACACTCATAGATCTAATGCATTTCTGTTCATGGGTGATGGATCCTCTGAAGGAGAGACTAGGAGGACTACCCCATTAACAATAGCCTCAGGAAGAATGGCATACTTGGGAATCGGTCTAACAAAGAGATGAAGGACCTTTAGAGTGGGGGCTATGGAACACTGAAGAAAGAAATTAAAGAAAATCTTATAAGATGGAAAGAGCTCCCCTGTTCTTGGATAGGAAGAATTAATATTGTCAGAATGGCCATACTACCAAAAGCACTGCACAGATTTGGTGCAGCTCCAATTAAAATCCCAGAGGTGTACCTCATGGAAGTAGAGAAGGCAATTGTGAAGTTTGTTTGGAGGAAGCAGAGACCCAGAGTGGCCAAAGCAGTCCTTAGTGGGAGGAATGAAGAAGGAGGTATCACAATGCCAGACCTTCAACTATATTGCAGAACAACAGTAGTAAAGGCAGCGTGGTGTTGGCACCAAGATAGACAGGTAGAACAATGATGCAGAATAGAGGACACAGAGAGAGAGAGAGACCCACATGGATGCAGCTGCCTCATACTGGACAGGGGTGCCAGAAACGTACAGTGGAGAAAGGATGACCTCTTCAAAGGATAGTGCTGGGAAAACTGAATCCATGTGCAGTGGAATGAAATTGAGCCCCTGTCTCTCACGCTGTACAAAACTCAACTCAAAATGGATCGGGGACCTAGGATTTAGACCAGAGACCCTGCACCAAATAGAAGAAAAAGTAGGCCCAGATCTTCATTATGTTAGCTTGGGTCCAGACATCCTTCACAAGACTCCCAGAAACACAAGAAATAACAGCAGAAATTAATAAATAGGATAGATTTAAGTTAAAAGGATTTTTTTTTTCTCAACAAAGGAAACAAACAACGATGTGAGGACAGAGCCTATAGAGTGGGAGAGGATCTTTACCACACACACTTCAGATAGAGCACTTATCTCCAGAATTTATGAAGAACTCAGAAAACTTTACACCAAGAATACAAATAACCCAATCAATGGATGGGCTGGGGAACTGAGCAGACTCTTCACAGAAGAAATTTTACAAGCAATCAACAGATGTATGGAAAAATGCTCAACATCTCTAGTAAGAAGAGAAATGCAAATCAAAACTACCCTAAGATTTCATTTCGTCCCAATTAGAATGTCTATTACCAAAAATATAGGCAACAAGGCTGTTGGCCAGGATGTGAGGAAGAAGGTGCACTCATGCGTTGCTGGTGGGATTGCAGGTTGGTGCAGCCACTCTGGAAGGCAGTATGGAGATTCTTTGGAGGACTTGGAGTGGGACCACCATTTGACCCAGCTATCCCACTCCTTGACACATACCCAAGGGACTTAAAATCAGCATGGTACAGTCATGCAGCCACACCAATGTTTATGGCAGCTCAATTCATAATAGCTAGATTGTTTAACCAACCTAGATGCCCTTCAATAGATGAATGGATAAAGAAAATGTGATATATATACACAATGGAATGTTTTTCAACTGTAAAGAAAAACACAATTAGGCATTTGCAGGTAAATGGATGGAGTTGGAGAATATCATGCTGAGTAGATAGGCCAATCCCAAAAACACAAGGGCCAAATGTTTAGGTGTTAAGTGGATGATGATACATAATGGGAGGGGGTGGGGGTAAGGGAAGAATGGAGGAAGGATGGATTGTGTAGAGGGAAATGAGGGGGTGGTGATGGGGCATGGGGAAGGAAAGATAATGGAATGAGACAAACATCATTACCCTGTGTACATGTGTGACTACACAAATGATGTGACTACTTTGTGTACAACCAGAGAAATGAAAAGTTGTACCCCACTTATGTGAAATGAATCAAAAAAAGAATGAAACTTTAAAAAATGATGAATAAAGAAAAAAGAAATAAAATTAGCCATAAAATAAATTATATTATTATTTAAGTTTAATAAGTCTCAAAAAGTAAGAGCCACATTATGGAAAAGTTTTGAAAAGACATTGAAATCAAAGCAAACTTAGTTATTAAGTAGAGATTATTTAGTTGAATCCCCAGAAAAGGAAGACAGAAAAGAAAAGAAAAATAAACAAAAATAGAACATTCCCTCTTTTGCCAAAAGATCTATGAAAATGCAAAATATTTTTAATTTAAAATCATGTATGTATAATCAAGTCCATTTATGGCAACTAAAACTTTTAGTACCTTTGTTTTTTTCTTTTGTGTTTTTTTTTAGTACTTGTCATTTTATGATTGATGTTATTGAAATAAAACTGAAGTAACTCATTTTGAAAATAAAAAAGATTATATTAGTACACTGGCTGGTGTCCCACAGTCTTTTTGGCTACTTTGTTATTCTTCAAATTTTATTTTTATATTTGGGTCTTGGGTGGGTGAACTCTGTGTTAGTTCACTGATAATTTTTTCTGTGTGATCAAGTCTGATGTTGAATCTCTCTATGGAATTTTTCAATTTCATTACTGCATTCTTCAAGTCCAAAATATCTGTTTGGTTATTTTGTAATTTTTTTCATACAGTATGTTCCTAAGCATATCATGTATCTTTATGAAAGTTATTTTGAATTTTGTTATTAAGTAATTCATACACATCTTTCTTTAGGGTTGGTTTCTAGAGACTTACTATTTTCTTTGATTGGACCATTTTCCTTTGTTTCTTCATGTTCCTTGAAAGACTGTGTTGGTATACACATATATGAAAAAAAAAAAACAAAAAACTGTCCATCTTTGTAGACTGACTTCTCACAGGGAAACACCTTCACTAACAGCTTCACCAGAGGTGAAGTGGTCCTGTCCAAACTTTTATGTAGATGATTATTTCCATATTTGTGGGAATACATTCCTAAATAGAGAAATGTGTTGATTTTTTTCCCCAGTGTCTTTTAATTTCTTGCTCTTTCTGGTGTCTGCTCTTCCATGTGAACTATAAAACATCTTTGTACCAGCCAGCTCTTTTTATTTTCGGCGGACCCTGGGCATCTTGCATATGCCAGTGTCCTTAGTGTTCAAGTTGAGCAATGCATAAATACATCCACTGGGAAAGCTTCCCCAAAGCTGAAACTTCTCATATGTGTTCCACCCTTCTCTTCTTCCACCCACAAAGGAAAGGCTACCAAACTGTATCTGCTTCTATGTGCTACACTCTAGTTCTATGAACAGCAACAGGCCCACACAGTATACTTAAAAAAAAATGTTTTTCTCATTTTCTCCCAGACATGTCAAATATGCCAGGCTCTTGGAGTGCTCTGAGACAAGTGAGACAGAATGCTATCCCTTGGGCAAGCCTATTGAAAATTCAGATATTGGATGTCTAATCTTCTTTTCCTATCCCAGTGGGGAAGTAAGAACTTGAGAACTTCTCTCGAATGCTGTTCAAGAGAGGGACTATGATGAGAGGGAGTCATAAATTTTCCTGTTGGCTTTGATACAGCTGGTTTCAAATTCACTTGGGGCACAGGAACTTCAACTGGTTTCTGGAATTTTCACTAAAGAAATTGGGTCCTTATATGAGTGTTGACTTGATGTCTCTCCATCAGGGCAATGAGGGTCTGGGGGTCCTATGTCACCACCTTACTGACATCTCTGTAGGTATTCTCTTACAACTAAATTAATCCCAAATAATACATAAAATTTGGCAAATTGCAAAGGGAAGGCATATAGAGAAGAAATTAGTTTGGGATAAAGATAAGAAATGAAGCAATGTATTGAAGCATGATTTTTTTTTTTTTGGAGGGGGTGGGTACCCATGATTGAACTCAGGGGCACTTGCCCACTGAGCCACATCCCCAGTTCTATTTTGTATTTTATTTAGAGACAGGGTCTCACTGAGTTGATTAGCATTTCACTTTGGCTGAGGCTGGTTTTGAACTTGAAATCCTCCTGCCTCAGTCTATTGAGCCACTGGAATTACAGGCATGTGCCACCACGCCTGCCTGAAGCATGATTTTTAAGTAGAAATATTTTTATACTGAAGGAGTTTGAATAGGAACTCTTCCTAAATATGTACTCATTTTGAACTTCCTGATCAATGTAGATAAAACTTCAGAGATTCAGTAACTTGGGGAAAGAGGCGTTTGGGTAAGTGGTGTCACAGCATGTCAATTAAAAATATGAATGCAAGACCAGTGTTAAAGTTGAAAGCTTATTTTTCCCAGATATTGTCTAAAGTATTTTGTAAAGATATGTTAGCTTAACTGTGTTTCAAGAATTTGTGTACATGGGGAAGATAATCTTCTGCTTTAAGTGCACCTGGTGTGCAATGTATTCCCATGCTCAATTAAAGTTACTCCATCTTTTTATTATTCTTCTTGGTTTTAATTTATGCTTTAATCAAGTATTCCTACCCACCACCATATCATAAACTTTTTACACAATAAAATAATCATGATATTCCTTACCTGCACCAAATTGATAATCTAATTTTCTTTAGAACCCCTTTTTACTATGTTATCACTCTTTCTAGAAGATTCTTTTTCTTGTGATACTGGGGATCAAACTAAAGCCTCATGCATGTTTAGCAAGTGCTCTACCACTTAGATACACAACCAGGCCTTAGATTTATTTATTTTTTTAACCTATCAATAAAACTCCTATTAGAGTGCTTAGAACCTAGTTCAGATAATAAATGCTTAGAAAATGTTTTTTTTTTTTTTTCTTTGTAATCTACATCTGAGATTGAATGTTGTGTTCCAGTCAGGTTACTCTGTCTCAAATACACACCACACTGACATTTCTTGACCACTGTTACAACTTTTTCCTGGACATTCACTTTGTGAAGCCTTTAACATCCAGTTCAAAAACTCCACCTCCTTCATTAAGCTTCCTGCTTTAATTGTGTCCACATTTGAACATTACTTCCTCTGAATTTTATCTTTTGAAATATGTCACATGGATTTGAGGTCTTATTGAAATAAAGCTCCACAGGAGCATTGTTAGTATTTCATTCAAACTATATTCCCCACTCTGTGTTGCAAAGATGAAGTTTCATGCTTCTGAGTCACTCTCATATAAATCTCTTCATAATTTAAAACCTGTCAGCCAGCACATATGGATGATTCATTTATTTAATAAGTATGGCATAATTTTGTCCTGGGAAATGTATTAAAAATTAGTTTTTATATTTATAGCACTTACATGTGCTAGGTACTAAGTGCTGTAACTTATTAACTCACTTCCCTCTCAAAATAACTTTATTGAGTAGATAGTATTATTTTACTCAAATATAAAATTATAAAAAAGGAAACCGAGGTACTGAGAAATTAGACTTCCCTGAATTCTATAAACAGAAAATTTGTTGTAAACGCAGAGGCTGAATCAATGCATGAGGTTGTTTTCTCTAACCACTATTCTATACAGTATCACAAATGTTAGAAATATTAATAAAGAACTACTGTTCCATCAAGGAGGAAATAGTTCTCTAAGAAAAGAATATTCTGTGAACAAATAAATATAATAATACTTGCCAGGTGGTAGTCTATACAAAAATATAGACAGAGTAATCAGTTTTACATGGGGGGAGGCAGTAGGTCTTTTAGTGAACATGACCATTGAGCTTAGACTTGAAAAGAGAGTAGTTACTCAACAATTTGATAAAGGTACACAGGGAGAGAAACAGCATGATGTGTTTGAGGAAATTTCATGTAGTTTGTTATAGGAAGATAATTGCAAGCCAATGTTGTATTTTCCAATTAGTTTAAAGCACTGATTTTATTTGTAAGGACAATGTGGTCAACCTCCTTTGTGACCAGGCTTGTTCATATGATTAATTTCTAGCCACTGAGGTATAAAATAAAAGGTTGTGTGGGATTCTGACAACACTTTAGAGCCATCAATGTATCCCTTCAAACTCTTTGAAAAACAGGAGAAGAACACTTTTTACATTTAAGCCACTGGTTTTGAGTTCTTGTTATGTGAAGTGCTACAAAATTCGAATTGATATAGAAGAACTGGAGGGAGGAAATCGGAAGATACTTGGAAAGATAATAACCTGTGTTGTACCCTATGTTATGAAACTTGTACTTTGTCCAGAGTCAATGATTCTCAAATCTGGCTACATTGCAATCACTTGTAGAGTTTAAGACAAAAACAAAATGAAAACATAGCTTTCAGATACCACGGCTATCCTCTTTTCCCTGTGATAATTATATTTGTGTGGGATCTCTTTTGGAAAACAGCTTAGGATCCTTCTTCCAGGACATACTTTTATCAAACTGTGTGAAAAGGCTTGCGGAGATTCATTGTAGAACTTGTGTGAGCTGTAGCTCTTAACACCCAGCACATAATCCATTTTCCCTTCAGATTTCACTTACAATATACAAGTTCAAGTTGGGCATGGCAGTGAAAGCATGTTGCTATGACCAAAAGACGTGACAAGAACACTCAAAGGAAGAAAAGTGTATTTTGGGACTCACAGTTTTAGAGGTTTTAGTCCATAGACAGCCAACTAAACTTCATTCCTCAGGGCTCCAGGTGAGTTAGAACATCAAGGCAGAATAGTATGGCAGAGGAAAGCAGCCTCTGACATGGCCTCAATGAAGCAGAGGAAGCAGATGGACTCACCAGATGCAAGGCAGGCTCCCAATGACCCACCTCCTACAGCCATACCCTTCCCACCTTCAGTTACTAGCCAGTTAATCCCCATCAGGAGATTAATGCACAGATTAGGTTAAGGTTCTCATAACCCAATCATTTCACCTCTAAGCTTTCTTGCATTGTCTCACACATGAGCTTTTGAGGCAAACCATACGCCAAAGCCATAACACCTAAAATCCCAGCTACTAGGAAAACTGAGGCAGGAGAATCAAAATTTGAGGCCAGCCTGGGCAATGTAGCAAGACTGTCTCAAACTAAAAATATACAGGGCTGGAAATGTAGCTTACTGGGAGAGTACTTTCTGATCATTTGTGAGATCCTGGACTTAATCCGTATCACTGAAAACAATAAAAAAATAGAAAAAAAAAAGAGAAAGAAAGAAAGAAACACAAGTTCAAAGATAAAATTATTAAGAATCCCAAGACAATGATCATGGAGATTAAAACTCTAGTGTGGAGTACTCTTTTGGGTTTGGAGTCCTGTGGTACTGTGCAGCATGCTCATGAGGCCAGCCTTGAGCCCTCTCTTAGAGAAGACCTCCGCTCTCCGCTCAGTAGTCACAGAACAGTAGGAAATGTTGGTGTGACCTGGCTACCTATAGAACTGCCTCATAACATGCCTCATGTTAATCTGAGGACTCTCAAAACCTTTGGGAGGATTTTGGTGTCTCAAGAATGGATTTTCCAAAAACTAGTAAATTATTTGTTTATTTTGCAACTGGTAGTTTACCCGGTAACTCCAAAATTAGATTTGGAAACAGATAAAATAAAAAGTGAAGCAAAGGCCTGAATTTACTTATTTGAAGAACTGAATAATGAAAGAAGTCCACTTATTAATAAATAAAGACATTTGTTATATATCAGGAAATGTCTGAGCTTCACAGAGTTTTGTAAATTTTTTCTGCCTGATCATTTTCCTCTTAAATAATATGAAATTTAAAAATGACACGTAAGAAAACTTAGAGTGGAGTTTAGATATTCATGTTATATTTTAAGTAGTTCTCTTTATAACATAATTAAATCCCAAATATTGCTATGATTATTATTATTTTAATGAAATGAAAGAAGAGGTAGTAGAAGAACAGTGAGTTTAAAATATTCTAAATCATTAACTTTTACTTTATTTAAGATAACATTTGTTTTTAAAATTAGCTACTTTTTTGTTCTGTTCCTTGCTTTAATTAAAAATACACCTGTGTATTCATTTTCTCTTTTCTCCTTCAATAATTCCATTAGATCTTTGAACTGAAGCATAGTGGTTTCCATGTCTCTAAGTGAATATGAACTAAATATCTTTCCTTTCCACTTAATTTAAATTTTATTGTGAAACTGATGATACTTATTAAAGAAGGTAGTTTTCCAACAATTTCTAAAATTTCTTTCCAATCAAACTAAAATTGTTTTATTATTTTTTATATGTTATCATGCTAATGTTTATTTAAACTAAGTAGATGCGGCAAATTAAATGATCAAGCTGAAATAACAAAGAAAAGAAGAGAAATATCAGAATTTGTTTTCTTCTAAAATAGAGTTTTAAAGGGAATGGTGAGTAAAAAATGCTTATTATGTTGCTGTTCCTGACAGTCAGGAGCTTACTCTGATGAATTCTTTGTATTTTGAAATTAATAATGTACTTAAAATTTTTTATGTAACTCTTTTCTAAAAATATTAAATCATAAATTATTTAAAACTTGTAAATATATACATATATATTATATTGTATTATAATATTATGCACATATGACATACACATAAAAATCTTACAGAATAAGAAAAGAAGTAAAAAGAAAATTTAGAGAACAGAATGATTTATATTGATCTGTATTAATTTCGTATATCTACATAACAAATTACCGCAATCTTAGCAGCTTGAAACACCATGTACTTTCTTGCTTAGGTATTTAGATCAGAAGTCCATGCATGGCATGACTGGATGGGTCTTCTGTTTATCTAATAAGGCTGACCTTAAGTTGTTAATGGCTATGTTCTCATCTGGAGCTCTGAGTCTCCTTCAAGCTGAGGTGGACATGGCAGATAATTTCCTTGCTGTGTACAAATGAGATGTCTTTTTCCTGGCTACATGTCAGTTATGGGCACTTACCAGGTCCTCCAGACACCCCATCTTTGGCATAGGACTCCCTTCATCTTCAAAACCAGCAACTGAAAATTTTTCTTGCGTCAAATTTCTCTTAGACTTCACATCTCTAATTTAGAAGGTCCTAGTTCCTTTACAGGAACTCTCCTGAAGAAGTCAAGACTGCCCAGGATGGCTGCATTTTTTAAGGTGGGCTATTTTGACATGTTTTTTACCTTTGCAAAGTTCTCTTCACAGCAGCATCTAGGTTAGCGTTTGACTCAATAATTGGTAGGAGGTGTGTTACAGCAGGGAGGGGGGGATTTTGGAGTTATTTTAAAATTCTGCCTAACACAAGGACTCTGGAAATTTATGCACACATTTTACATATTTTAAGGCCTTTTTTATTCTGGTCCTAATCTATTTTTCTCTTCTTACCACTAATCTCTTATGCAAATCAACTCCATCCAAATTAGTTTATTGTCTACTTAACAAGCCCATCTTTCAAAAATCTTTGTCTTTCATACATACCATTTAATCTGTCAGAAAGAACCTGATTGCTTTTTTTTTTTTTTTTTTTTTTGTCTTGGTCTTTGCTTAGTTTCTTTTTCTTGATACTTAATTTCAGATTCTAAAACCTCCCCAAATTTTCCATTAACATTTCCACCTGAAATTAATGTTTTTCCATTTTATTGATCTATATTAAGCATCCACTTTTAGATTTTAGGCAATGTATGGGAAGTGTTTTCAGCATTGGAAAACTTCATTTTTCTTCAATAGAGAAATTGGAGGTCATTCAAATGCTGAAAACTGAGCCACTCTGATTCCATCAGTGTTACTGAACTAGAGGAAAGTTCAATAAAGATTAAGGGGACTCAAGTTGGCTAAGAAAGACATTAGAATACTACCTTGTTCTAAGATGTTTCTTCTGATTCAGAAATGCATTGACTTTTTATTATTAATTATAACTATTTACTGATCAGTTCAATGCTTATATCTTAATTACCAAGCAAAAGAGTAGCAATTATGCATCTGATTAAATGCATAGAAGACTAATTGTGAGTTTAGTGGGTTTTTTGTTTGCTTCTTTGTCTCTATAATAAACTGCTCACATGTAAGTTTCTCTGCTGATGTGAGGCATTATACAATGATGAAGGAGTCTGATCTAAGTTTACATCCTTGCCCTACATGCTGTCAAGTGACGTAACATGTTTGAGACTCATTACATTTATAAAAGTAAGATACTGAAAGTATCAGAAAGCATTATTGTAAAAATGCATGTGATACTCCAAAGTGTGCAGAACAAGTACATAATCATTATTTGTTCTTCTTTTCTTGCCCCCTTTTCACACAATTCCCTCAAACTTGAAGTAGAATGTACTTTACATTGACTATTTAAATTCTATATGGTAATACAAAACTTACATAGTACTCTAGTCCAAGTACCATTTAAATACATCATATAAAATCCTGATTTGAAAGATGGACCACAAGCTAAAATCTCCTAAAAAGATAGGATCTATTTGAAAGACTTATATACTAAACAAGACAACACACTAACAAACAAAGCACTCAAAATGAGATACAAAAGTTGGTCAAAGGTAGAATCTTGTTCTTGTAGGTTTACATTAGAAGATAGGCTGATATTGGCAGTATCTGCTTAGGGAAAAGGCAAGGAAGAACATGCTGACATAGAACATGCTTTATACTAAGTATACTTCTTCAACACTTCAGGTGTTATATGGATATAAACATGCTTGTCTTGTGATCACAGACATGCCCCTCCACTGAATAGTTTGTTTTTGGTTGTCATTTTGTACAGTTTAAAATATGGTATAGAGAATAAGACTTTGTGTGCTTGGTCAATGTGAGTTTAGTCCCTGAAAAATAGAGCTGTCTCTCTATTTTAATGAATTCAGATATTTGACATTGCACAACTGTGCCTCAAATTCTTTCATAGCTTGCTTGCTTTCTGGAAACACATGTTTACTGATGGAAGAGAGGAGTGAAAGGGTGAGAATGATGGGAAAAGTTTTCTTTTTTTACTTCAACCTAAGTTAGATGCTTTTTATAAAGGAGGAATAAGGCCCTTCATTATTCATGCTTACAGCAGTTTTTAAATGGCAGATACTGTGTTTTAAAATGTAAGTATTTTAAAGATAAAAGTTTTTTAATGGGTATTCTAAAGTATGCTTAATTATTAAAGTGCTAGCAAGATAACTGGAGTTATGAACTATTTTTCCTGCAGGAGGAAATCATCTATTAGCCCTTTATAAGAGAAGAGGAAAAAGAGATATTGAGGAAATCTTGATAATTTATTTGAAAGGAATTACACATATTTACACACACATACCATGGTAAAAATGAATGATAAAATCAAGAATAAAAGCAGGGTGAAAATAATTGTGAAGAAGCTCTGTCAAATGTCCTTTTAAAACAAATACACATATATATAATACACATATACATATAATATATAAATATATATTATATATATAAAGCCATGAACAATATATATAAAACTATTGATGTTTAAAGTATGTATTCAAGTCAACACAATATATGTTAAATAGATACAAAATATCAGAGACTATGCTAATATATGTTGATAGTGAATAAAACATACTGTTAATATTCTGGTGGTTCACAGGGAATTAAAATTTATATTATGACAAAGTTTGCAGTTCAAGAGTATAAGGCAAAATAAAATATGATGGTAATGGCAAGGTCAGGGTACTGGAGATCAATAAGGAAGACTGAATACTTAAAATATGGGAAAGTCAAGCAAAGACTCACAAAATAATAAAACCATACCCAAAATTTGAAAAATAACTTGAAGTTCACAGCACAGATTGTGCAAGAAGGACAGATTACCTGGGATAGTAACTGACTTCAACACCTGTTATCCCCTCAGGAGCCAATCCTGGTCCAAATGGCCCGCTGGTACTGTTTTCCTGTTTGATCTGACCACTCCATGAGTATTCTTCTTGAGTTTGATACCTCTAACAGTATAAACTTCCTTAATTAAGGCATACTGTTCTTATGCTATTTAATTTTTTACACTATATTATCCTAAATTTTAATCTTATGTCTTAGTAGTAATACTTGGTTTCTTTAAGAGGGCAATTTACTTAGATATTATTCATGAAATCACAGAATCCCCCAAAAGATGAAATATACTTAAAAAATAAAGATCATTGTATGAATTAAAAACTTATGTAAAAATAATTAAACATATAAAGCTTTTCCATATCCATTATCTTAATTTTTGCAGAACTTACATTAATTTATAATTTTTGGAATGCCAACTATGCACAAAGGACAAACTATGGAGCCTTGATGAGTCTGAGTTCTTTAAAAAACATTAATTCTAACTGGCAAATAAATTGACAATTCCATATACATATGACCTACAATCAAATTGAATTGTTTATAATCTACTTGTATGTTGTTTGTAAAATTGAAGTTGCATATATTTAGTGGAAATATTTGAAATAAATTGTCCCTTTCTCTCTTTTTGATCTTACAAAGAAAAACAGTATATACTTTCTGAAACTATAAGAATTATAGGTTGACAGTTAATTTATCTATGTCCATTTCCCATGAAATTTAGAACTGATTTTTGTATAACTTTGTTGGTATTTCCTAGTATTTTACTATTTTATTTTAAGAAAACATATAAGATGATATTTGAAGTGCAATTGCTTTCCTTGAATTAATCTATTGAAAATATGTTTTACCAAACCAACTACCATATTTATTTTCAAGTGTTTTCTGCTTTGGAAAGATGATAAAGTTTTAAAGTTAAAATTATATATATATAGAATATATTTCTGAGTAATTTTTTCCCAAAGAAATTAAGCTAACTACTGGGAAAGATGGAGAAGTCTATAGTTTTATCCCCTATCCCCAAAAGGAATCTATCAACATAAAAGTTCATATTTATCTGAGGCTCATTTTGTGTCAGTGAGTTTTCTAAGGACTTTATATTAGCACACATATGCAATGTGAGAATCTCCTTTTCACAGAAGAGACAACACAGGTGTAGATAATTAATGAACTGGTTGGGTTGCACAGCTAGTAACAAGCAGAGTTCCTCTGAACTCAGGCAGTTCAGGTCCAGATCCCAGTTCCTAATTATTGTGCTGTCTTAGCTCTTGGGTATAATCAGTTCCATTTCTGTTGAAAAAGTGCATAAGTACTACATGTTACTCTTATCTACAATTTGCACCTTGAACCATGAAATGTCCACATTTAGAGAATCAAAAACAACACTACTAAAGTGGTTGCTATTAGCAGAACTTTGTCTTACATTCTGAAACTGATGAAAAGAGTCATTATATTAAAAAATCAGATCTTGAATATCTTTCAGTATGCCTCTTAACTTAGACTTTCTGGTATGGGGAAGGACTGTACTACTTAAATTGATAAATAATAATTATGAACATGGTACAGGTTAATGCATGTGTTAAATAAGATGCTGACTGCTACTAATTAGTTCAGTGAAGGCAGTTTTCAAAGTCCTATTCTCTAGCCCTAGACCCTGTGGGGCCAAATGTAGCTATTTCCAGCAGCAGATTTTACTGGTGAACTGAGTGTACAGCATTAGTTTTTGTATGTATTGTGCTTAAAATAAATAAATTTTATAAAAGAAACAAAAATTCATTCATTTTTTTCTTTGTAATTGCTGTAAATATTTGTAAGTTTCTTTCCTATGCTAATTTTAGTTATTATTTTTCAAGTCTATATTTTCCAAGCATCTGTCTGGATATTTAATTATGTCAAGGTAACATTTACCACCTTGAGAAGAAGCCTTTTGTATGATTTCAAATAAACAATATTATGCACT
The DNA here is from genome assembly GCF_902686445.1 of Sciurus carolinensis. Classification (NCBI taxonomy): domain Eukaryota; kingdom Metazoa; phylum Chordata; class Mammalia; order Rodentia; family Sciuridae; genus Sciurus; species Sciurus carolinensis. The sequence goes on along the minus strand of NC_062217.1, from coordinate 52,198,487 downwards.
GAAAAGATACAGGACTTGGAGAGTATAATCCTATTCTATGATTTATTAGCTAGTGTTCTTGAAAAGGTTACATCACAAAACAACAATTGTACCCCATTTGTGTACAATGAATCAAAGTAAATAATAAAAAAAGTTACCTCACATCTCTACACTTCAGTTTTTCATCAGTAAAAATGGGATTAACACAATTATTTTCATTATTTTCCTCAAAAAGATGAGATAATTAAAACCTGACTCAGTTTAACTCATTAAAACATCTACTAATGTTTCTAAGAACAATTATTTTCACTTTTATAAAATTTTCACTGTTTGTACCTCAGAGTCATAGGCAAAGGATTTTTGGACCCAAAGGCAAACATAAGTCTAAAAATTATTTATCCTAATTTATTTCATCTTCAAATAGTGTTAAAATATTAAGTCAAAATCTTCTCCTCTCTCTAATTTTCATTTTTGGATCCACTTTCTAATCATTTGAGTTCAAATAAAACAAATCAAATAGTTTCTAGTGATGTCTAAGTTGCCTTGGATGTTAATGTTTCAAATAGAAATTGTAAGAATTCAAGACATGAATTTTATTTTAATGATAAAAGTTTTACAATATATAAAAATAATGAAAGTCTATACTTTCTTCAATGAAGGCACATAGCACATATTATTGATACACCAATGAATATCAGTGATGGTCAATTTATGAGATCAAGTACCTCACCAATACACAGATAAAAAGACTGTCTTGGAGAGATATAGTTACTAATAAGTGAAAGAGCAGAACTAAATCAGGAAGGAGGTTTTCCTTTTTATTCACATCTTCACACTTTTAGTGAAATTGCAGCTTACGTCTATAAGAAAATGCTAACTTGCTAAAGGAGTCGGTTTTTTTCAGTCAAAAAGTTCCAGTATTTTCTTAGGCAGAATGCAGAGATCTTTTTAGAAATTCAAATTCTTCTTTTTTCCACATGTACATTTGTTGGTTTATTTTCATGACTGAAAGGAATTTATTTGCTATGTTGATGCTGTCGTTAAGACCTTGTAAATAGTCAAGACTGTTTTAGGAATAAGAGATTCAATCACAAAACCCCATCAGACTCATCTGGATCCAGAGGCTCCTGTGGGACCACCAGAAGGCAGCTGCGTCAGTCTCTCTGCTGCTTCTGGTTATGCTGTATTACACCAGCAGGGCAATGTAGCCATGTAGACTGTGGGTATCGACAGCTCCAGACGTTCACTCTGTCCTTTCAATAAGTCAAAAAATACATCAATTTATGACAAATGCCAGAAGACTGCCCCAAAGAGCCACATGTGGCTCTGGGCAGATAATTTTGTCCTGGACAAGGGTGCTGCTGGCCAAGGGGTTGAAATGATCTTTGGGTGACTTACCTATTCTGAGGTCAAGGGCTGGATCAATTTCACACACATTACCTGGCCTCAGAATGAGTTAGAATGTGTGCTTCCTCAAGGAAAAACACATCTTAGAATGTGAAGAAATTAAAATGAGGCAAGTAGGAAAAATGTCCATTGCAGCTTCCTTTCTTGTGTCTTTGGTAAGAACTTGGTTCAAGGACAATATGTAAAACTTGCTTAAAGTCACTGCACCAGAATAACTGCAATCCTCTGCTGGGTCCAACCTCTTTGCTATTTAGTGCAACACTCCCGATACGGTCTGTCCTACTAACTTAAGTTGAGGTTCCTATTCTATATTAGTTTTTTCTAATGTAGTAATACTATGAAAATGTGAATAAAGACAACGAATAATCAACTTCTGTGAGTAAGCACGTTTTAGTAGCTAACAAGAAAAATAATATATTCCTAAAGCAACAAGCAGGAAAAAGTCAAGATGTATTAAAATTTTCTGCTTTTTAAAACACTAAAAGTTAAGAGGTCAAAATGAATGAAAAGAGCAGAGTGGAAACAGTCCCTTTTAGGTAAGCTCGAAGTTGTCAGAGACTTTATGTCCCTGGGGCATGGGGTTGTAGGCTGGGGATCAGGCTTCATCTAGGTAGGGGTTATAGATTGGGGGTAGTTTATGAACTTGTGATGGCCCTTTGAGCTAATAAACTAGATTGGAATCTAGAGGAACTCCAGGCTTGTTGCTATTTTTGACACTTTGTAAGTTCTGAGTTGATGATGTAAAAGTCTAGAGGTTTAAACTGGGAGCCAACCTGGGTTCTCTCAACCAGCTGGAACATTCTCCCCACCAAAGTCATCATGGACACCACTCTCATTTCTTTTAAGACTTTAATCAAGTACCACCAAAATGAGACCTTTTCTTATCATACATAAAAGTGGCACTCGCCTCGTATTATATCCTATATGTTGTATTCCATATTTTCTTCACAAAACCAACTATTACTTCCCCCCAAACACTGCTTATGTGTTTATTGTTTTTTCTACCACTACTCGAATATGACTGCAAAAAGGGTATGTGATTTTTTTGGACTTCTTTGTCTATTTTAATCTCACAGAGCAAGGACTGGAACATAGAAGATGCTCAATAAAAAAATAGGTGAATAAATAAAAATGAATAAGATTGTTCTTTTAGCAAACTTTGCTGATATGAACTGGCATTTCCTTTATTGGAAAATGTCTCAGAGAACTCATTTGAGAAACAACTAACCCTTAGATCAAAGAGGTTATGTTGTAACAAAAATATTATTTAAATAAAACTTTTAAATCTTTTGCATAATGTGCCATTGGGAAGAAAACACTCAGTGCTTCTCCAGTCACATGTAAAACACACACAGAATTAACTTAGGTAGGTGGTAGCAGGAAGCCAGACATGTTTGTATTTAAAATTACCGATCCTTTTATTGAATCTTGCAAACAGAGTTATATTAGGAAGGAAATGGAAAGAACATCTGATGCCTGTTATTAGATACTCATTTAACAATTCTGGGAAATAGCAGTGCTCATTCACATTTTCTGCTAGTATCCTGAAAGTGGTCTGCCTGACAATGTAGCCATGGGGAGACCTGTTTTGATCAAGTCTGTTACTTTTCCTTTCAAAGTGAGCCAGATCAGATAATGCACCTGTGTAACTTTATTTCTTAATGGGATCAGCAGGATCCCACTGAAACTGAGTGTAATGGGGCTGTAAGTTGAAGTTTCCATGAAAGCAGTCCTAATTCATTTTCTTTTTCAAAAGAAGAAAATAGATAATGCACAAATTTCTTTTCTCCAAATTTAGTAAACTGGGCAAATCTTCCAGCAATATTATCTTCTGCCCTTGTATTAGATTTGGCACACTTTTTAAGAGGAAAACCACATGACTTTAGGTACAAAAATGAAGTCTTCAGGTAAAAGCCCTTAATTATTTTATAGATCCTGATTTTGAATAAGAATCTTGATGTTAAGACACCAGAAATGTTATTAAGGTCTACACTTGAGTCAAAGTATGGAGATATTTTACCTATGATTAAAGTTAACCTTATGTTAAGCATGAAGCTCAATTTAAGTCACATTGCATCTTTGAAATACTATTAAACCTGACCCCTGTTTTGAATGAAATGCTAACTTTCTTTTAAAAAAAATTAAATCCTTTTATATTTATCATACTGTATTTTTGGTATAAAAAGTTTTAAAAATCAGTGTGTATTATATTTGAGAGTAGTAACTTTATCTTTTTGACAAATTAGTTTTATTTCACACTATAGCCAAATGAACAAATTCTTCAAAAATTATGGAATGTCTTTGGGCAAAGAACTATGAAATTTAGGGAAGGAAGAGAAGGAGGGGAAGAAAATTCCACAACTTTTCTCGAAAACTAGTAAGGATAGCATTTGAGATGCAATTTCATTTCACAGTCCTCCTTAGTGAGAGATAGCCAAGGGCACCCAAGTCCTGGAAAACTTGTGCAAAACAATAAATGTCACAGAGGGCAATAAGGTGGACATTGCAAATCAGGAAGATTCCAAAGAAAATAGCACAGAGTCTAAATTTCAGTCACACATTGCATTATTGAAAGTTGTAAAGAGTACAAAATGAGTGATACACAGGTTTTTTTTTGTTGCTCATTTTATAGAAACAAACTCTTTTTGTCTACTTACAAAAGAAAACATGTATTATAGAATTTTTTAAAAATTTAAAAAAGGTATAATGAGGCAAATCAAAGTCATAAATCATCTCATTACCTGGACATAACCATACATCTGTTAGGAATATTTGTTTTAAAGGTGATAAAAATATGATTTGAATAAGCATATGAATAGAAAATAAATTTACTTAAAGATAATATATACTGTGCAGAAACAAAATCAGAAGCTGCTGGATCTCAAAAAAAGATAGAGCCAGACATTCAAATTCAATGAGGACTTGTTATTTCTGGTCATTTCCACAGGTGGCTTCAGCCTCTATCTTGTCCTGCAGGGTACCACATCTTCTGAGATCCACATGAATGGGAACAACTTACTGATTTTAGTTCTAATCATTGAAAAAGGAATGTGATCATCAATTCCAATGATGCCATGGAGTATGGATTAGATGATAGTAGATTGCAAATGCAGACCTTTGGAACTATTGTGTCCAAGTCAGTGTCACAGTACTAAGTAGGAGATGGTGACAGTCACTGTACACATGAAGAAAACAAATTTAGAAAAAGGTGGGAGAGAAAACTGGTGACCTCTTAACATCTTGAAATACTACATAACTTCCTTTTGAAGACTAAGAAAGGTAAGGAGTTTCAAAAATACTGCCTTTCCAATCATGTTAAGATATCCAAGAAACCAAAATGCTAATGGAGAAACTGTAAAGATGCATACCTGTGTTAAAAGTAAAAGTGAATATACTTCAGGATTTTCATTTCGAAGATCAAAGTTTTTAAGACTGCACAGGATCTCCTGACTGTTATCCTAGGTAAAATGGCAGAAACATTCGAAAGTTTTTGTTAGTGTTCTCATTATTTTGCTTGGTTCTTTGGTTATAGGATTTCACAGTATTTAAGTAGACTGCCTCTTATCCCTATATTCCCAAAAGTTCCATTACTTTTAGCATGTATTTTTGTACAGTGAACTGTTTTCCAGGAACACATATATGACATTTCAGCTGATAAGCCAATATGTGCAATACAACTTTTTTCTCTGCAGGTATGTGTACACACACACATGCACACACACATGCACATGCAAGCTCCCACTACATATATGCATCCATGCATACATACTTACATCCATCAATGTCTTTGTAAACTTTTTAAAATTTGTGTATTCATGTTCATATGTGGAATTTCATATGTGGAAATCCAAACCTCTAGTATCAGAATGCATTTGAAGAGAAGGTCTTTACAGAGAAAATGGCATTCAAAATAAGTCTTCAGGATGGTCTCTAATCTAGTATGACAGGTGTATAAGAAGAGAAATTTAGGACACTGACACACACACACAGAGGGAAGAGAGTGTGGAGACATAGGAAGAAAATGGCTACATATCAGTCAGAGAGGCTTGAAACAGATCTTTTCCTCATGATCCTCTTAAGGAACCCAAACTGCCTTTATCTTGAACTTTGGAACTCTAGAATTGTCAGAAAATTAAGTTCTGTTTTTTAATCCATTCATTCTGTTGCCTTCTGTTGTCTCAAGATGTTGACTAATGCAACGTACCTAGCATGTCAATTTATAAATTGTAAAATATATTCTGAACATTTTCATACCTGTGATTTAAATTTTAGTGACAGCATAGTACTCCAACTGTTGAATAAATTGTCTCAAATTTTTCATTTCTATTAATAATAATGCTATAATAATAAGCCCATAACTACATCTATGCTCACCTCTGAGATTTTCTCATAGATTTCTAGAGTGATAAGGTATTTGATTTCATTCTTTTTGTACTTCAAAATCCTAACATCAATTATTTAATAGTCCTAACAGTGTTGTGCCAATTCATACAGTGACCTATTCCCACATGACAATATCTGCTCCTCCACATCCTTTTAGCTCTGAACGATTTTATTTATTAAATCAAGGTAAATCTGATATTTTAAACATGAAAACTCATTGTATTGTTGTTCACCACTACTTGGTTATTAGTGGAGCAGACTAACACTTATCTTTATTTTGGGGGGATCATATGTTCTTTTACTACAAATTCTTTATTTCTGTGGGTATTTTTCTTTACCCTCACAGGGTGTTTAGTAGTTATACCCCAAAACTTTCCTACCATGGAAAGTTGAACCATGTGGGTTGTGTCGTCCAGAATTACTTTAAACATTCGGAGACTATATTGACCTCAAGATAATGACTTTGTCATGGGAACAAGCTTGATCCTATTTCAAGTTGGACTCAGAGAATCTCTCTTTCATTGAGATTTTCATAGATAATCCTTTAGTTTTTCAAGTTCCGCTCCTTGTTGTAACTATCACATGATATTTATCTTACAATAAACAAGCAGATTTATCACCAAAAATGACTGGAGTGAAGGCTGTTGGTCTTGTCCAGTCCTTTTTTTGAGGACTTTCATTGATACTCAGATTTCAGAAAGAATGTGTAAAGTGTTTATGCTGAAATTAGCTTAGACTTGCTTACAATAGCTGAAAAACTTGCTGCCTACTCTCTAGACACTGTGTTGGCTCTTTCTCAACCCCAGAACTCATTTCCTCCCTGTTCTTCATGAATTTTTTTGAGCTCTTACACTCCTTCCAATGCTCTCATTTATTGCTTAGAATGAACAAATTTGGTATCGGTTACTAACAACTTAGAAAGCTGATTGAAACAACTGGCAGCTGAAGCAGCAATTTTAGATGTCAGGGAACTATTAAATATGCCAAGTTATAGATGGTTGGCTGTGGCTTAAGACTTTATACAGTATGAATACCTAGGGAATGAGTCATAGAACTTCTAGGAAGTTGCAGGGAGGTTAAAAGGGGAAATGGGGGAACACCAAGGAGGGACATCGCCTACTTCACAATTTTGTCCAAGATGACCCTAGACACATAAGCCAAGCAGAAATATTTGAACAAATTGAGCACAAGGGGCAGAAAAAGCTGGGCAAAGTCAGAAACAGATGGTGCTCTGACATGATCCCCCAACTGGGGTTATGCACCTGAGTTCAACAGTCCACCGGGCAAATGTCCAAATGCCAGGCAGATTCAGCTGTCCTTGATAATTAAGGCTAATTAAGTTGTCTGTTCATGTAAGTCGAATGTTGGAGTATTCAAAGGATATTACAGATAAATCTTATTAAAACATGCAAACTCATGTAAAAATAAGTATTGATTCCATACTATATGAAAATTATAGAATTTATTCTAAGATTGGTTTAATATAATGTATTTATACCATAGAGAAAATTTGGATTGAAAAAGTATTGAGTTTACTGACCTCTGAATATTCTTAGAGGTTTTGAATTGCAACATATACATAAGCATAGATACTGAACAAAGTAAGAATCCTTTTGTATTTATATTTTCTGCACAAGTTATTTCTTAAAAAAAGATTTCTCCAACTTTAGACCTTAGGAATTAAGTTACAGAAACTTATAAGTTTCTAACTTAACCGCAGCCATGGCTTCACTTGTCCGTAAAGAATAAACTACTATTTTTCTAAAAAACCCCTCTGTTTTCTTGTCTTATTTATTTCTGTGTCTTCTTCACCATGGTGTTTCAGATTCACTTCAAAAGTTTGCATTCATACTAATGTGATTGAGGTTTGTACATTTTATGCTTTTACACCTATAAATGTTTTTCTTTTCTATCTTTTATTCACAGGACAAATTTATTGAAATTATTGTTTTTCTATGCGAATTAAGTGCAGTAAGTGTTTGCATTGGGGAAGACAAACTGATTTCCACACATTGTGTTTCATCTTTGTGGGAAATAAAAAAATCATTAAAATGTCTGTATGATGGGATTTATTAGAGATAAATTCATCATTTCAAGGAGCACAGGTATTTCTAACTCATATATTTAGGGCATATAAATGTTGATTATAAGAACACATTCTGGATGTGCTGCTCTTTGTAAGAAAGGGAAGGTATTTATTTCAAGTATTTGTTTATTCTGTTTTGTCTGAGAAAATAAAAATTGCTGGCATTATTTAAATTTTTTAGATCAATTATATTACCCATTAAATATGGATTGATGTTTGCTAGCACATTCAATGAATGTGCAGGGAATGTTTTTATGTTTACTTCTAAAATAACTGCTCAGTTGCTCTCTCTCTCTCTCTCTCTCTCTCTCTCTCTCTCTCTCTCTCTCTCTCCCTCTCTCTCTCTCTTTCTCTTTCTGCCTTTCATATTTTTCCTCTTCTGAACAATTATTTAAAACAAGGAATCTTTTATAATAAAAATATAGAACTGTATAAAGACAACATACTTAAAGAATGTTTGGGCATAATCAAGCTTTAAACTCCCACACACATACACACACACAAACACACAAAGTACTATCCTTTAATATAGCAAACCTGTATTTAGGCAGTTTTGGTCAAATTTATTTGCTTTGCAAAAGAGTACATTCAACTTTTTGATATTTTTATTCTATCTTTTGATAAAAAGCTAAAGATATGTGTAAATTTTTTCTTAGGTTTGCAGTCATCAACTATCACTCAGCTGCTACTTATGCCAATCTTCCACTAAAAACGAACGTCCTCTGGAAGAGTGGCTGGATATCTACTTGATGGTACCTCAACATCATTAATCAGGCAATGCCTGCTACCTGTGGGGCACACAGTATCTGCTGTGTTACATTTCTTTCAGATGGTGCTCAGAAAACATAAGTGTGCTTCCAAAGTTATTAATGACCTTACTGTTCACAAGAAAATTCTTATTTATACCTTAATGAACAATTTCATGCAATAAAACTTTTGGTGGTGACTATTTGCCCTTAATTATTTCCCAGAGATGACAAGAAAAAATAATTTACCATTTTATCCTTTAATCCTTCTAGCACTTTCTGAAGATCAATAAGTGGGTTAATTTGGTTAAAAAACACAAAAGATGTATGAGTTTAAGAAGTTAAATAGGTGATTCAATTTTTTTAAACAAGACATATGTACTGTAGAAGATAATGCTCTCTACTAGAATTAATAGAATTGAATGCATGTTGTCAATTGGACTTTGTTATTTATCACAGTCCTGATTTTGCTGCATAGGACTGATGAAAGAATTCTGCTACATTAAGAGTCTTCTTAGCTGACAATTTTATAATATCTGGATACACACACATACCCATGTACTCGCCAATATACCACACACACACACACACACACTCAGACCATACAAAGAATAGCTGCTTCTAGAGTTTATATAGACACTATAAAATTACAAGCTGAATCTATTTGCAAACTACCCCTTTTATGTTTGGTACTATTTCTGTATAATATGATAGGTCTGCTCCTTATTTAGAATGTTTGTAGGCCATGTTATCTAGGCACCAAATAATAAATACATAAATAAGTGATTTTGAAGAGCAAATTGATTATTAAATGAGTAAATTAAAATATACTAACTTGTCATTTGATGTGATTCTCTTTGCAATTACACTAGAAAAAAGGCTACATAAACTTTTCCAGTTTTTATTGCCTTCTGGAGAATTTTCCTTTCTGTTTTCTTTTTTATGAATTGGCATGAAATTTGGATAATAAGTGAGAGTCTTTCTTCAGAACTACCAGAATTTTCAAATAGCTTTCCTCTCTCTAAGAGGGAATTCTTTTTAGGAGGGCAGGTATGAGGGATTGAACTCAGGGGCACTCAGCCACTGAGCTACATCCCCAGTCCTATTTTGTATTTTATTTAGAAACAGGGCCTCACTGAGTTGCTTAGCACCTTGTGATGTTGAGGCTGACTTTGAACTGGCAAGCCTCCTGTCTCAGCCTCCTGAGCCATTGGGATTACAGGCTTGCAACTCCACGTCCAGCAACAGGGGATATTTTGCACATGGGTTGTACATTCTTCTTTTTTTCTCATTGCAGTGAGAAGTTGTACGGGAAATTGGGCTCTAACATACTTCTGTGCAGTATTTCTGTGACTCTAATCAAGTATACAAAACATTCTCAACATTATATGAAAACAATGGCAATTCTTCCAAATAAAGAGTTTAGAGAATTATCAAAACATTGTAAGCAAGACCTAGGTGTCTCAGTTTTATGTAAGTTTTTCTTGGATTCCTTTAGTGTCTGAATTTCATTACTATAAGCTTATCCATAGGACATATGTTCCAAAACACCCCAGGGGAAGCCCCCAGAGGATGGTACTAAATCCTATACGTATTGTGTTTCTTGCTATACATACAGGAATATGATGAGGTTTAATTTGTAAGTTAGGCACAGTAAGAGATTTACAATAACTGAAAACAAAGTAATTATTACAGTGACTATAATACAAGTTATATGAATATGGTCTATGCCTCTGTTTCAAAATATCATATTGTACAATAAATTTTAACAAACTTTGCATTCAATTTCTTTCTCTAATTATTAGGATGAGAATTTTCTGTTTTTCACTTAAAGGAAACATTTTGTGACTTCTCATTGGCATAATCTGAATTACCAACATCACTACTCTTGCACTTTGGGTTCATTATTACTTAAAATCAGGTTGATTTGAACACAGTACAATAATGCAATAGTTGATAGATGATATAGCCACTGAGTGACCAAAGAGCTTCTAGTGTATATAGCATGGGTTCACATCACATCTGATATGGAATGGAGCAGGACAGCATGAGATTTCACCACACTACTTAGAGCAACATATGATCTTAAAAAATAAAAGTTTATTTTTGGAATTTCCTGCATAATATTTCCAGAGCATGGTTGACCATAGGTAACTGTAACCACAGAAAATAAAACCATGGGTAAGGAGGGACTATTGTATTTGTAAGATTAAAATTTTCTTACTCTTCATGGACAGGATAGACATAGTTTTCTTTTCATCGCCTTTTCAAGAATAATTTTTTTCACCAAAATATATTTTTTCACAATGAAAATTTTGGAAAATTATGTTATGCAAATAAGGAATCAATAGCAATGTTAGGAGCTAGGTGACTAGATCAAATATTTGTCCTTTAGAAGCCAAATTCAGTCTTCTTCTTGGTAAAGGCTTCCAAGTTTATATTATTACCTGAAATTTGTATCCACAGATGTGGATAAGTTGACTAAATTGAAACCACTAAAATTATACAATTTAAGGTCAAAGCCCTATTAAACCCAAACCTCAAAAGGTGAAAATCAGATATATTAAATAAATACATTATGAAATCTTATGTGGGATGGCTCCAAGTTACAAACATTCAGTTAATAATTGAAATATAAATAATTTACCAAACAAGAATAATAGTCCATAACACGTCAAATAATAGTCCATAACACGTTAAATTTCAAGATCTTATCATTACCACCTTCCAGTACATTCTGTTGATTTCACTCATGTAAACTTTAAAAAAAAATTATAGACTGCAAGTGTTTTAGAATATAATAATGTGCTCAAGATCTTGCTAGTCCAGTACACTTTACAGATTTGAATAATTACATGAAATTTATAATTCCCCTACTTGAGAGAATAATTCTATTAGGGTAAAACATCCAATTACGCACTAAGAGTTTCTTCTGATTGAAGGGACTAAAACAGACTTCTATACTACTGATTCACTTTCTTTCAAAATGCGCATCTCAGTATCTCTATTAGAGCAAGAAGAATAAGAGAAGAAACTCTGAAATTAATATACAAATATTGATGGAAAAAAAGTTGTAAAAGAAAAAAATACTGAAATGAACTTACTGATTAAATTCAGTGATATTCATCTAGCTTAATGAGATAAGGGATTTTAATCCTTTTTGTTATTTATGTTTCCCAAGCACCCAGAACTTTCTCGGGTACAATGTAAAAGGTTTAATAAATACTTGTTAAATGAGAATATTTCAAAAATGTAGAAAATAAATAAATAGATCTGCTAAACTCTTCAATATTTTAATCAAACACCATGTCTGTCTATACACACACATTTTCCTTTTCTGACCACTACTGTTCACATGATACCATGTCTTACACAGGTAAACATCACACATATTCCTAGGATTCTCAGTGGTAAATATCTTAGTAAAGGTATAAAAATTCTGACTATCTCTATGATTATTGCTAAAATAATTTTCTACCATCAGCTAAGGAATTGAATTCTTTTGGAAATCTGGCTTAAGTATTTAAACACATTATAGGTAATAAAGAAAGTTTATGTTAAACCTCTGTAACACCACCTATAATGTACTGTTGTCCCAGATCTCAAAAATATGATCAAAAATTTAAATCCAATGAGTATTTTAAAATAAATAGAGTAATAAAATCATAGGGATACTTTAAGCAAAATCTATACTTTAAAATATATTTTGGGAAAACAACTCAAGTTCATCAACAAGCAAACTGTAATGGAAAGGATGTAGAGAAATAGAAGAATGTATTCATTAAACGACCTATCAGCTAATGTGAGGGGTTTAAGATAAATTTCATTGTGTTAGAATTACCTATTTCTATTATTTACTAAAAATTCTTTAAGACTGAATAGGAGAGTCTAGACATTTCCAAAGGTATTCTAGAATTGGTAATGCTAGAAATATTACTACTGAGCTGAAATATTTTTTATTCAAGCAAGTCTTTAAATATATTGGCATCCAGATATTCTGGGTTATAAGGAAATATGAATTTTAGATTATTTCTAGTTTTCTTAAAGTTTAACAAAGTTATTAATAATATTATCTCTGAGAATGAAGCCAAAACTCCATAGCTAGTTCCCTTTTTACTTACCTAGACAAAATTAATGAACTTCATATTTTGAGTGCTGGCTAAATTTCAAAATAGATAACTATAAATAAAAACTTTAATGTAATTTTGCTAATAAATACTTATTCTGTTTTATTTTTTCATATGACTGTATCTTGTGGATGAAAAATAACTGACATGTAGAATGCCCTTGTTAGCTATAAACTACAATGAATCAGATATCAGCTGTCATATTCACCAAAATATTATATCACATTCATAATTCTTGATTTATTTTCTTCTGTAAGGTGAGCAGCTAGACATGAATAAATTTTGATTTAATATGTGAAATGGGTAAAAAGAGAACATGAAGCATAATTTATTAATGGTATTCATTTTCATTATGTTCAAGCACAGGTTCCTATTTTCATTAAACACTGTAATAAAATAACTGTTTTACTTTTTATTATTAAAATAACTGTGCTGCAAGAAAATATTTAATAAAAGATTATTACTTTAAAAATATCAATGGTAAGTCAATTACTGTATTGCTCAAGGCTTATAAATACCAATTTGAGATTTACTTAAATATATTACCATTATTCTGGAATATTTCAAAGGCATATTAGAGTACATTTTTAGCTAAAATAATATTGTGAAGAATAGAAAGGATGATGTTTTAAATTCAGCATCTTCTGTCTTCCATATTTGCTAACAATTAAAGATAGATTGGACCCAACCCTCAATTTTCAGATTGAAACTGAAGTTTAGATATGATTTTTAAGATGTCAACTTTAATTTCCTTTTATCATTTGGTATTTCACAAGTTGGTTATTGAAAGTAAAATTACTACATTAAAATATTGGACATTTAAGTCTCAAAATATTGTTCTTACTGCAAATGTTAGTATAAAAATAGGTGGAAAAAATTCAAGTCTACATGAGGACCTTAAATGAGCTTTTGTTCTACATGTTTGATATTGTTTTTGTTTTGCTTTACTTCTAAATTGTTATTTTGAATTATATTCATTTTGCATTTTTTAAAAATGGCTTGCACAAAAATTAGCAGAGAAAAAAAACCTTTTGTTATTACATATCGTGCCATGAAATTTCAAACTGTCGGTTTAAAAATATTAACTTTATTTTGACTAGAGATGTACTTATTAAACACAAACAAAATAAATGCAGTAATTGAAGCAGAAATTTCATTTTTTTTATGGTTTGAATATGAGGTGTTCTCCAAAAGCTCATGTGGCAAGGCAAGAATGTTCTGAGTTGAGATATTTAGATTATGAGAGCGATGACCTAATCAGTAGATTGTTCCTTTTGGTGGACTAACAATTTTATTGGATTGCTAGAAGGTTCCTTTAGGTAGGTGGGTGGGGCTACAAGAAAAAGGTCACTGGAGGTGTGCCCTTCAAATTATATTTTTTCCCTGGTTTCTCCTGTTCTCTGACACCCAGATGCCAGGATCTGCGTAGTTTTCTTCCCTCATGTACTTCTGCCATGATGTTCTGCCTCATCTCAGGCTTCATCTGAGAACCATGGAGTTGGTTGTCCGTATACTGAATCTCTTAAATCATGATTCCAAAATAAAATCTTCCTTATCTAAGTTGTTCTTGTTAGGTATTTTGGTAACATTAACAAAAAACTAACAAATATTTATTAATAACATATTTTCTTCAGATTTATCAACAGAATCCATCTTAGTATTTAATATTATTTTGATTTATATTAAAATATTCCATTTTATAGCATTTCCAGAGAACTTGAAATATTTGAAATGAAAAAAAAACCATTGGATTCATCTAAAGAAAACTGTTCAGTAAAAATGTAATATTAGTCACAAAGGTCACACACAAAAATTTAAAATTTTACTTAGCCACATTAAAAAATAGAGCATGTATAATTAATTACAATAATGTATTTTGTTAACTCAATATATCTAAAATGCTTTAATTTAAACATATAATCAATATCTATAGATGAGTGAGTTATTTCATGTTATTCTTTTCTTCTTTTATTTGCTCAGTTTCCAAAACTGTGAAGTAGAAATAGCAATAATAGTACTTATCTCACAGAGTAGGGATTTGATACATGTTAGGTTCCTAGTTCAGTGCTTGGTACATTAGGAGAATTATAGCAGATATTCCTGTTTTCTTAGTAGACTCATGCAAAAAATTTAACTCATAACTTTCTTTTCTCTGATTAAAATCCATTGGAGTAATTATCGATAGCAGAATGAATTTCAACATAATGATGGTTTCCTGGATCAACTTGGGATCTTGATGTAAAATTTGTACATGATTTTTTGCATATATTATATGTAAGTTAATTCACTAAGCTTCTTAGAATTAGCTGCTAAAACTTGAAATCATTTTTTTTAAATTTCAAATATTTCATTAATATCTATACTATATATTTTAATAGAAAACTATCCAATTTCTCTGTTCTATAGTTGTTTAAATCAAGTTTCCAAATATATTCATGTAACTTCTTGGTTGTTACTGAAAAAAGTATCCATGTTTAGTTTTTTCCCTCCTTTTTATTCTCTACTTATAATGCCATCTGATATCCTTAGTCATGTTGGGTTTTTCCTGTGAACTTCTTCCAATCTGTCTACATTTCTCTGCTACTGAGGCAACTAAAACTGAATAGTGCTTTGATGCAGTTCATCTGAATTATATAAAGAAGGCTATCAGCCATGTGTCCCAGGATGTCATGATTCTTTGCCTACAGATCAAAGAGGCAGTGAACTTTTATACATTTTTTTGAAGCATCAGCCAGATATTTTCAGTGGATGGCCAAGGTGCTGTTAGAAGAGAACAGTCAAAAGTAATGAAACTCAGACAAAAGTTCTAAAAGATGGAATCTATTCAACAGTTTCTTCAGAATCTAGTTTTTTCTCTTTTTCAAGACAGGGTGTTGGGTTTTGAATTTGATTTTTTCCAAATTCATTTTAAGCAGATAAGTTATTTGACTACTATTAATGTGAATGGGGAAGTGAAAATAAGAAAAGTAAATGATGGGAAAAATAAATGTAGACCAAAAAAAAAAAGTTTATAAATAAATGTAGACCAAAAAAAAAAAGTTTATAAATAACAATTTTGTAAATATAGCAATATACATAAGATTTAATATCTAATTTTGTTTCTTATTTCTGTTTTGTGATGAACATGCTCAGGTTTTTCCTGGCTACTGATTTGTAAATTTATAGGTTCATTAATTTTTGGGTAATTGCTTGATTTTATGCTTGTAGCACCAATATATATTTACTATTAATAAAAAATTATAAATTTTTTCAAATCTTTCCATTTATAAAAAGTATTGCGTACACAAAAAGTATGGAACAATGAACTAAATTGTTTAGCATATACAATTTCATTGAATGAATGACTAAGTGAATACTAAGCTAAATTTATGAAGTAAGTTGTTTTGAGTGATCTTTCTTCACTTTGGGTGAATTTGTGACTAGAAAGACAGGAAAAAAAATGACTAATCAGAGATATAGATACTGAGGAAACAGTAGAAGTTAGGTCATTACCCTTCCTGGGTATTATTTTTAACTATTGGGAGAAGAGTTTCTGTGACTCTTTAACATCCTATTTTGAGTCTTAATATTTGATGATTTGATTTCTGCTTCTATCATCATAATGAAGCTCATAAAATAGAGAATCTCATTTTTCATTAAGTCCCCATATCCAGTACGCAGTTAAGCTTGGACAATGGGTAAATGTTGCTGTAAGAGTAAGAAAATCAGTTTTGTGGTGGACTATGTGAAAATATAAATTTCTGATATGTAATCCTAAATATAAAAAGTCATCATTATTATTCTTCTAGTCTTTCCTTCAAAATTCCTATTAAAATAAAATTAATAAATGAAAACAGATGGTTATACATGTATGTATGCCTGCCACATGTCCTATGTACTTTGCTTCTATTAAAGCCATTAAAAATATCTTTGCCTTCATACTTTATCAATAATTCTTTATTTAATATCATGAAATAAATTAATATCATAATTTTCTTGAATATTCATGCGAATTTATTAAAAAATTGATAGCATTTAATAAGCCTTAATATGTTTCCCCACAAAGGAACATTTTTCAAAAATATTTTGTCAAAGTTAGGTTTCTATTATGTTGATCTTTTATGGCAAACATTGGTTTAGGGAGCTATTAGTAAGTATTTATACCAATATTACAAGAGTCTTAGAGTTAGCCAAAGTAACTGTGAATTTACTTACTCGTTGGGTAAGATGCAATTTTCATTAAAAACTGTGATTTTTAAAGCCCAGATCTGCTTTTTTCCATTTAAATGACTACTGAAAGATTTATGTGCTTTTTGCAATAGTCTTCTTCTGTCATGCCTCACTGTCAACAACTTGTGAAGAGTGCCTATGCAATGAAAATTGTCTCTTTATTTGACAGTTACTTAATGTTTCTTCCACCATCTACTTGGGTTTGGTTAGAAGAGCAAAATATCCACAACCAAGCCTCTTGGTGAAAATTTGACAAAGCCTATTCTCTTATCATTCTGTTCCCAAGCTTTATGTCATGCTTGCATTTCTCCCTCCTAAATGTTAGCTGGTTGGGACAGCAATGTCTTATTCACCTTTTACACTTAACACTTAGGATAGAGTGTCTGAGTGTCTGCCACCTTATAGACACTCTTCAACTTCTGATTAGTTTGTGGCCTAGTAAACGTATTATTAGTTGAAAATAGTAAACAGTAAATTGAAATGCACTTAATACATCTAACCTACACAATATCAGCTTAGCAATACAGTATACTACAGCATATTATCCTGGTGATCTGGTGGCTGACTGGGAGCTAAGGCTCACCACTCCTGAAAAACAATCAGAGTATGGTACCAAATAGGCTAGTCCTGGAAGAGATCAAATTTAGAACTGGAAGCATAATTTCTACTGAAAGTGTATTGCATTCATACCATTGTAAAGTGAAAACTTGTAAGTCAAACCATCATCAGGTATAAATACTTTAAAAGTGGGTTAACAACTTAAAAAATAAAAATAGTTATTTCTTTTAGAACAAAATTCATAGATGATTTTGTTTTCTTTTCTTCTTCTTCTTTTTTAAACTATCTCACACTTTTTCTATGCAGTAGTGGATATGAACCTAGGGGTTCTCACCTCTGAACTGTAGTCCCAGACCTTTTTATTTTTTTATTTTGAGATGGGATCTCACTAAGTTGCTCAGGTTGCCCATGAACACATGATTCTTCTGCCTCAGTCTCCTGAGTCCCTGGAATTACAGATATGCACCATGACACCCAGGTCATAGATGATTTTTAATGAAACATTTCTAGAAGTAAATTTACAGTTGATTTACCTAACTTAGTGAATTCCAACAGTGCTATTTTATGCTGATGTAGTAATTTGCAGAATATGAAAGTATATTACTATGGAGTTATCATTTCTCTCTTCCTTAAAAATGGAAAACTAACACCAGTACATTTTGCCAATTAGACATTGTTTCAGAGAAAATGAAACACACTTTTTACCTATTGTTGAAACTAGCTACAACTCTTTATTTTTCATATGGCTAGATAAAGTATAACACAATATTTCTACTCAGATATATTTAACATTGTTCAAATTTCATAGTAATGGAAACATTTTGTGATTATGTTTCAAATAGTAATTCAGAGCAAAAATAACTTTTAAAAATACAGCATTTACAAATTCTCTATCAGGGTATTAAGAAGTTTGTGCATTTTCACAGACTTCCTTTCAAGCACACTACATGACTGCCTGTATAGAGAGATCCATGGTGTTCCTTCAGCAATGTTTTTTTTGGGTAAGGAAATGAACTTCATTGTTATCAAAAGACTGAATAAACATTTCATACAAAATGGAAGTTTGGGAGCTGTCTAGAATTGTTCTTTTCCTTTGAAATTTCAGCAGTTCATGTTCTTTGAATGAAGCTAAAATTGGTTTTCTAAATTCTATATGTGAGGAGGAAACAGGGAAGTTTTCATTATCAAGGCAGTCAGTATTTTAAAAAAAAGCCATGTAAATGTAATTCAAATTAAATGGTTTTTATGCACACGTACAAGTATACACAACATACAAACTTATATACCTACAGTATAGTATAGACCACAGATAATGTTGATACTGACTGTTCCAGGTGAGTCTAAATATCTGCTTCTACATATAGGCCCTGATACCCCCAAACCAAAATATCTTCTTTGAACATATATAATCAATGTACTTACAATGCTCATAGTTACATATATCAATCTTAAGCAGCTTATGATTTTCATTTATTATCTTAAATAAGTAATAATATCCCACATTCACTTAATAATTGGGTTTTGGAATTAATAAGAATTTAACATTCTCAGTTCCACTTTGTTGTGTACTTTCTTAAGTATTTGATTATATTATCTATAAGCTTATCATCTCACACTTGTCAACCCAGACAGATAAAATAGATTTCCCTTCTAGATCTATCCCCTGTATCCTTTGTCCAATGGATTATGAATACAGATGTACCACACCTCATTGAGGTTTCAACAACCTAATTTACTTGACTGGCAACTAGACTAAAATTTATAATTATTCAAGCATTCTAAAATTGACCTTTTAAATCTGAATAGTTCAGATCTTCCCTTTTTTAAAATATACATTCATATTACCTCATACACTTCTGTGAAGATTAGTTAACAATGAATTTAAAATACCTAGTACACCATATGACATTAGTAAACAGCAGCTACCTTTATTTACCCAAGTCAGATGGTGCCATATATTACCAGTGGATTGTTAGTAAATCTCTCTAAGAACTTTAAATGGAAACCAGTTACAAGTCTGCATTTGTTTCCTTTACTTTAAAATGTTTAATGCCTTTCACACAGACATGGAATTTAATGATAATTATTACACTACTAATAAAATATTACCACTGGTAGGCTTCTTGTTCAGTAACTTTCTGTACCTCATCTCATTTAATCTTCACAACAAATCTGTTGTAAAAGCTTCATTTTACAGTGAGAACATTAATTGAATCTCAAAGTGCTTCAATAATTTGCCCAAGTCAGAGAAATTTGTACAGTATTGATCCAGAGTCAAATTCCAGTTGTGATTCCTTTCCAAGGCAAAGGGTCCAAATATTCCATGATAAAACTGTGCAAGAAAAAAAAATTCAGGTAGGCCAGTTTATGTACAGAAACACATAATCAATGTTTTAAAGAAAATTAGGATTCCTCAAATGGTAAAGTCTACATAGTTCAGTTCCAATATTATATCTAATTCAGAGAATTAAGATACCTTATGATCACATTTGCATTGTATGAACTATCAGGTAGATGGAGTTTGAAAAAAATGAAATCTGATTTCTTGGCAATAATCTCCCACCATTTATAAGTGTGATTTTTCAGAATAACCCTAATTTAATTGGATCCCCTTCCTAAGTAGAAATGTTTGAAGTTAAATGTTGAACTTCTAGATAGAAAATCCCTTTAAGTTCTTAGGACCTTCTTCTCTTTCCTTGATATGACAGAAACTGTCTTCTTAAAAGACTGAGCACAATTGTAATTTGTTACTTGTATATTGTGGCAAAAGATGCCTAAAATTTATTATTAATTAAATTTCATGTTATCATTGGACACCGTGACACCATGCTATTAGTAGAACTAATGTGTTCCTAGTGGGATAATTACAGGATTTCATTTTGTAAAATAATACAATTGCATCAGTTGAACTATTTTACACTATAACCTGTTAATAATTAGTGTGTAAAATTTGAGAATTTTACCCAGTGTCTAATAGATAGAAGCTGTTTTCGTCAGCTTTTTTGCTGCTGTAATTAAGAGACTCAAAAAGAATAATTTTAGAGGAAGAAAAGTTTATTTGGGGGCTCACAGTTTCTGAAGTTTAAGTTGGCTCCATTCCTTTGTGCTTGAGGTGAGGTTGAACATCACGGTGGAAGACTATGGCAGAGGGAAGCAGTTCATGTGATGATCAGAAAGCAGAGAGACTCTACTAGCCAAATACAAAATACATACCCCAAAGTCATGCCCCCAGTTCCCACCTCCTCTATCCACACCCTACCTGCCTTCAGTTACCACTCAGTTAATCCAGTCAGGGGACTAATTCACTGATTGGGTTAAGGCTCTCATAATTCAATCATTTCTCCTCTAAACTTTCTTGCGTTGTCTCAAACATGAGCTTTTGGGGGACACCTCACATCCAAACCATAGCAGATAAGTATTTATGATATCTTACAAAATTTAGAAAAAATATGCTTTTAGAAATATTTGTCAAGGAAGTAGGTGACTGGACAGAACCAAATTAAAGTTAAATAGGCACCTGGCACATAATTGTCAGAATAAATGGATTGCAAAAAGTAGTTTAAATTTTGTGGCATTATAGCTCATAATGTACTTTAAAAAGTATTCAGTCATTTATTTCTCCACAAATAATTGTGGAGTGACTGTATTTAGGAAGCATGAGACTATTAAAATAAACGTGATAAACTCCCTTTTTCTCAAAAATTTTATGCTCTAATTGAGAATGCAGCTAAATGAGAGAATTTAATACATTTCCTAACATATTATCTAACACATAATAAGAAATCAACACTTCTATGTCGGAAAATGAATAATGAACATGTTGTAATTGAGTGATATTGTATAAAGTGGTTTGATTAATAATACTAATAACAATAATAATAATAACTATAGTAATAAGGTTGACAGCTGGCATTTATTCAATTATTATTCACAGAACACTGTGCTGAGCACCTGACTTCTGTTGTTTTTGCAGGAGCCTTTGAAGTAGGAACAGGAACAGTTACATAATTTTTAATGCCTAGTGAAAATATAACTGTGGTGTCCTTTATACAAAACTATTGATGACTTCAAGATAGCAAAAGATAAACATTAAACCAAGTGCAAGACCCTCCTAAATGTGGTGCAGTTTCTAATTGCTTATGTCATGAAGCCATGAGAACTGTACAGTTTTTCCATTTAATGGTTCAGGAAAAGTATACATTTGTATGCATTGCTTGCTCATATATTTTTCTAAATGTCTGAAGTCTACTGCTTTATGGAGATATTTCAACTAAAAGGTGCAAAAGAATTTAAAATGAAGAAAATCTGGTTCAAAATCAATTCAGAGGCTATTATGTTAATCCAGGATGGTGATTATTTAATTATCTCTTATCAAAAGTTAGAGTGACAAGGTTAATATTGAGTCTGTCTTATATTCATGTTCAACAATAAGGTTATAAAATCCTTAGTACTATTTTTTTCTGAGGCCATTTCATGATACTTTATTTAATCATACTAAGCCTAAGTATCCTCATAGCATCAATCAATCTGAGTAGAGTTATCATGGAAAGCATCAAAAAAACAAATATCACATGTTCCCACTTATATGTGGAAGCTAAAATTTAATCACATAGAAGTAGAAAGTAGAACAGTGTTTACCAGAAGCTAGGGAGTAGGTATGAGGATGAAGAGAAGATTGTTAATAGGTGCACAGAGGCAGTTGGAAAGGAGGAATAACTTCAAATATTCTACAGCACTGTAAGATAACTATGGTTGACAACAATGATTTTGAATGTGTCCAAAGCAAGAAAATAATAATAAGGGCTGGATATGTTAATTACCCTGATCTGATCATTATACACATATATTAAAATATTGTATTGTATTCCATAGAAATATTTTTTATTCCATAGAAATAATTTTTATGTGTCATTTAAAAAGAAGAACATCAAAAGCATTCTCAGTAGTGCCATTTTGGAAGTCTGTTTAAAAATTGAAATCTGTCACCATTGTCATGCTGTAGATTTGGAACTTCAGCTTGGCTAACTTGTACTTACCAGTTAATTCAATTAGATCACTTATCTAAGGACACTAGTAATATTGCAAGTCTCTAAACATCCCTACCCACATCCTCATTACCAGCCTATCTCTATCATCACCCTACTTAGGTCCTTTCTTTTATTTCTCTCCTCCTTTACAACACTTCATATGTTATTTTCTTGAAACTTTCTTCCACTGAATATCAAAATCAAGGCTTTGACTAAATATAGGCTATTGACCCAGTTTCCTCCAAAAACAGAGCATACAAAAACACTGAAATGACTAAGCTAGATTTTAGATTTTAAAATGGTATATATCCACAAAGATGAAGACCAAGACAACTCAATACCAATGTTCAAAAATCATAAATGTCAATAAACTAAGGAAAAAGGAAAACTGAAAGGTAAGTGGTTGCTGACATAACAGATCAAATGGAACTGAAACCTAAGGGTTGACAGGGAGGGAACCCAGAGATCAAGTCAGTCTGTAACTTAGAACCCACACATGCAGACAGAGTGGAGAAACCAAGAACTCAGAGAATGGGATTGAGAAGTGATGAAAAAAAGACCTATTGAAAACCACCCCACCCAAATCAACCTTATAAGAAAGAAGACTTATGACCCTGAGATATTAAGCCGAAAGACTGTGGATATGTTACTTCCAAACCCACTGAAAGAGTTAGGGCGCTGCATTAAAGGTGGAATGATTTAGTCAAATTCTATATATTAAAGAAAAGTGAGAAGCCTATTTTCACACATTCAGCTCCCAGTGAACACACATCCATATGTGTATATAGATTTTTGTTGTTGTTGTTTGTTTGTTTGTTTGTTTCCCTATGCAGGAAAAAGTAGAATTCTTCTCTGGAGACAGTGATAAGACAAGGGAAGAATTTGTTATATATTGCTATTTGGGGGTCACCAGTTCATCTTTTTGCATTGAAATACATTCACTCATAGTTCCCACGTTGACTCACAGAGCTTCTAGATAGAAAGTTAGTGACTCACAAGTTTTTATGAAGGGACAAGAATTTTGACACATTTGAGGAAGGCAAATCAAATGAAAATGAATGTGAATGGAACAGAAAACAGAAGTTAATTCTTAAAGCAAGAATGATAAACAATCAGAATATGGAAAGACTTTTTTCCACCAAAATTTATTTGCTGATGTATAACTTTTGTAAACATTGATAGTTGAAGAAACATTTGGGAAATTCTCAAGAAGGCAAAATTAAATAGATGGTGATATAAAATAATAACAAATTATTAGAAAACTGGAGGACAATTTCCGGGCATCTAAACATTCCAATAAGAAATGTTCCAGGGAAATTGAGAGCCTGGTAGGGAGAAAATAATAAAATTAATTATAGAAGAAAAATTCCAAAATTGAGAGATGTGGAATGGCCAGTTTGAAAAGCAAACTCAGTACCTGGACAAATAATTTAAAATACTCATCCAGAAGCATAATTGCCACAAAAATCATGAGACTCCTGGGACAATTTGTTGTCTTAAAGATTTTGAGGCAGATTGAGAGTGTACACAAATAAATCATGTTAAATAATGATGTTAATTTATCAAAGCAATATTTTAAAAAGATATTGAAGAAAACCCTAGTAAAAGGCATTCATTTCCAACCTAAATTTCCTATATTATCCATTAAGGATAGGTGAGAATAAAGATGTTTGCATAAATGCAGCTCTCAAAAGTGTTGGCACTCATGCTGTCCCTAAAACATATCAAAATCATGTTATACTAAAAAGCAAGCACATACAATAAGAAGAAACAGTAGTTTAGGAATGACAGGGAAACTTCAGTATAATGGGTATGGGTACCTGCAGGATAGTCAGTACAGAATGAATCTAGAGAATTGGGGTTCAGGAGGAGGGACTGTTCCCTCCCCCAAAACAAAACCATTTCCTCATGTGTGCACCTTGACTATCTCATGGGTATGCTTCATTTGAGGCCAATAAGACATAGTTTCTTTGAAGAACTTTAAAGAAAAATAACAATTAGTGTTCAGAGTCAAAGGAAGAAGAAAAAATACACTAAACTCAGGAAAAAATTGAAAAATTGTTGAATAACAAGGATAACATTAGTTTTGAGACTCGGCTCTCTTCTGGTCTTAGCTGTTCCTCTCACCACCACTGCCTTGGTTTGTCTTTTTCCCTTGTTACTGAGTTTTTCTTATAAACAGTTTTCTTACAGTCAGCCTCACTTTTCTCTAAGCTATTTTCCAGATTGTAATTAGAATGATCTTTAAAGTTAAAACTTAAGAACTGGTTAAATTAGTCAGAGAGGAAACAGTTCCACAAAGCATATGGTGATTACCAAATGTGAATGTTTAGCTTAATTAAAGGGGGGCAACTTGGAAAAAAAAGTTTGGAGATAATGCAATGAAACCTTCAATGATTTTTTAATGAGCCTTAATTCATCCTACAAGAAACTGATTGATGAAATAATGTGTCTGAACAAAGAAGAGGGAGGAAAGCAGAATTTAAGAAGGCCAACACATTTGTAATACGTAGGTAAATAGTAATTTGGGATGGTAGTTTGGTGACAGAATTTTTAGAAATAAAATGACAAGAACTTAGGTTAACTTGAGATCAATGAAAATACTAAAACATAGGGAAATGAAACATCTGAGAATGGAGGAAAAACTTTTGGATATTGGGAAAGATTGCACCTTGGTGTGATGGGGAAGAAAGAGTTATTCTCTTGGGTGGTGTTAAGAAAAAGTTTTCTTTCATGAGAATCTTTTTTTCCACTTACAAAAGGAACAAAGGTGTAAAACTGAAGAAACCTCAGTGACAGATTCAAGTTTTGTTAACTTCCATGCGAAGGCTATATCATCAAGATAATGATGATGGGAAAAGAGATAATGGGAAAAGAGAATGAAAGAAATAACCTGGCCAAGAATCTTCTATTTGTTCATTTATTCATTCATTTGCTAAATAATTTATTGGAAAATTTGACAGGATGATTGGAAGAATTATTTGAAAAATAATGACTGGAAATATTAGCTTGAAGATGTTTTTGGAAAGCTATATCAAATAATGAAACTCACAGATATGTTTCTTTAGTAACTAGGAATAGCTCATCCCTAGGGATTGATCATATTTTAACCTAATTTTTCTAAGGAAATGGTTGGTATTGGTTCAGATTGAATCTCTGTTCAGTTTATGCTCTTTGTCTGTTTTTTATTTTTTTTATGCTGCTTGGGCATCATAAACCAGTGATGACTGGTCACACACTGTTCAGGCACAGGGCTGCTCATTCCTTTCATCTAGAAACTCATTGCAAAGATGGTCTTTGTATTGCATGTACACATGTATAAATTTATATAAAGTAGAGCACATAATTCACCCATTCTTATTGTAGTTTGCTTTCCACCAGTTACTGAAAAAATATTTCTCTGTGACCTTTTGTTTTGCATTCTCTGAGAACTCCTATTTCAGCATCTGTTTTCCTGTGGTGTGCAACTATGTTTTTTGTTTGTTTGTTTGTTTGTTTATCACATTGGGGGTTGAACCCAGGGCACTATACCACTGAGCTACATCCATGAACCTTTATATCTTTTAATTTGAGACAGAGTCTCACTGAATTGCCCAGGGTGACCTCAAACTTGTGATCCTCCTACCTCAGCCTCCTGAGTGTGAGTCACCACACTCAACTTCAATATGGTTTTTAAATAATTGCTTTCTTTGAGACCAATTTAAAAGGAGTTCCTCCAATGCAATGATTTCATAAATCCTAAAATTCATTATTAAGCCCAGTATTTGATTTTTCTTTTTTAATTTGGGTACTGGGGATTAAACCTAGTGGTGCTTAACTACTGAGCAATATCCCCAGCCCTTTTACATTTTTTTAAAAAATTTTGAGACAGTTGCTTAATGCCTTGCTAAGTTGCTGTGGCTAACTGTGAACTTGTGATCTTCTTGCCACAGCCTCAGAGTCACTGGGGTTGCAGGTGTGTGACAATGAGGCTGGCCTTGATCTTAATAATTACTGATTTTCAGCTAATATCTTATAGGCTACAGCTTATGAGTCACGTCAACTGTACACCAGTAACTGACAGAGAACAATCCTTACCTTCTAATCAGATTCCATTGACCATGGATTATCACATAAATACCTTTTTTTATCAATTTTTTATTTTTACAGTCTGCATTTTGATTCATTGTACACAAATGGGGTACGACTTTTCATTTCTGTGGTTGTATAAATATCTTTTATATTGTTTTCTTGTATTTTTCTCTTGAGATTTACTATCCTTCAAAAACTTAATCCATATTTTTTCCTCCCTTCTACTTCCCTGTCTCCTATGAAACTTTAGCCTGACTGGGAGAAGTTCAAACGTTCACAAGCATGCACAAGTCCTCACAGCAGAAGGCTTTGTTTTTGTTAATTGAATTACATGTTTTTTCTTATGATTGTAATATACTAATTCTTTTCTTTTTCTTTTCCAGTGCTGGGGATTGAACTCAGGTCCTTGAATATGGTGAGTGAGTGTTCTGTCACAGCTACCTACTTAATGCTTTTTAAACATTCTACAATCTACCTAAAGACTTCCAGCATACAACCATTTCCTATTACCCCTTTTAATTTGTCTTTTCAACTGTACAATTCACACTTCAAAAGAACTTGCTGCCTCTCAGTAACAGCTTGAGGCACTCACTCAGATTCTTGCTATCACATTTCTGTGACTGACAGTGTTATTGATATCATGACTGATATATTACTTGAAATGTATCTTCTACCTAAACTGCAGAAAATTAATTGGGGTTCTCTTTGGTTTATTTGTTACTTCCTTTAAAAAAATGTTTTTTGGCTTATTTTCTAGGATTTCTTCATTTTAATTACAAAGTCTACAGGGTGGTGCCAGATAAATGAGAAACTAAATTTTCCTTATTATTGGTTTTCTCTAACCCTGAGGCCCCAGGGTAAAAATGTACTGAAAGCAGACTTCGAGTGAGGTTTTAAGTTTAAGTAGGAAAAGCTAAATCCCCTTCAGTGTTGGGATATCCTTCTGGACAATATATTTTCTTGGTGCCTGTATATCTCACTGATGAGATAAGGAAGAGAACCTCCCAAGAGACTGGGCAGAAAAAAACACTCTGAGAGGATCAACTTCCATCATCCTGATTGACAGAGTGAGGTAGCTTATCCCTGCAGTCTGCAATCCTGAGATTTAGATCTCGACAAACAATTGATTAGGAATTGTCTTACATTTTAGGTTTCTTTATTCCCCCATCATCCATTCTGGTGCAATTGTAACAGAGCTTGCTGCACTTCACACTGAATGTCCAAAGTTGTGAATTTCAATCCTCCTGTCATGGGTTTGCAATGTGGAACCTCAGGCGGGAAACTATCTCAGTTTACAATCTTGGTTTTCTTGGCATTTGACTGAAATGACAAATTATGAAAAATGACTAAAACAAACAGAAAAAAAAAACACATTCTTTAACAGTAATTTCTATTATAAAAGTAAAAACTAATGTTATAAAACCACACTATAGTAAATGCAAACAATTTTTAGCAGAACTCAAAAATTCCTAAATTTTACTGAAATCATCTAAACAGAATAGTGAACACATTTAGATAAATATGAATAAGGAGGGTCAGCAACAAAACTCATTTTGGTAATGAGTATGAGTGATTTGGTGACAAAAATAAGAAATTAAGGAAAAAATATAAATTTCTTGACTATAGTGCACCATTGGCCATATGCAAAATATTTTCACATATGCCTTCTTAATCTTCAAAAATACACTAAGCAGTTGATATGAATTTTAGAATAGAGGGACAGACCTCAATCCATATGGGTGCTTCCTAACACAGAGGAAAGGCACAGCAATTTTTGGCAACTGATTCTTCTGGTATATATGAATTATGTTTCAATTTTCTCTGGGTCCCAAATATGGCAAAAGGGAAAATCTGGTGACAAACTGTTAATAACTAAGGAACTGAGTCTCTCTTTTTAGTATGGGGACTGTAAAGGTGAATAAACGTACCATTAATTTAAATAAAAAAACTGTTCTAAATTATGTTAACCAATTGAAAATTTTGAGAGCAGTTTATTCAGTAATAATAAATAGCTTAAAATGCTATCACTTACTCACTTTACAAGTTAAAAATCCTGCTGCAGGGAAAAGAGGACACATATGTGCAATTGTGCTTATATTTTTTGCTTATATTTTCAACTATAATTATATATTTGTCTTTGGTATTCAAGAAAAAATATCTGACTTGAGGGATATGAGACAGTTTTAGCATCTTTATATAATAATCGTATCTTCAGTAACACTGTCACACTACATGCATTAAATTATAAGAGTTTCATCTTAGGGACCTTCAGTTTGTCTCTGAAAGTTCAAATTAAATGCCTTCTTGTCAGATATTTTATCAAAAGAGTTATTTTCATGGTCACATGTTAAAATTCATTTGAATTCACTGGACCTTAAGTTTACATTAAGGTTCCAGTAGGTGTGAATGCTGATCACAAAATTCAAATCTGTAAACAATATCACCAAAAACATATACACACTTTTGTGTACAGAAAAAAAAATGTGCATCTGGTACTCTCAATTAGGAGGCTAGAAACTGACTTCATCTTTGGTTCAAAACTATTATTTATCAAATAAAATGTACATAAATTTTTGTTCTGATTTTATCTTCTGCTTTTATGATGATTTTGAAGACCTCCAAAAATCTGAGCTTCTAAATATTCATAGGTTATAGTGAGATATAAAAATCCATAAATATTACTGATTTTAATGGAGTCTTTATCATGTGATATTCTCTGCAGTTTCTGTTTGGCTGAAAATAACTACCAATTTACTTAAATTCAGAATCATAGGCAATTTGAAAAAAAGTTTGTATTAAATATGCATTAAAGTTACTAGATCACCCATTGTCATGTTAATGTGATAATATAGAAGACATTTCACAATTATTTAAACCCCCACACAAAGAAACCCCTAGAAATGTAAATAAAAATATACATATACCTTTGGCTTAAATAATTTCTGTAATGGGCATAAGATAGCAAGCAGCATAGTCCAAATGAAGTAGAAATTTTTATTATTTATTTTTATATTTTGGCAAAGGGATAACTCCTACAATCAACAGCTAAAAAGTGGGGAAGGTTTGAGAGAAATAGAGAAGTGGACATAAGTATATTGAAATACATTGGCTGTTCAAAAACATCAGTCTACTCAGAAAATCAGAAAAGAATTGACACCTAAATTAGCCATCATACCTTGTATGATGAGTTTCAAGTTATTCCCCTAGATGATATAGCATATCTCTGTTCAAAAGCAGCTAAATAATCTATCTTGGTAATTAATCTGTAGAGAAGCCTGTTATTTTTCTAGGACAACACGATTAAAAATGCTGACAACTTCACATTCTGTCAAATGACGTAAATGTGGGGATATTGGTGCCCTTAACATAATGGAGTTATTGAAAATAGTATTTGAGCATCTAAGATTGTAAAAGTAGTAAATTTTAAAGGCCTATCAATTATCTCATCATACTGTTTTCATGAAAAATAATTATACTAAATAATGTTTCTTGTTAACATATTTGGAATCATAACTATGAAGTGAAATTGGTAAACTACTCTTAAATGTCAAGATATTAAAAAATGTATTCCTTCTTTGGAAATTTATTTTACATGTCTTGAAATCATGTTATTATTTTAAATGATTCTATTTTTCTTTGATTAAATTAGATATGGGGAAAAACATTTATTGATTTTGATGATTCCCTTTTTGTAATGAAAGGGGAACTGGAATGACCATTTTATCATAATTTTAAAATTTTATTTATTTTTTAATTTTTTACAACTACATTTTGATTCATTGTACACAAATGGGGTACATCATTTCGTTTCCATGGTTGTATTCTTAATTCACAAAGGTATCTATTTAATTTTGATCTCTGGTTTACATTTACAATATATCTTCTTACTTCTTGTTGAATGTGCAGAAATGTTCATTGAACATATAATTCTGATTTTTTGCAGAACCAAATTCTGCAGTAGCAAAATTTTATCAATTAAAATGTGGTCACTCACAGGACTAGTATATCTATTACTTGTTTGATTGAAAATATTTGGTATTATTTCTTTTAAAAATATATCACAGATTACCTGTATGGAAATTTAGAGCCAAGTTTAAATGTTTATTTTCCAGAAACATCTATAGGCAAACATATTGGCAAGTTTCTTGTGAAAAATATTGCTAGGTTTGTAGTTTATCTTTCAAATGCCTTAGAAATAATTGTAATATTAAATTTTTATTTGCAAAAGAATTTTTTGAATAGAACATTAGATGAAATCATAAATCTTATGTATTTAGAGTATTTTCTTTTGGCAAGGAGCAGATTTGCATTCATTCATTCATTCGTTTTTTTAAAATCACTTTTTATAACATTTTCTCATCTTCTTTATGAAAAATGCTTATGTGTTTCACAAAGCAAATTATTTTTTGACCAGATCAGTAATGCATCTGGAAGAGGAGAAAGTTTCTCTACAAACACACTCAAATGACCAGAAATGCATTGTCACTAAGATTTTGACATAAAGAAATATGACAATGCTGCATTTATTAATGCTAATGTTATATTCGAAAGAGAAAATGACTTATCAGACAAAGATACCCGGTTACTGTGAAACTTTTACAGAATTATATTGATTGTATTTATACCTTCATACATTAAAGAAGAAAGTGCACCACAATATTATTTTATTTCTTGTTACAATTTTCAAGCATTTTAAATAACTTATGAGTAAAGTAAAATGAATATTTCCCTTTAAGGAAAAAAGAATTATATTTTACGTAAGAATGTGGTCCTTAACTAAATTGTAAAGATATACATTTTGGTGTTAATATTCAGAATGTCTCTGTAACTCTGTACCACCTAATAATAAATATTACTTCGATCACTGATCAGATTTAGTGACAGTAGAGGACAGATGTACAACAGTAGGTTTTGTGATATTTTTATAAGCAGCATCAATTTAAAAACACAGAATTTAGAGTTGAACAACTTCATGATATGTGCTATAGAAAGTCCTGAATATTGATAATATTTTAGTTAATTATCGCAACTACTTTTTACCATATTATATAACCTAAGTTCATAACCTTAAAAATCTATTATTTTTTCAACATAATTTTTTGGAAAAATTCTAACAATGAGAAGATAGAAATATCATTAAGTTTTTATAAAATTTTCAAGATTGAATTAGGGAACACTTTTAAAAAGGATACTAAATGATATCATATATATATATTATATATATATATATATATATATATCATATATCCTATACTATGTTTTGTTTGGAATCATTTGATCCATTAATTACAACTATTATAACCTGACCTAATTACTAATTTAAGAAATAAACTGGGTGTGATGATACCCAGTCACTAGGGAGGCTGAGGCAGGACTATTGCAAATTCAAGGTCAGCCTCAGTCAGTTACCCAGGCCCTGAGCAACTTAGCAAGGCCCTATCTCAAAATACAAAATAAGAAAGGGCTGGGGATGTGGTTTAGTTGGTTAACTCCCTGTGAGTTTAATCCCTGCTACCAAAAGCAAAAAAAAAAAAAAAAAAAAAGAAGAAGAAATAAAAGCACGCCTTGTTTGGAATTCTTAATTTTCATCTATAAGTTAATATGTAATTTATTGCTTTCTTGCAAGTAGAGTATTGCTGTGAGTATGAGACGGAAACAAAGCAAAGAAAAAATTAAAAATAATAAGGAGAGACAGGAAAAGAAGAAAGTACAGTGATCAAACAAACAAAAGTGGTTATGTAAGTTCCCTTCGTAAACAATTGTTTTGTTAAGCAGTGATAAAACAAAATGAAAGGAAGAAAACACAGGACAGAACATAAATATGAGCTAATATTATCAAGTTGGTAAATGCAAATATGCTATTCTTTATAAATGTGAAGCAAAATAGGAAGAGAATAAATAAATTTGTTTGAAAAGTCTTCCTAGGAATGGTACTGGAAATTGAATCTATGGGAGGCCTAACAACACTGAGCCCTTTTCCCATTCCTTTTCTTAAATTTTTGATTTTGAGTCAGGGTCTCTTTAAGCTACTGAAGTGGGTCTAGAACTTGTCATCCTCCTGTCTTAGCCTCCAAAATTGCTGGGTTTACAGGTTTGCAACACCATGCCTGACTGGGTAAACAGTTTTTATTTTTAAATTATTTAAAAAATTACCTTGATTTAACAATTGCACATTGTACACATATATCAAAACACAACACCCCATAAATGTATACAAATAATATTCATCTTCAAAAAAATTTTTTTTTAAGGAAAAAGATGATCTCTACTCAACCTCCCTCTCTGCCAACTCTATTCTGGAAGGAAATTTCACTAGTAGTATAGTATCACAGGACATTTCCTTGCATGCTCTGTGGAAACTACCCCATCAGCTTAGCTAAATTTTGTATAAAATATCACTTAATTTTTCTTAGATTTAATGAGCACTCTCAGTATTATGTAGTGACCATGGGGAGAAAGACTTCTTGGCAGTGGTTAGGACTTACTGGGTCAGGAGTTAGGAATGTGATTTTAGTCCATGTGGTAAAACCTATCAATGTTGAGGCGGCATCATCTATAGAGAAGCTGTGTATTTACTATTGTTCTATACAGAGAAGAGTTACCTCCCCACACTGGAGTACCTGATGCACAATTGGACAAGCCACTCCCTAATACATTAATTAGGATTGCCAGTGAAGCAGCCCAACTGAACTCTCTTCAACATGAAGGGAAAGTTATTCTAAGACTGTAAGATCATGTTATAGAATCCACAAATGAGACTGTTAGTGGCCCCTAGAAAAACAAGATACAGTAGGACTCTAGTTCATCCTGCGTAGCATCTCTCTTCTCTGATTCTTCATCTTCTCTCTTTATTCTTCTCTGTATTGCTTTCTCTTTGGAGGTGAGAAAGTTGTTTTTAATGAATTTAAAATTTTTATTTTAAAAAGTATACAGTAAAATTGATTCTTATCTTTGGGAATATTTACAAATATTATGAATTTTAATATAAGAATGGCTTTTTTAAACCACCACTATGATCAGGTATTTTTCTCCACAAATTCATTACAGGACAGATAACATTTAGTATAAAAATAATTCAAACAGGAATGGGTAGGCACCTATTCAGTTGGAAAATTACCTTTAACAAAATTTCTACAGATATCTTTAATTATGAAATATTGTATTTTTTTACTTCAAGATTAGATATACAAATGCATATATATGGTTCTGGTATGTATACATGATTATTACATATAGAATATAGTTCTTATATGTGAAAATTGTTATTTTATGTAAAACATGATATATATGTATAAAGATTATGTTAGTAAGGATATTGAGAAATAGGTACAATTGTACAATGTAGAACAGGAATGTGGTATGGTGCAACCGCTATGAGATAAAGATTCCTCAAAAAAATTAAAAATAGAACTACCATATTATTCAGCAATCCCATTTCCAATTATATATCCAAAATAATTGAAATCATGATTTCCGATAGATACATGTATTTACATGTTTATTGTAACCTTATTCACAATAGTACAGATAAGAAAACGTGTCTTTTTAAAACACTTTTTATACTTTTATTTGTGCCTTATAGTAATGTGAGGTTCATTTCAACATAATCATACATGCATGGAATTTAATTTTCTCCATTTCAGTCCCCAGTAATAACTTTTAGTATGGTTTTATTATTTTCTGATGTCTACTAGAGAGTTTCTTTATTTTTATTTATTTATTTTTTTTAGTTCTTTCTAGTTACACAACCATAGGATTCATTATGGCATAATAATAAAAGCAAGGAATATAATTTGTTCTAATTCAGTATTCAGTAATCCAGTACTTCTCCTTCCCCTCTCCTTATCCCTCTGCGTCTTACCTTCCCTCTACTCTACTGATTTATGTTATTTACTGTTTGTTTTTTACGTTAGTATCTTGTGGATATACATGATGATGAGATTCACTGTGGTTTATTCATATATGCAAATAAGAATGTTAGGTCAGATTCATTCCACTGACTTTCCCTATCCTTCTCTCATCCCTTTCCTTCATTCCCCTTTGTCTACTTCACTGATCTTTCTTCTATTCTTTCTTTTAACCCCACCTCCTTAGTTTGGATTGACTTGCATGGATCAGAGAAAACATTCAACCTTTGACTTTTGTGGGCTGGCTTATTTCACCAAGCTTGATCATCTCTAGTCCCATCAATTTACCAGAAATGGAACAAAGTCATTAATGCACTATCTGAGGAGCAGGTTGCAAAAATTTTCTCCCATTCTCTAGGTTCTGTCTTCATGCTCCTAATTGTTTCCTATGATGTGAAGAAGCTTTTTAAAGTTGCCACCCCATCTATTGATTGTCCTATTTTACTTCTTGTGCTTTAGGATTTTGGTTAAGGAAATCAGTTACTGTTTCCATATGTTGGATTGTTGTGCCTACGTTTTCTTTTAGCAGGTTCAGGTGTTCTGATCTGATTCCTAGGCTTCTGATCCACTTAAAGTTGGGTTTTGTGCAGGGTAAGAGATAGGGGTAAATTCCATTATACTACATATGAATTTCCAGTTTTCTCAGCATCATTTGTTAAAATGACTATCTTTTTTCTAAAGTATGTTTTTGGCATCTTTGTCTTTGTCTATTATAAGTTAACTGTACATATATGGGTTTTACTGTTCTGTTCCATTGGTCTTCATGCCTTTTTTGGTCCAGTACCATGATGTTTTTGTTACTACAGCTCAATAGTATCATTTGAGGTAAAGTAGTGTGATGTCTCCTGCTTTGCTTTCTCACTTAAGATTTCTTGGCTATTTCCAACTGAATTTTGCAACTGCCTTTCCTAGTTCTGTAAAGAGCATCATTGGAATTTTGATGGGAATTGCAGTGACGCTATATAGGGATTTTGATAGTACGGCCATTTTGAGAGTATTAATTCTGCTTATCCAAGAACATAGGCAGTCTTTCTATCTTCTAAGATCTTCTTCGATTTCTTTTTTTTAAGTGTTCTATAGTTTTCAACGTAGAGGTACTTCAACTATTTTGTTAGATCAATTCTCAAGTATTTTATTATTTTTGAAGCTATTGTGAATGGAAAGTTTTCCTAATCTCTTTTTCAGAAGATTCATCATGAGAGTATAGGAACATCTAATTTATGGGTGCTGATTTTGTATCTTGCTACTTTGCTGAATTCAATTATGAGCTGTAGAAGTCTTCTGATGGTTTTTTTTTTTTTTTTTTTTTGGCGGGGGGGATCTTCTAAATATAGGATCATGTAATCAACAAACAGAGATAGTTTGAACTCTTCTTTTCCAATTTGTATCCTGTTAATTTCCTTCTCTGGCCTAAATGCTCTGGCTAGAGTTTCAAGGGCTATGATGAATAGGTTTGGTGAAACTAGTTGTCCCTGTCTTGTTCCCTTAGAGGAACATAGAGCATAGAGGAAATGCCTTTAGTTTTTCTCCATTCAAAGTAATGTTGGCTTTTACAGATGACTGGATAAAAAAAAGTAATATATAATATATGACAGAATGTTATTCAGTCTTTAAAAGGAAGGAAACCCTACCATCACAGCAAGTAAGAAGCTAGGTATAGAACAAAGTGTTGTATAATCTCACTTACATGGAATATCTAAAATAGTCAAATTTAGAAAGTTATAATGGAATACTGGTTCCTTGGTTCTGCAGGAAGAGGGAATTTGGGTGGAATTTTTGCTCAGTGAATATAAAATTTCAACTATGTAAAATGAATAAGTTCTGGAGATTTGCTCTATAACATAGTATCTACAATTAACAATATAATATTATGCATTTTAAATATGCTAAGAAGGTAGGTCTTATGTTATGTGTTCTTATCACTAATAATTCAGCAAATAGAATAAACAATATACATACAGAAGAACATAGGCAATTTTTGGAGGTCTTGGATATGTTTAGTATCTTAATTGTTGTAATGGTGTCTTGAGTATATTCACATGTCCAAACCCATCAAAATGAATGCATTTAAATGGGTAAATTTTGGTGTATCAGTTACACTTCAATATATCTAAAAAAGGAAAATAAAATAATATTTATTGCTATTGACAGGTGACATACATGCTTATGTACAAAATCTTATGGAATTTAGCATTAAAATACTAAAATAATACATGAAACAAGTGTGCTGTTTGGCTATAGGGCCAATATACAGAAAATTCAATAATCATTATATACTAGTAGCAAAGAATTAAAAAGAAAGATATTCATATCTCAATCCCCTAAACCTGCGAAAATATTATCTACATGGTAGATGGGAGCATAGATTGTAGATTGAGTCAAGATAGTTCATCAGTGGACCTAAAAATGGGGAGGTTATCCTGGGTCATCATGATGAGTCCAATGTACTCACAACGTTCTTAGAAGTGTAAGTTGGAAACAAGAGAGTCAAAGGGATTAGAACCACAAAAGACCAGAATGAAACTCGGTTACTTCTGGCTTTGAAGATGAAGGGAAGTGGTCACAATACCAATATGTGGGTGCTCTTGAGAAGTT
Organism: Sciurus carolinensis; assembly: GCF_902686445.1. Lineage (NCBI taxonomy): Eukaryota > Metazoa > Chordata > Mammalia > Rodentia > Sciuridae > Sciurus > Sciurus carolinensis. Next base: position 52,161,392 of record NC_062217.1, on the reverse strand, counting down.
GTAGATGACAAGGATATATATTCTCTTCCATGGCCTCCAGAAAGAACCACAGACTGGCTGACATTTGATTTTGTGTGAGAAGACTCATGTTGGATCCTATGTACAAAAGTCTAAGATAATCAGTCTGTGGTGTTTCAGCTCTTAGGTTAATAATAATTTTCTATGGGATCAATAGAAAACAAAACAAACATTCAATTTTCAACAAAGTTCTAACTTAATTGCATGAAGAAAATGAAGTTTTTTCAATACAGGGTCTTGGAATAACTGGATAAACAGAGCAAAAATTGAATCATGACTCCAACCTTACACTTCACAAAAAATCAAATGAGTGTGGCAAGTCTATTGTTGCAGCTGCAGAGGCCGAAGCTCCAAGCTGTACTGACTTTTCTCTTGCTGTTTCTCATCACATCTGTTGCAAAATCTAAAACCATAAAGCCTACAGAATGTAGAATATTTTCTCAACCAGTAGTTAAAAGAAAGTCAGAGGAGATGCAGAATGAATGAACCCCAAAACATTCACTGCATATGTGAATCAAACTTCATGTTGTAGTTCATAAATATTTATAAATATTATATGTCAATTAAAAAGTTAATTGATTTACAAACTAAAAACAAATGGCATATCATGTCTATTTAAAATTAGAATTTCTTACTATAAAAGAAATTCATCACACAGACTGTGGGAAAAAACATTTCAATACAAGTATATAATAAAACTCCATCTGACAAACACTTGATATCTAAATAACAAAAGACAAATAGCCCAATAAAGAAGGAGTCAAAGGCTTGAAGAGACACTTTGCAAAAGAAAATTCACAGGTGACCAAAAACACACACAATATGCTCAGTTCTATTATTCATCAGGAAACTGAAGATTGAAACCACAAGTATATGCTATTTAATATTTTTATCATGACTAAATTAAACCAATATTGGTGATGATGCGGGACAACTCAAAATGTCAAACTTCACTGCTGGAAAGTAAAGTGACACATTGTTTGAAAACTAGAGTTTCTAAAGAAGTCAAATATATAGGAAGCCTAAGATTCAGTCATCTCACTCTTAGTTATTTATCCAGGGAAACAAAAACATATTTCCACAGAAAGACTTGTGTTTGAATATTCATTATATTCTCAAACTGTAGGCAATCCAAATACCCATCAAGTAGGAAATCATTACATAAATTATCCTATGATCATACGATACTAGTCATCATTTTAAAAAGAGATGAACTAGTAATTCATAAATAACACAAATATCAGAAAAATTATGCTAGCAAAAGAAACTAAAGAAAGTAATACATTCTATATTCTTATTTTATATTAGGTTCAAGAAGAAGTAAAACTACTCTATGAAAATATAACACATGGGAAATGAAAACTGTCTGAACAAAAACCATCAAAGAACATTCTGGGGTGTTGTCACTGTAACTCTGCTTTATTTTGTATGGGGTAATGGTCATCTGATTGTATATTTAAATTTAAATAGACAATCTGATTGTCTATTTAAATTTAAATTTAAATAGACAATCTGATTGTCTATTTAAATTTATGAATGGTACACTTACATTCAACTCAAAATCTCAGGCATAGCTGTTAGGAAAGTAATGTGTAGCAATAATGTATGTAGTTTACTTATATAAATGTTATGCAATTAAAATTTTCTGTACAAAATAGACCGAAGAAGAAAAAGCAGAAGCAGTTAGAGAGGTTATGAGGCTTTTACTGATTCAGATGATAAACGATTGGTATTTACTCGAATCAAGATGATAGGTGTGTCTGTGGTAAAATATTTTGGATTCTGTTTAGAATTTTAGGGTAGAACCAGTGGTATTACTTGACAGATTCATTATAGAAAGTAGTGAAAGCAATTTACTCTAAGCAAATCAATTTACTCTAAAATTTTTGCCCAAGTGACTAGAAAAATGAAGTTGCTGTGAACTGATAAGAGAAAGATTATAGAAAAAAATATTTTGAGGAAAAAACAAATCAGTTTGATTTCTAAATTAATTCAGTTTGAGATACCTATTAGATATTTAAGTATAAATATCAAATAGACATTTGAAAATTTAAGTCAGACTCCAAGAACAGAGAACTACAATGAGAATATACATTTGAATACTGGTATAAAACATCATGAGACCAGTTGAAACAGGCAAGAAAGGATGGTAAATATAAAAATCAAGACTCAAGTATTGGAGCTTCCCAGTCTTTAGAAGTGAGGGGTTCCAGGAGAACAAGCAAGGAATAATGAATGTGAGTGAATAATAATAATGAAAGAAAAATAAGAGGGTGTCTTAAGTGCCAAACAAATAAAACATAGCAAGAAAGAGAGGTAATCGATTGTGTCAAAAGGTAACGATGAGGTCAAGCAACAATAGGAAGCCTGGACACAACAGGCCCAGTGATATCAAGTTTGGTACTAAGAAAAAAATGTGCCAAATAAGTAGTGTTTGTACTATACAACCGGTTTTATGTCATTTGAAGAAAACTGATGGATTTCAGGTTAGTACTTTCCAAGTCTGATAGAAATTCATCTAATTTAAAAACCTACCTTTTCATATACAATACTGTAATGATGTCTGGGAAATGTAGTTTTCAGATTTGTAAGATTTGTAGTGCAGAGAAATTCTGAGGAGGTAGAAATTAATTTTGAATGACAATTAATCATATGCAACCCAATTATGGTATTCCTTTTGAATCTTGCAAGCTTGACTAATTTAAAAGGACTTAAATTCCTCGTATCATCTGTTTTACATTTGTACAATGCTATTTCTTTCCTCAAAGTCAATTCATAATATAAGAAATTTGACAGAGTTATCACTGATATGTGCTCCTTTTATGAGAGAGGGAAAAGTGAAAGTTGGAAGTAGTCAAAATGTACACCTCCTAGCTGTCTACCCAGCCTTTCAGAGACACTTGCTTGTGCATCTCACTGGTCACAACTCAGGCATATGCCCATATTTATTTTCAATGGAGGCTATGAAATGCATTATTGTTTTTGGGATTATAGCTTTACTAATAAAATAAGATTCCTTTTCTAAGAAAGAGATGCTAGAGGATATTCGAAAGATATGTGCATTTCTGATACATTGGGAAGAATAGGAGGGCTTTAGGAACGTCCACACGGGATTGTCCCTAAGATGTACCTTGTTGTCAGAAGGGAAAGGAGGATGAATTAGACCTGGTTCTTTTTAATATTTTAATAAAGTTTTTAACATTAGATAATTATATTATAACACTAAAAGAAAATGTAACACACTAAGCAATAATTGAGACTCGTGTATATATGCTATACATACATATGTTATAAATGGAAAAAGTTCATATAAGCAAAAATATATTTAAATATTTACAGCGATTATTGCTGTTTCTATAATTATAAGAAATAATGTTTGTACATATCTCATGTTAATTTTCACATCTCAAAATTTAACATTTTCAAAGAGTAATTCATGTTTTAGTCTTTGATCTTTCTTCTATAATATTAGTTGGAAATTCATTTCTCATTAATAATATATATTAATAATATATAATATATAAGTGAGGTGTAGAGTTTTGAGGAAAATGAGAACTAATATTCAAGGAATTTAGGGCCAGTGGAGAGAAAAAACATTTGAACAAGGACAGTTATAGTGCTGAAAGAGTAGATATGCTCAGTGTTATGTAAATATACTGTAGGGATATCTATGTCCTCATGCACGGGGTAGATGTGTAAGGTTCCCTGGAAGAACTGATGTTTAAACTGAGACCCAAACCATAATTAAAATCTAGGGTAGTAAAGAGAAACAAAAATATAGTCACAGGTATGCAGAGGATCAAATAAAAAGGACTTGAAGAGAAAGAAAGGAGTGAAGGAAAGTCAATGGTGAAAGATGAATTTGTGGAACTGGTAGAATTTAGGTCATATAGATATCTTTAGAATGTATAAGAATCTGAACTTTATGCTAAAAGTGATTTTAGAAAGTTGGTAAGTTTTATGTAAGAAATGAATGTGATAAAATTCGTATTTACAGTAAATTACTCTTAATGCAGAGTAGAGTCTGAATTAGAAGAGTAGGTTACAAACAGGATACCCCTGGAAGACTCTGGACTAATGAATTTAACCAGATGGAGGGTATTCAGGTGAATAGTGGAGATGGATGATGGGCGAGGGATTTAGGGTCATTGACTAGATATTGTTGAAATTATGAAGCATGGGTAGGAAAGTGAATGGATGGCTGCCAGGTAGGAAAAAGTAGAGAAGTCCACATGATGGAAGTTTAATGATGTCAAAGGGTAGGCATGATCAACGCACTTTGGTGATTAACTTAGAAAAGATTATCTGATTTAGTAACAGAATATAAAAGAAACCCAGAAATAGAAGATCCTTGTGTAATCACAATGTAAAAGAGAAAAATAATGAAGATGTAGGAATGATGCCACCTGGAGGTCATGACTCTCACAAGTTCTTAAGGGAATAAGAACTTTTCTGATATGCAATGAAACTTCTAAACCAAATGACAAATCTGAAGGAATGCTATGAGTTAGCTAATATGTCAAAAACAGGAATTAAAGAATAAGAAGGTGGATCACATAAAATAGCTATATATCCAGAGTGTTTTCTATATGCATATTTTCATAAAAATATGGAGTATTAACATCATTGAATAGCAGAGACCCAATCCTAACTTTTCATATTTATTTGTGATGAGTGATGAAAAAGAATAGCTTTCATAGAAATGATTTTCAATTAAGTTCAAAGGTAAAAGTAAGATTTATCAAAATGTTTCAGAGTAATTTTAGAGTGCGCTTGTAGTGTAGGCTAGGAGGAATCTCTCCTGTAAACAAGTGGAGAGAGAAAAAAAAAAAAAAAAATAATTATTTTCCCATGAACAAGGTGATGACCAGAGAGAACACCAGCAATATTCACAGGTGCATCATGAAGCAGGCTTTGAGAAGCATGCTCCTCAAGCATTTGACAAGATTTGGAAATTTTCCATGAAGGAGATGGGAATGGCAGAGGTGGCATTGCCACCAGGCTCAATGAAGCTGGACCAAAGATACAAGGAACATTTCCTGTGGAATCCATGTGTGGTTATTTGGAAAACATAATGAGGATGAAGATTCACCAGAAAAACTCAATGTACTGGTTATCATTGAACACTGACCTCTCTCAAAATCTACAGATGAACTACAAATGGTGGAATAAGATTACCAAACTGATTGTTAACCTGATTATTTTTCATACAGTTGTAAAAGCACACACAAGCACACACACACACACTCACACACAGATGAGTGTAGTGGGGAGTGTTAACCATACAAATGAAATCTTAAAAAGTGCAGTGGGAAATCTGGCAAAGGAGGAGAGACCATAAGGACTGGGTTTGGAATGAGTTTGAATCAGCATACTATGGAAAGAGATTCAGGTGAAGAAAAGTGACTATGGCATTCTACATATTGAGTGTTAAAAAGGAAAATAAAGAAATATGGTGCATATTTTGCTCTCACAAGTTCTTAAGGGAATTATTTCTAGCTGAAAATGTTTCTAATTATTTAGCTAAGTCACTTTAACATACAATACTGAGATACATAGAATGCAGATCTTTAATGATTATTTTTTATGATGCTAAAATTTTCTTATTAGGATTTCCCTTTGATCACATATTCACATAGTAAGTTTTATTTGTGTTTGTTGAAGCTTATATCTAATGAAAATTTGCTTGCTATTTTAATGTACAAATAGAGCAGTACTTTCTTAAAATGTCTACTCAAGATTAGATCTAAACAATATTGGTATTAGATTTTTTTTAAAAGAAAACAGCAACATAGGGCTGGGGAGATAGCTCAGTTGGTAGAGTGCTTGCCTTGCAAGCACAAGGCCCTGGGTTCGATCCCCAGCACCGCAAAAAAAAAAAAAAAAAAAACAGCAATAAAAAGGCTTCTTTTCTTAAAAAGCTATGTGAAGGAATTTAACTAAATGTTCTTTCTGATTAATCTTTCTCTGGCGATGAATTAGTTAAATGTTTTTATAAATTACTGTGAGCAAGACTTTTTTTAGCTCATGCTTTGGATTGGACTGTATTTTGTTATGAAAATTGTCTTATTGTTCCATATGTAACAAGCTAAGGGTTTTTAGAATAGAATGAAAAACATACACTCTCTAGGACCTTAAAACTTGATTGGAGATGCATGACTCACACAGTTAATCAATTTCAAAACAATATGAAATGTGCAGCATTGTCATGTGATACAGATTATACGTTGATTTCAAAAAACTGTGAAAACAATCATATTACCAAAGTAGATATTTTGAGAAAGCCAATTTAGGAATAATTTTTATTAATGTTATTTACGACTCTTGAAAATCAGTACATCTTCATGGGGAATATCACTCGTATTTACACAGGGAGTTGTCATTGAATTCTTTACCTATTAACACAAATGTAGTAAGGAAAGTAGGTGAATAAACATTTTTAAGAGTGCCTGTAAAAAGATTTGAGTTTATATGTAAGCTCTGTTTTATTACCTTTTTTTAAAAAAAACTTTTAGCAGTTTCACTTTGTATGGAAATAGGGATAATAACTAACCAGTGTTAATATGAGGATTAAATTACATGCATTGTGATTAAGTGTATGTAAATGAAAACAAGGCTGAGAATGCAAAGATGTGATTGTCCTTTCCAAAGCCGGATAGGCTGCAATGCTTTCTATTGTTGTTTAGATTCCATATGTTTGTGCTGTGCAATAGCTGTGGGGAGCAAACTCCAAAGTTGCTTGGAAAACTCAACAGTGGGAACTCTATTTTACTGCAAAATCTAAGAGCTGTTACCTTTGTATTTGATTTTATTCATGAACACCTGTTGTAAGTATATGTTACCTGCACTGTTGCTGCTAAAATTTGGAACACCATATGTGAGATATATGAGAAGGAATAAAAAAGGGGTGAACAAATGGGAACAATAAAATGGTGATATTATTTCTGTAGTTTCTTCTCAGTTTCCAAGTCCAGGAGAGGTAAGAATGATATTCAGGTTTGATTATATACACCAAAGTGTCACGTGTTCCCAAATTGCAGTGTTAACAAATGTAGGGACAATAAGAATAATACTTCTAAACTCATGCCTGAAAACCCATCCATATTTAATGTAATGCACCAACTGAGTCCATTTCTTTCTCTTTAAAAAATATTTTTTAATTGTAGATGGACACAATACCTTTATTTTATTTACTTAATTTTATGCGGTGCTGAGGATCAAACCCAGTACCTCGTGAATACTAGGCAAGCACTGAGCTACAACTCCAGTACTGAGTCCATTTCTTTAAAAAGTTTGATAATTTCTTATAAAAAGAACTTATGGAATTATTTCTTTACATTCAATTTTTATGTGTAACTTCTATTAAGCTCAAGGTGGGTTTTTACCAAAAAATAGGAGTTCATGATACTTTGCACCAATATACAAATGTTGATGTCCTTCTCAAATATTTTCTTACCTCCTAGTAAAGTAGAGGTAACAACTGTTCCTGGTCTGCTATTCAGTGTCTGGTAAACCCACAGAACAGATGGACTGATTGTTAACCAGTGGCAGCTCTTAGTTCCTGTAGAAATTTGCTTTGCAATTGCTCACGTGTATGATATCCCTTCACATATTAATGGCAAGATCTCTAAGACTGTGTTTTCTGTTAAAAAGGCAGGCGTCATTCTCTGGAGTCTTACTTTCTTTTCCCACAGCTGTACAATAGAAGTACTAGAGAGTGAAATGTCTTTCTTGTGTTAGCTCTGAGTTTGAGGTTGGAACATTAGGATGGATGTGAGAATCTTACCCTTCTGGTGATACACTAGTTGAGTTTATGTGGAAAGGGCAATCAAAAATCTTATACACCAGTGTTTGACTTGGCTGTCTCTGAAAATACAGGAACAAATCCGAAGCTCTCTCCTGAGTCCGGTTTCCATTATAACATTGTGCAACAGCCTTATGACCCATTTGACCACAGCAATTCTCTTTTCAACTACTGTGCTTACATTTATTCAAGAAATTCTGTGCTTAATAACCAATTATCTTATGGAATAACCTTTCCTGATTATATGTTTTAATATATTGTATATTATTAGCATTTTACATGAAAAATCATCTTATACTTTTTATTTAAGTTAAAATTTAGAATAATCTAAATTGAACGTCAATTTCTAACTTAAAATGACATCTCAAATACTCTTCCTTTCTTCTTTTATTCTTTCGCTCTGACCACAGTTAAAAATATTCTTTTCTCATAAAAGAAGTTTGTGCATAAGGTAAGACTTGAAGTTGTTTCACAGTATTACATATGGATTCTTTTATAAACTATGATGTGTTATAGAATTTTGTTTATATTTGTGTAATTATGTGGTGTTTTATTTATTTATTTATTTATTTCGCTGCTGTGACTGGAGGACCTAACCAGAACAATTTTAGAGGAGGAAAAGTTTATTTGAGGGTTCTTGGTTTCAGAGGTCTTAGTTCATAAAAGGCAAACTCCATTTCTTGGGGCTCAAGGTGAGACTGAACATCAGGGCAGGAGAGTGTAACACAGGGAAGTAGCTCACATCATGGTAATCAAGAAACAGAGAGAGAGTTCACTCACCAGATTCAAATATATATTCAAAGCTTTGTCACAATTCCCATCTCCTCCAGTCACACCCTATCACTTCAGTTACCACTCAGTTAACCCCTATGAAGGGATTAAATCACTGATTAGGTTAAGACTCTTATAATCCAATCATTTCTCCTGTGAATCTTCTTGCACTGTATCACATGTGAGTATTTGGAGGACACCTCACATCCAAACCATAATGTGTGGTTACTGTATTTTTTATGTATGGTAAAAGTTTTAATTTTTAAGACTTTGTGTTTTAAATACAAGTTGTTTCTGTAATCATCTCTCTTTTTTTTTTTTTTTTTTTTTTTTTTTACGTTTACATAGGGTAATGATGTTTATTATATTTTTCCCCTCCCCCCCACCCCTCCCACCCCTCCCACCCCTCCCACCCCTCCCACCCCTCTTTTCCCTCTACACAGTCCTTCTTTCCTTCATTCTTACCGCTCTCCTGAGCCTAACTCTAAACCTAACCCTAAACCTAATGCTAGCCCATCCCACCCCCCATTATATGTCCTCATCCGCTTATCAGCGAGATCATTTGTCCTTTAGTTTTTTGAGATTGGCTTATCTCACTTAGCATGATATTCTCCAATTTCGACCATTTGCCTACAAATGCCATAATTTTATCATTCTTCATTGCGGAGTAATATTCCATTGTATAAATATGCCACAGTTTCTTTATCCATTCATCAACTGAAGGGCATCTAGGTTGGTTCCACAATCTGGCTATGGTGAATTGAGCAGCAATGAACATTGATGTGGCTGTATCTCTGTAGTATGCTGATTTTAAGTCCTTTGGGTATAGGCCAAGGAGTGGGATAGCTGGGTCAAATGGTGTTTCCATTCCAAGCTTTCTGAGGAATCTCCACACTGCTTTCCAGAGTGGCTGCACTAATTTGCAACCCCACCAGCAATGTATGAGTGTTCCTTTTTCACCACATCCTCGCCAACACCTATTGTTGCTTGTATTCTTGATAATCGCCATTCTAATTGGGGTGAGATGAAATCTTAGGGTAGTTTTGATTTGCATTTCCCTTATTACTAGGGATGTTGAACATTTTTTCTTATATCTGGTGATTACTTGTACATCTTCTTCTGTGAAGTGTCTGTTCATTTCCTTAGCCCATTTGTTGATTGGATTATTTGTATTCTTGGTGTAGAGTTTTTTGAGTTCTTTATATATTCTGGAAATTAGCGCTCTATCTGAGGGATGGTTGGCAAAGATATTCTCCCACTCTGTAGGCTCTCTCTTCACATTTCTGATAGTTTCCTTTGCTGAGAGAAAGCTTTTTAGTTTGAATCTATCCCAGTTGTTGATTCTTGCTTTTATTTCTTGTGCTATGGGAGTCCTGTTAAGGAAATCTGATCCTGAGCCAACAAGTTGAAGATTTGGACCTACTTTTTCTTCTATAAGATGCAGGGTCTCTGGTCTGATTCCGAGGTCCTTGATCCATTTTGAGTTGAGTTTTGTGTAGGGTGAGAGATAGGGGTTTAGTTTCATTCTATTGCATATAGTTTTCCAGTTTTCCCAGCACCATTTGTTGAAGAGGCTATCTTTTCTCCATTGCATATTGTTGGAACCTTTGTCTAGTATGAGAAAATTGTATTTATTTGGGTTTGTGTCCATGTCCTCTATTCTGTACCATTGATCTACCTGTCTATTTTGGTACCAATACCATGCCATTTTTGTTACTATTGCTTTGTAGTAGAGTTGAAGATCTGGTATTGCAATACCCCCTGCTTCGCTCTTGCTACTGAGGATTGCTTTAGCTATTCTAGGTTTCTTATTCTTCCAGATGAATTTCATAATTGCTTGCTCTATTTCTGTAAGGTACATCATTGGGATTTTAATTGGAATTGCATTGAATCTGTAAAGCACTTTAGGTAGTATAGCCATTTTGACGATATTAATTCTGCCTATCCAGGAACATGGGAGATCTTTCCATCTTCTAAGGTTTTCTTGAATTTCTTTCTTTAGTGTTCTGTAGTTCTCATTGTAGAGGTCTTTCACCTCCTTTGTGAGATTGATTCCCAAGTATTTTATTTTTTTCGATGCTATTGTGAATGGGGTAGTTTTCCTAATTTCTCTTTCTGAAGATTCATCACTTATGTATAAAAATGCATTGGATTTATGAGCATTGATCTTGTAACCTGCTACTTTACTGAATTCACTTATGAGTTCTAAAAGTTTTCTGGTGGAATTTCCAGGTTCCTCTAAATATATAATCATGTCATCAGCGAACAGGGATAGTTTGAGTTCTTCTTTTCCTATTCGTATCCCTTTAATTTCTTTGGTTTGTCTGATTGCTCTGGCTAGAGTCTCAAGGACGATGTTGAATAGAAGCGGTGAAAGAGGGCATCCCTGCCTTGTTCCAGTTTTTAGGGGGAACGCTTTCAGTTTTTCACCATTTAGAATGATATTAGCCATGGGCTTAGCGTAGATGGCCTTTATAATGTTTAGGAATGTTCCCACTACCCCAATTTTTTCTAGTGTTTTGAGCATGAAGGGATGCTGTATTTTATCAAATGCTTTTTCTGCATCTATTGAAATAATCATGTGATTCTTAACTTTAAGTCTGTTGATATGGTGAATGACATTTATTGATTTCCGAATGTTGAACCAACCTTGCATCCCTGGGATAAAACCCACTTGATCGTGGTGCACTATCTTTTTAATATATATTTGTATGCGATTTGCTAAAATTTTGTTGAGAATTTTTGCATCGATGTTCATTAAGGATATTGGTCTGAAATTTTCTTTCCTCGTTGTGTCTCTGTCTGGTTTAGGTATCAGGGTGATATTGGCTTCATAGAACGAGTTTGGTAGGGTTCCCTCCTCTTCTATTTCATGGAATAGTTTGAGGAGTATTGGAATGAGCTCTTCTTTAAAGGTTTTGTAGAACTCGGCTGAGAACCCATCTGGTCCTGGACTTTTCTTTGTTGGTAGGCTTTTGATGACCTCTTCTATTTCATTGCTTGAAATTGGTTTATTTAAGTTGTGTATGTCCTCCTCGTTCAGTTTAGGTAGTTCATATGTCTCTAGAAATTTGTTGATGTCTTCGAGGTTTTCTGTTTTGTTGGAGTATAGATTTTCGAAATAGCTTCTAATTATGTTTTGTATTTCACTCGTGTCTGTTGTGATGTTTCCTTGTTCATTCCGAATTTTAGTAATTTGAGTTTTCTCCCTCTTTCTCTTTGTTAGTGTGGCTAAGGGTTTATCAATTTTATTTATTTTTTCAAAGAACCAACTATTTATTTTATTAATTTTTCCGATTTTTTCTTTTGTTTCGATTTCGTTGATTTCGGCTCTGATTTTAACTATTTCCTGTCTTCTACTACTTTTGGTATTGGTCTGCTCTTCTTTTTCTAGTGCTTTGAGCTGTAGTGTTAACTCGTTTATTTGTTGATTTCTACTTCTTTTTTTGAATGCACCCCATGAAATAAATCTTCCTCTAAGTACTGCTTTCATAGTGTCCCAGAGATTTTGATATGATGTGTCTTTGTTCTCGTTTACTTCTAAGAATTTTTTTATTTCCCTCCTGATGTCTTCTGTTATCCATTCATCATATAATAGTGTATTATTTAGTCTCCAGGTATTGGAGAAGTTTCTGTTTTTTATTCTGTCATTTATTTCTAATTTCAATCCATTATGATCTGATAGAGTACAAGGTAGTATCTCTATCTTCTTGTATTTACTAACAGTAGCTTTGTGGCATAAAATATGGTCTATTTTAGAGAAGGATCCATGTGCTGCTGAGAAGAAAGTGTATTCATTCTTTGTTGGATGGTATATTCTATATATGTCCGTTAAGTCTAAATTGCTGATTGTGTTGTTGAGATCTATAGTTTCTTTATTCAATTTTTGTTTGGACGATCTATCCAGTGGTGAGAGAGGTGTGTTAAAATCGCCTAGTATTATTGTGTTGTGGTCTATTTGATTTCTGGAATTGAGAAGGATTTGTTTGATGTACGTGGATGAGCCAATGTTCGGGGCATAGATATTTATGATTGTTATGTCTTGCTGATTTATGCTTCCCTTAAGCAGCATGTAATGTCCTTCTTTATCCCTTCTGACTAGTTTTGGTTTGAAGTCCACATTATCTGAGATGAGGATGGATACTCCAGCTTTTTTGCTGTGTCCGTGTGCATGGTATGTTTTTCCCCATCCTTTCACCTTTAGTCTATGGGTGTCTCTTTCTATGAGATGAGTCTCTTACAGGCAGCATATTGTTGGATTTTTCTTTTTAATCCAATCTGCCAGTCTGTGTCTTTTGATTGATGAATTCAGGCCATTAACATTCAGGGTTATTATTGTGATATGATTTGTATTCCCAGTCAATTGACTCATATTTGTTTTTGACATGATTTGGTTTCTCCTTTATTTGGCTATTCCTTTAGGCTAGCGCCTCCTGTTGCTGATTTGCATCGTTGTTTTTCATCTCTTCCTCATGGAATATTTTGCTGAGAATGTTCTGTAATGCTGGCTTTCTTTTTGTAAATTCCTTTAGCTTTTGTTTATCATGGAAGGATCTTATTTCATCGTCAAATTTGAAGGTAAGTTTTGCTGGGTATAAGATTCTTGGTTGGCATGCATTTTCTTTCAGGGCTTGGTATATGTTGTTCCAGGCCCTTCTAGCTTTTAGGGTCTGGATTGAAAAATCTGCTGATATTCTTATTGGTTTCCCTCTGAATGTAATTTGATTCTTTTCTCTCGCGGCCTTTAAAATTCTGTCTTTATTTTGTATGTTAGGTATTTTCATAATAATGTGCCTTGGTGTGGGTCTGTTGTAATTTTGTATGTTTGGAGTTCTATAAGCCTCTTGTACTTGGTTTTCCATTTCATTCTTCAGATTTGGGAAATTTTCTGTTATTATTTCATTGAATAGATTGTTCATTCCTTTGGTTTGTTTCTCTAAGCCTTCCTCAATCCCAATAATTCTCAAATTTGGCCTTTTCATGATATCCCATAGTTCTTGGAGATTCTGTTCATGATTTCTTACCATCTTCTCTGTTTGTTCCACTTTGTTTTCAAGGTTAAATATTTTGTCTTCAATGTCTGAGGTTCTGTCTTCCAGGTGTTCTATCCTATTGGTTATGCTTTCTATGGAGTTTTTAACTTGGTTTATTGTTTCCTTCATTTCAAGGATTTCAGTTTGGTTTTTTTTCAGTATCTCTAACTCTTTATTGAAATGATCTCTTGCTTCCCGTATTTGGTCTTTTAACTGTTGATTGGTGCGATCATTTAATGCCTGCATTTGCTCTTTCATCTCCTCCTTCAATGCCTGCATTTGCTCTTTCATCTCCTCATTAGCTTTCCTGATTGTTTTAATTACGTACATTCTGAACTCCCTTTCTGACATTTCTTCTGCTGTGCTGTCATTGGGTTTTATTGATGTAGTATCTAGGTTTGTTTGGGACATTTTCTTCCCTTGTTTTCTCATAATGGTCAGTTGTCAGTGGGACCCTGAGATATTGCAGTTTTCCACTATTGGCTTATAGTGTCCCAGTAGATTTCCAGTGTATCACCTCCCAGCCTTCAGTAGCCTGATGTCTTGGAGGAATCTGATAAAGCAGCTCATTCGAAGAATACTGCCCCTAGCCCCCTACTGGTTCCACGTTTTGGAACTGGCTCTGTGCGGAAATGCTCTCACTGTGGGCCTGCACCGTGCAGCTGGCCGTGTGGGAAGAGCCCACTACCGGAGTGTGGAAGACTACCTTGGGAAGACTCAAGCTGCCCTGCCCGGCTCCAATAAGCCACCTCTATCTGGGCCTGCCACCCGGGCTGAGCTTTACCCAGTGGGCAGACTCACCCGTGGCTCCACTTCAGTCCGAGTCTCTCAATGCCTCCCCTTCTTAACTCCTGCGATCTGGAGCGAATGGGGGTGCAGTCTCCCTCTAGGCCGCCATCTTGGATCTCCCCGTGAAGAGAGCCCGCAGCCGGAGTGGGCAGAGCCGCCTGAAGAGGTCTCCGGCTGCCCTGCCCTTATCCCTGGGGCTGTTTGCAGATCGAGGCTCTCCGCTGGTTCTTTGCAGGAGTACACTGCGCTGCGGCAGCTCCGGGACTCGGAGCCTGCTCTGTTCAGAAAGGCTCTCACTAGCGGGCCAGTTCCGTTCCGAGAACCTGGAGAAGCTGGCTCTGTAATCATCTCTTTTGATAGGAACAAATTAAGTTGTGTACAAAAAATAAAATATTACATATAGAATTCAAATTTTGTCTAAAATATATCTTTAAGACTTTCCGACAAAGAATATATTTGTATTTTACATTCCTATAATGAACCGGTAAATAAAACAAATATAAAGAAAACATGTTGAAGTATGTGGTTTCAGATAAGTAACTGAGTTATTACCTTGTTTCAGCTTTTGTAGCTTCTGAAGATTAGACTGGTGTGTGTGTGTGAGTGTGTGTGTATGTGTGTGTGTGTGCATGTGTGTGTGGTACTTGGGATCAGACATTCCATTCCATATGCTAGACAAGAAATTTCACTCTAAGCTATAACCCCAGCCTCTAGACGGTATTTTTTCTAACAGGAAAATAATTATTCATAGTTGGGCTCAATAACTTTTATGGCACCACCTTGTTTGCCGTGTTCTGAAAAGAGATGCAGTTTCTTGGGAGGGAATTAAATTCACGTCATAGACATGGTGAAACTTTTCAGCAGTCAGTATTGTTTTCTTGTGGTTATAGTGTAGAAAAAGGTCTATAAACTGTACTCTGTAATTTCTTGGTAGTGTCTCAATTTCAATATAAGAAATGAACCTAAATAAAAATAAAAGTCAAGGAAAGCATTCTATCTCAATAATTATCAATAGATTTGATAGCACTGTTATAGCAAGATTGCAATAAATCACTGAGTTGATCTTAAAGCAGGACATGTACCCATCTTTATTCACCGGCTGGTGGTCCAGATTCACCTGCTGGCAGGACGGAGAGGCAGGCTGAAAGTCTACACCCTTTGACTCCCTACAAGGGCTAGAGTACATCATTTATACTATAAGTAAAGCATGTCAGTATATTAATCATAAGTTGTCATTGCTATGATTCAAAACTACAAACAAATATCATGAGAACTAAAATCATAAGCATAAGGGGAAGTGGGTCAAAAATGACCATAGTAGAGTATAAGTTAAAAATTGTTGCGGGGCACAACTTAAAAACAGACCAATCACCACTGAGAAGTTCAAATTTGAGAGTCTTTATTAGCTAACTGTCTTTCTCACACAAGACCAAAAATGGCTATTGGGAGAACAGCCCTGAGCATGAGGTTGCAGGGGTTTTTACACCATAAGTAAAGCATGTTGGTACATTAATCACAAGTGGCTGTTGCTATGATTCAAAACTACAAATTAACATCATGAGATATAAAATCATAAGCAGAAGGGGAAGCGGTCAAAACGACCTTTGTAAGGTACAAGTTGAAGAATGGTTACTAACATCTAGACAATTGTTCACTGACAGGATACATGGGTCAAATAAAATAGGAACCAAAAAGAGAACAATTTTACATTATATAAGAATTGCCATTTTATGTTGCCAAACATGCTATGCCAAGCAACTGCTGATGGTACAGAGGCGGGGTGTTCCCACAGAAGAAGCATTTCCTACATGACAAGGAGTCTCAGGGTGACATGGAGTCTGTTTGGTCATTGTCCATATAGCCTGGTCCATAACAGAACTACCTCAGAGAATATCTGAAAATATTAGTCAAGTTTGACTTTGGAACTTCCTCTGAACTCCATTCTTCTCAATGCATCTTCCCAGTGTCCACTAATATCTTCAGGATCTTATTTCCAGCCCCTGTTCTTTCAATATTAGCATATGTATTCTGCTTAACCTGGAGACATTTTATGCATTTACTTGACCAGAAAATTTATTTTGATGTGTACTGTGAAAAGGTCTTGTTGTAAAGTGTCTCCAGTATTACTTGTAGGTTATATATTCATTCAAAAACACTTTACAATTGTTTGGTTTTCCAGAGGATGCAATATTATTAAAACGTTTGAATTCAGATCTAATATGATAACATAGTTGTCTTCTTTAGTAATTAATGAGTTGGAAAAAAATAAAATAATGACATCAACATTTTTGTTTTAGAAAATCTATTACTTTCATTATGATATGATATTTATGTTATTAATCTATTGGCTTATTGTTATTTTTAAGTTAGTTAATAAATTCATATATTCAAATTTATCAGTTTCAATTTCTAATAGTAAATATATATAACTATGTCCCACATATGTCAAAACTCATTGGGATCCGTAAGAAATTTTGAGAGTCTAGATGATAGGGGACAGACAGACATGAGAGGTGGGAGCATGAGGTTAAGGGAATAATTCCACTGTGGGGATCACTGTGTTGATCCCCACATACTTTCACTTTAAAAAGCAATTTACATGCAGTTTTGCCTGACTTTAGTCCACAGGATGCATTACATCCTCAGCAAACTACCTGTTACCTGCAGGAGAAAGGCAGACTCCAAAATGCCAATAAAGATTACCCTGAAGGTATTGTGTGTGGGGAAGGGTAATGGTGGACCCTTACACAGACCAGTCCGGGAATTCAGGGAGATATGGATAATTTCCCTTACCCATAAAATATGTCAGAACAATTTTCAACTAGAACTGGACAGCATGGGCCAAAATGACCTAGAGTTGTCATGGCAGCGGGACCTTGAAAGTCTGATGTTATCCTGCTGGCAGTCAGAAAACAAGAGGTGAGCCAGGTGCTGTGGTGGAGACCTGTAATCCCAGCAGTTGACTCCAGAAGCTGAGGCAGGAGGAATGTGAGTTCAAAACCAGCCTCAGCAAAAGTGAGGTGATAAGTAACTCATTGAGATCCTGCTCTAAATAAAATACAAAATAGAGCTGGGGACATGGCTTAGTGGTCAATCCCAGATAACCGCCCCCACTAAAAAATAAAGTCAAGACGTGGACCTGGTTGAGGCTCTCTGAAAACTTCTTTAGGACCACCAATAAAATGAGAGGACAGGAGAGGCCAGTTGTCCCTATCCTCTTAGAGAGGACCCACTTTCTCCCTCAAGAGTTTCCCCCTTTTCCCTTTCCTATCCCCTCTACTGAAGTCATGCCTTTTACTTTAAGTGACATGTCAGAAACCTTTCTGATTCAATGGAAAGAAAAGGGATTTGAAGGGGAGCCTTTATGCTTCCTGAGTTTCTTAGATGGCCCCATCCCTGTAACATAAAGGTCTCCTAAAACCAGAAATTAATGAATCACTGTGCTAGCCTGACATACTAAGCAGTGAGAAGTAGGTTATGAAATGAAAATTTCAGGTAATAAATTTGTTTTTACAGGGCCCTCCTGAAATATCAATGCTTTAATCACAATGTAACAAGTATACATAATTAAGTAAATTGTGGCAAGCTATTAAAGCAGGTTTTACTAAGGTGGGGGAAAGGTGCATGGTCAGGGCAGACCATTACCCATCTATGCAGGAAAGTACCGATAGGTTGCAGAGTAAGTAGACAGAGCTCCTCTCACATTCTGAATACAGCTTACTGTCTCCACCATGGTATGGGTTTTGCACTTTAAAAGTGGAGCAGGTAGCAGATGGAACCCCATGTGTTTGAAACCATTTTCTGAGAATGTGAATTTTTTTTTTTTTTTTCTGTTCTGAAAAGATCACTATAATTACATGTGCTATTTTGGTTAGTTCTATGAAGGAAAAAATTCCAAGTATGTCAAAAAATGCTTTTCCTAATTTTGTTTAGTTATTAAAACACAGTGACATTCCTGAAGATATCTGAATATTTGAATGTTATTAAGCAATTAAAATTTTTATGTCTGGACATTTTTTTTTTCTGTCGAATTATCTCACGTATCTAGTGACCTGTAAAAACACAGATATTTGTTTTCATTATATGAAATCTTTGTTGAAAATCATACTGATTATTCGTTGAAAACTTGATGAAAATGGCCTTTGAACTGCCCAGATGGAAAAAAATCTAAATACGACATAAACAGAAGAAAGGAAAGTTAGATAGAAATACTAAGGAGGTATATGTTAAATGATCTGTTTATAAAAATAATGTAAATATTGAAACTTTTATTTTCTATATGACTAGCACATTTTCTCCTCAATGTTTTTGTTTATTTTACTATAATTTGTAAATAGTGCATACAAACTGCCAATATTTTTTGGCACATTTGGTCCAAACATTTAAAATAATAAGAAAAAATTATGATAGTTTAAAATATTTTAGATGTCTGTATCTATATACCCATACCAAATTGTGAGACAATAAAAATATTTTTAGTTCTTTAAAGAATAAAAGATAATATTCTAGGCCATTTTCCCAAATATTTGTTTAGATAATCAATGTTCCCATGGGATTTTATATGAGTTCAGCTAAAAAATATTGTGCACACTTATCCCTTCTTGGGAATTTAGAAGGTAAAGTAGAAATTTAAAAGCTAAGAAATATTTTTGAAAAAGAGACATGTGTTTTCTCTCTGGGTTGAGTAATTTGATTTTAGAAACATTCATTTTGGAACATCATTTAATAATTATAGATTTAGTGCTTCTAAGAAAGATTTGGAAATGCATTTTGAGATGATTTCACTTTCTTTTAATTTGAGTAAAACTCAAATTCACCATTTCTGGAATTTCTTCTTGTTTGATATTATAAGCAACACATTTTATCTCATTTAAATAAGAAAAAAGGGTTCTATAAGAGTGTAATGTGAATAAACTAAACAAACAAAATATGCTGTAAATTAAAATATAACAAGTACACATTATTCAGGCAGTAAACTATGATTCTGAGCACTTTTAAAGACTCTGTTTGCTTTTTGCAACAACAGTCTTTAGATGTAGAATGCAAACACACTGATGATTATTCTGCATGTGTAACTGTCTTCTTAAAACCTAAAATGTTACTACTATTTAGGTGTACTGTCTAAATTATCTCTTACAGAAGGTTTTATTGGATAGCTCTAAAGGTTTCCAAATGGTATTCAAGTTTGGGGAATAATTAGTGAAGGGAGGTAAGACTGCTTTACATTAAGAGTACGATTATTCCTTCAGTGTTTTCATGAACTGTTCATCTGTTAGCAAGCATATGTGATATAGTAAGAGGAGGCTGGTAAAACCCTAATCTTCTTAGCCATAATGAAATATTTTTATAGAAAGAGATAAATTTTGAAACACTACAAAATTAATGATGCTGATGTTTTCCCAATTTATGATCCTAAGAATTCAAAAGAAAGCTTGCTCAATTTTTATTAAAATTTTTTTATTTTCTTGTATGCAGTGAATAAATGTTGCTTTTGAATTCATTCGAATTTTCAAATACTGAGCTGCATGGGTTGCAGCTATTCAGTTACTTGTGGTTATTGAGCAACTGAGAAGGGGCTGATACAAACTGAGATGCACTGTGAAGTCAAATGCATGCTACATTTGACGTCTGTGTGATAACACTGTAACTATGCCAATATTTATTATTTTAAGATGTATGTTGTATATTTGAAACAAATATATTATCAAATTAATTCTACCTTTTTCATATTTTTAGTTTTTGGTATTGCTTCTCCACATTTGTTTTGGTTCTCATTATTTTTCTATTGAATAATTTTGCTCCAATAGGTAATTATGCAGTCTGTGAACAGGAAAGTTTCATCACTTATTTTCAATTTTTTTCCTACTTAAATTATTTCATTCTAGGAACCAATAGAAATGGTGAGACAGGAAACATTTTCTTCCTTCCTTAACTTATAAAAAAACTATTTGTATTTTACCATTATTTTAGGGTACTACAGAGAACCATGTGTGTGTGTGTGTGTGTGTGTGTGTGTGTGTGTGTGAACTGTATGTGAATCTGAAGAACATTCCAGATCTGAACTATAACACCATGGGAATATTCACAATTTCTAAGATTAGGAATCAACTTAGGTACTCAGTAATGGATGAATGGGTAAAGAAAATGTAGTATATGTAAAATACGGACTTTTGTCCAGTCATGAAGAAAAATAAATTCCTTTTATTTGCAGCAAAATGTATGCAATTGAAAGATATGTTATATAAAACAAATCAGACACAGAAAGACAAGTATATATGAATATATGCTCTCTATCATATGTGGAAGCTGAAAATATTGGTTCAAATGTAGAGTAGTGAAGGATAGTGATTACTAGAGACTGGGCAAAGCGTGTGGTAGGGTAGATAAGGAGAGGTTGGGTAATGAGACCCAAAACTCAATCAAATAGGAGGAATAAGTTCTTGTATTCTGCAGTGCAGTGAGATGATTATCATATCCTATTACATATTTTAGGATAACCTGGAAGAGAGGATTTTGAAAATACCAAACATGGAAATGAGGAAGAGGAACTTCTAATTGTTCTGATTTCATCAACACATACTGTATGCTCATGTTGAAAGTTTGTATAGGCAAAATTAAATGAACAAAAAAATGAAAAGAAGTAAAAGCTATTAAAAGACCTATAAAAATAAAGATACTAAATCAGTATTCATAAACTTCTCAAGAAAGAGAAGTTCATGACCAAATGGCTTCACTACTGAATTGCACCAAGTATTCAAAGAATAATGAACAACATCCTCGATCTCTTTAAAACAAATATCAGAGAAGGGCATAATTTGTAACACATTCTATCAGGCTATCATTACTCTGATATAAAAAAAAACAAAAAAAAAAAATCAGAAGACAACTAAAATCCAGTTTTCATCATGAATATAACTATAAAAATCCTCAGCAGCAACAACAAAACTAGCTAAGTGAATTTAAAAGATCTATATACTATGATCAAATACATCTATCACAGGAATTTAAAATTATTTCAACAAAAGAAAATCCACCAATATACTATTCTACATTGAGACAGTAAAGGGAGAAAAAAGAAAACACAACTCAATAGAGGGTGAAAAAACATTTGACAACACTGATGATTAAAACACTATAAAAAATAGGGTTAGAAACAAATTTCTTTAATATGATAAAGGGTATATATGAAAAATCACACAGGTTTTTTTTTTTTTTTTTTTTTTTTTTTTTGACGGTATCCAGAGCTTCTAGACCATAAGCCAGCTCTCTATCCCTGGCTATATCCCTGGTCATTTTATTTTATTTTGAGACAATTTTGCTAGATCACCCAGACTGACTTTGAATGTACAATTCTTCTGCTTCAGCCTCCCTAGTAACTGTGATTACAGACATGTCCTTGTTTCAGGTTTGGTAACTTTAAGATGGGGCACAAAACAAGGGCATCCAAATTGGAAAGGACGAAGTAAAACTGTATTTGTAGATGACATGATTATGGATATTTTTAGAAGACAAAATGAGGTAAATATTCATGATCACAAATTTGGCAATGGGTGTTTACTTAGATTTGACAATAAAAGCATAACAAAATAGGACTGCATAAAAATTAAAATATTTGTACGTAAAAGAATATCATCAAGATTGTGAAAGCACAGCTGACAGATTGAGGGATAATACTACAAATTGTATATCATATGTCTAAATGCTAATATCTATAATATATAAAGAACTCTTATAATTCAACAAGAACACACAAATCCAGTGAAAAATTAGCAAATTATGGAATGGACATTTCATTAAAGAAAGTATACAAATGACAAGAAGCACCTGACATCATTGGTTATTAATGATATTTAAATTAAAATTGTCTGATACTGCTTCATATCACTATGATGACTTTAACTAAGAAAATAAAAAAATTAGTATTGGTAAAGAAAGATATAGAGTAAAAAGAAATACTTGTACACCATTGGTAGAAATGCAAAATGGTTTAACCATTGTGAAAAACAATCTGTTGTTTCTCAAAAAGTAAAGCATAGGATTACCATGTAACCCAGAAATTCCTCTCCTATAAAAGTACCCAAAAGAAAGAAAGGATTATGTCTACATAGAAACTCATACACAAATAATTACAGAAGCAATTTTTCATAGTAGCCAAAAGGTAGACAAAAACTAAATGCTCATCAACAGATGAATGGATAAATAATTTGTGAAGTTGAAATATAATAGAATGTTATTGGGTACTGAAATAAACAGTGATACAACTTGGATGAACTTTGATACAACTTGGATGAACTTTGAAAACATTGTGCTATGTGATAAAAGTCAGATACTAAAGGAAGCCCAGTGTGTGTGATCCCTTTTACAGATTAGAGGTTACTGCGATTGGGCAAGGGATGAGGTTGATCTCCTAAAGGGTGTGCCATTTTTCAATGGCACAATGAAAAACTTTAAAATTAGAGAGTTATGGTTGCAATATTGTGAATGCATAAGTACCAATGCATACCTTAAGATAGCTGACTGTATGATTGTAAAGTTTACTTAAATTTGAAATATTGTATAGAATTTTCATCACTTGTCTAAAGCAAATACAACTTTAAAGCCTGCTTGAATTTCCAAGAGTTTATTATGTGTTCCAAACAAGGGGTGTAGAATTTACATTCTACCATTCACACAATACACATATATTTTTTTCACAATGAGGTATCTGGTATTTTACTCTAATTAATGAAAAAAGTAAACATATCTAAATTTTTCAGCTTTGAAACTACTAGATATTTTATTAACCTAATAGGGATGAGTACCCTTCATAAATCTGGTTATGGTATATAAATAAAATCTTAAAGTAGTAAGCATTATTTAGAATATAAGAAAAACACCATTCTTTTTCTTGCCAAATTTGGCATAGGGTGGTTCCATATATTTTGGGTGACATATATTTTACTCCAAATTTGTGTAGTGATTAAAATAATAACTGAAAGTCTTATGTATGATAAAATGAACGTAGAATTATAAGAACAAAAATAGATCAAGGTTTCTTTATTGCATCTTTTTAGCATAACTTATAATAAAATTCCAGAAAATATTGCTGCTGTTGCTAGTACTTTAGAGTTCAGCAAACTAGAGACTAACAAAGATATACATTATCAGTATTATATCATTTTTACAAGATTCTTTTTATTCATTATTTAGAATATTTAGCAACTAATGAAACACTGTACTAAAATTGTTTTCCTCTTCTCAATATAAAAAGGGCATACTAAAAATAATTAGGAATTACATTATAATTTAATTGTAATTTGTATTTCAATTAACTGACATTTATTTGGTTCCTGAAATGTGCATGAAGTTACTGGGGGAGAAAATAGGTTAATAAATTTAGCATGTCTGTTTTGGAAATTGAATTGTATTGCTTCAGTTATGGTGTTTGTCTACAACATAATCACTGGTGTCCTTAATGAGGTCATGATGTATATTATGAACTCATCTGTCAGTTTTATGATACATTTCTTGTAATATTGACCTGAAAGAAGAGCTAATTTTACTGTATCCATTACATATGTTAAAGAATAAAAAAAAAAAAAAAAATCAAATTACGTTTAAGAAAAATTGAATCATTGCCTCATGCAAACAGAAAGTCTAAGGTTTATTTGGCTTAAACAATTGTATGTAGAGGTTGGAATAATTCATTAGGAATAAATTTGTCTTCATCTCATGGCTTGACTTACCTCTTTGGCATGATTTCCACCCAGGCCTTTGACAAATGTTATTTAAATAGTCATCAACACCTTCAGGAATTTTTTTCAATTTTGGTGGAAGAAGTTAATTTTTATCCTAATGTTTCAAGAAATAGTTCTTAGAACATTCTTCTTTGCTTGGCTTGAATTCTAGAGGGTTCTTCTTGACTATCTCTGAATTACTGAAGTCTTCCATTTGGTACTCTTATGAACCAGGTCTGTGTCACGTTGTCTAGGGATTTGAGTGTTAACCAATTCCAACAGCACCTCAAAAACTAAGAGTGATGAAGGAACACTCACTAGAAAAAAATCAAGAGATCTTCCATAGGAAAGTGGTACATGAATGTTAGAAAAACTGAAAACAAAATCCATGTCTACATTTTCTATTTAAAAGAGCTATAATCTTTATGCAGCTGGAAAGGTCTATCACCTACATCAGCAACCAAATACTTAAGATTCAAGTGATCTAGATCATTGATAAATGATCTTGTACATGTATGTATTAAATTTTTTATAAGCAATGTATGTTTCTACATAAATAGAACTCCAGTTTAGTGTAAGCTACAATTCCATCTTAGAAAGAAATTATTCTGTGTAACTTAAATCAGCAATTAGAATTATTTCTATACTATAAATAGAAAAGAGGGTACACACCGTGAAAATTTGTATAATGCATTGATTTCAATAGCATTTGGAAATAAAGATCAAATAACACAACTCTGGGATTAATAGTACAGCAGATAAGGAAAGTCAGCATATTGAATATGCATATCCACAAGCATATATTTTAAAAAATCATCAACATATCACCCATCACAAAATCTAGTTATGGCTACTATAGCCTCAGAATGGGGCCACCTTCTCCCAGGTACTAGTATTCTTTTTATATTTTAAAGAAATGTTGAAGTACAGTCTCAGCTCTGGGAAGAACTTACCAATAAAATTCAGTACTTTCTTTTTCAATCATTATGTGACAAATACCCAAGCAGTGGTAATAAACAAAACAAAACAAAACAAAACAAAACAAAAACAGTAAAATGTAACAAAATCCATTTTCATGTGACTCACAGTCCACTAACAGTTATGGACAAAAAAAAAAAAAAAAAAAGAAGAAAGAAAGAAAGGAAAAAGAGAGAAAGAAAAAGACCTTTGAAAAGTGGGTATAAAGGGAATGCAAGAAGGAGTACATTATTCTATAGTTGAATAGGTACAGGAAACAACAGGAACAAAGTAACACCTAAAGACATTTTTTTTACTTTTTGTAGTATAAGTAGAAGTGCATCTGGTGAAAAAAGGAAGGGAACTCACATGAAGGAGGAGGATCATAAAAGAAGACAAGAAGCTACACAGGACAATTCATTTTGGTAGAGATGAGTTTATTTAACATCTATGGGAGTCACTCTTGAAATCTGCGGGAAGAGAAGCAACAGCAATCCTTTCAGAAGAACCTGGACTTAATCCTATAGACCATTTTAAGTCAGCAACTCCTTAAACTTTCAAAAAGACTAAGGATCCTGAGGAGAATTAGCTTAGTTGGGTAATTAGGTGGATAGTTTCCACAGTAGAAATTAAAACTGATAAAGTGTTAAAACATTTATTTAATGTTATTTGAAGGAAGTATGCAGATTTTCTACATATTCACATATTTCAACATAGAATAAAGAATTATCATCACTAATAAAATCACCAATCTTTTCTCTAAAGTTTTTAAATATTGAGAAGATATAAGAGATGCAAGTTTCCCATAATTTGAAACTTTTATGTAAATGTACATATTTTAACATTTGTATTCGATGCTGCCATTTGTTTTCCTTGGAGGTCTGTTTTTGAGAAAAAGCCTGCCAAATATCAAGGTCTGAAAAGCTTAGTTCTCTGTCACTTTTTCAAATAAAAATGTGTCCAGTGAGAAAGTGGTGCATTCAGCTCTCAAAGCAAAAAAATCACCTGTGTTTCCCTGGAGACAACTGTCACTTGGCAAGCAGCAGCATTTCTTTATGTTTACTTCCATTATTTTATGCAGAATAAATGATATTCAAGGGTTAAGATTTAATAAAATGAGAATTTGTGTTCTTTTATCAAGGTTGTCCTTAAGTAAGTCAGTGAAGCTGTTACTCTTTGAAAATAACTGAGGGTATAGCAGTATAATGATTCCTAGAACAGTTTGATGGCATTGACTTGAATTGTGCCAAGGAGCATGCAGCTCAACCCTTCGTTGATTTTGCACCATCAGTGCAAATGTCAACACAGTGGAAAAGTAAATAACTTCTAATATTATTATAAACATGATTTTGAACTCAGAGACCCTCTTGAAAGTGTCTTGGAGGTTCCCAGTTTCTATGGACCACACACTGAGAACTACTTTCTTTGGTAGTAAGAAGCAAAGGAAAATTCAAAGTTATCATTTCTGAATTTCAAGTGCCAATCATAGATAGTTCTTGGAACTTTTAAAATTTTAACTGAATATGATAACTTTAACAAATTTGTGTTCTAGAAATTTGGTTGGTTTTACACCAAGAATGGAGAGGATTGGAGAGAGGCAAGGTCCCAAGTTTTCAGTTAAAATAGTATTTATTAGTCTAGGTAGGAAGCAACAGGAGACTAATGGGTCATAATGGTGATTATAAAAAGGAAAAAAGAAAAAGAAAAGAATTATTGCTTTAGGAACTAACAAAAACTATTAATTTAAAAGTGGGATTGAGCCAAAATAGAATATACATTAATTCCTCAGGTAATATATTCCCTATTCTTTGACCAGGTTGGTAATAATGGTTTTACTTGAGGTAGAGTCAGCTTGGTCAAATGAGCATTTACTTAATTTTAAGACAAATGACTATTAATTCTACATGTTTTTTTTAACAGTTTGATGTCATGATATTTACAAAAAATAGCCAAGTAGAAGGATTTAATTATTAGTAAGACATGCTAGAAAAGCAAATGAAGGTGTGGAACCTTAGGCTTTACCCTTCCAAAGAACACACTGGAAGGATTTTTAAAATTGGTTCTTCTTATACATGACAGTAGAATATGTTTTGATAAAATTATGTAAGCGTGGAATATAACTTATTCTAATTAGGACCTCATTCTTGTGGGTGGGCATGATGGTAGGATTCACATAGTTATTTTCATATGTGTACATAGGAAAATTATGTCAGATTTATTCTACTGTCTTTCCTATTCCTATCCCCTCTCCCTTCCTTTTGTTCCCCTTTGTCTAATTTACTGAACTTCTCTTCTTCCCCTCCTGGGTTTTTTTTTTGTGTGTGTGTGTGGTTTAGCTTCCACATATCAGTGGAAACATCTGTCCTTTGATTGGGGATTGACCTATTTCACTCAGCATGATAGTCTCCAGTTTCATCCATTTACTGACAGATGTCATAAAGTCATTCTTCTTTATGGATGAGTAATATTCCATTGTGAATGTATACCACAACTCCTTTATCCATTTATCTGATAATGGGCATCATAGTTGGTTGCATAGCATAGCTGTTTTGAATTGTGCTTCTATAAACATTGATGTGGTTGAGTCACTGTGGTATTCTGACTTTAAGCCCTTTGAATATATTCCCAGGAGTGGGATAACTGGGTCAAATGGTGGTTCCATTCTTAGTTTTTTGAGAATCTTTACACTGCTTTCCAGAGTGTTTGCACCAATTTGCAGCCCCACCAAAAATGTTCCTTTTTCTCCACATCTTTGCCTACATTTGTTATTACTTGTATTCTTGAGTGCTGCCATTCTAAGTAGAGTCAGATTAAATCTCAGTGTAGTTTTAATTTTCATTCCTCTAATTGCTAGAGATGTTGAACTTTTTAAAATATATTTGTTGGCAATTTGTATTTTTCATGTGACCATTTGTTGAGAAGGGTCTGTTCAGTTCCTATGCTCAATGATTGATTGGGTTGTTTGTCTTTTTGATGTTAAACTTTTTGAGTTCTTTGTATGTCCTGGAAATTAATGCCCTATCTGAGGTGCAGGTGGTAGAGATATTTCTCTCAATCTGTAGGCTCTCCCTTCATGCTCTTAAATATTTCCTTTGCTGTGAAGAAGTTTTTTAGTTTGAAATCATCCCATTTATTGATTTTTGATTTTTTTCTTATGTTTTAGAAGTCTTGTTAAGGAAGTCAGTCAGTTCCTGAACCAATATGTTGAAGTGTTGGGTCTACATTGTCTTCTAGAATGTTCAGGGTTTCTGATCTAATTCATAGGTCTTTGATTCATTTACAGTTGATTTTTGTGCAGGGTGACAGATAGGGGTTAATTTTTCTTTCATTACATACGGATTTCCAGTTTTCCAGCACCATTTGTTGAAGAGGTTATCTTTTCTTCAGTGTGTGTTTTTGGTGCCTTTGTCTAGTATGAGGTAACTGTATTTATGTGGGTTTAAGAAAGACCTTAGAAGATGGAAAGACCTCTCATGTTCTTCAATAGGCAGAATTAATATTGTCAAAATAGCCATAGTATCAAAAGCACCATACAGATTGAATGCAATTCCCATCAAAATGTCAACGATGTTCTTCATAGAATTGGAAAAATCTGTCATTAAATTCATTTGGAAAAATAAGAAGCCCAGAACAGCTAACACAATATTTAGTGAGAAAAATGAAGCAGAAAGTATCACAATACCAGACCGTAAATTATTTTACAGAACTACAGTAACAAAAACATCATGGAACTAAAACCAAAATAGGCAAGAAGAAAAATGGAACAGAATATAAGACACAGAGACAAACCCACACTGGAGGCTCTGAGAATTCTTTCTCTATCTGTGAACCTCTTAGCCTAGTGACCCAGGCCTTCATCTGCACTCACTAGCATCCACAGTAGTGTGTAATATATAGTAGGAGCTCACCAAAGAATGAATATGTGAATGAAGAACATTAAGGGACAGAGCCAAGGGAAAAAATCTAGAGAATATTGAAGGATATTGCAGGACAAGAACATAAAAGCAGATGGCAATATTGCTAACCCAGGGCAGAGATTGAATAACAAAACAAGTTCGCTTAAAAAACTCGATTGTAGGGGCTGGGATTGTATCTCAGTGGTACAGCACTTGCCTAGTACATATGGGACACTAGGTTCAATTCTCCAAAAACATAAATGAATAAAATCATTGTGTCCATTTACAACTAAAAAAATTTTTAAAACTTGATTCCAAGAAATAATTTTAAAAGTATAGAGGCAGCATTATAAATCAGTGGTAAAGGAATACTTTCTATGCTAATGTTAGAGAGATTTACTGGAAATTAATCTGTTCTCACAAAAAAAAAAAAAAAAAACTTTAAAATAAAGTGCCATGTTAACAGTTTTAGTAAGATTATTCACTGCTACAACCACAAAACCTGACAAGAATTTTAATGTGGAAGTATTTTGGGGTTCACCATTTCAGAGGTCTTAATCCATAGACAGCTGGCTTTATTCTTCTGGGCTTGAGAATGATGTAGAATATGATGATAGATGGGTGTGGCAGAGGAAAGCAGCTGAAATGAAAGAGAGAAAGAGAGAAGGAGAGAGAGAGAAAGAGAGAGAGAGAGAGAGAGAGGAGAGAAACAGAGGAGAGAGAGAGAGAGGCACTCCCCTTATTGCAGTTGATATATATACCTTAAGGACACACCCCCACTGTCCCATCTTCTCCAGCCACACCCCACCTGCCTACAGTCACCACTCAGTTAATACCTATCAAGAGATTAATGCACCAATTAAGTTAAGGCTCTCATAACCCAATCATTTCACTTCTAAATCCTCTTGCATTGTCTCACAGATGAGCTTTTGAGGGACATCAACTACCTAAACCATAACATTACCAATAATCTCCTAGAAAAGGCCCATGGTAAGTAAACATTTACAGTTGAGCAAGGAGTTTCTGAGCATGAAGTCAATAGAAAACAAATAGAAAAGTAATGATAAATTTGACAAAGTAAAAATTAAAATATGCAAAAGTGAACAAAAATAAAAGAAAAAAGCAGGGAAAGTAACAATGTTAAAAATAGCAATATTCTTAAGATAAAATAACAATATTTTATATACATAATATTATGTATGATTTTCCCCCTTATATACTCCTATATTAGAATCTTGATAAACTATTAATGAACATCTTAAGATGTTCTACAGAAACAAAAAAATACTTTTTCCTAGTTAGCATAATAAAAAAGTAATTTTTGTCATATGATTAATTAGAGTCATACCATATCCTAAACTCTTCACATTCATTTTCTCATTAATTTGTTACTTTTCAGAAATAAAAACTAAAATATATGAATATTTTGCTAGGGAGATTTAAAGTCAAATTTTTGCTAATAAATATATTTGAATGAAAGTTCCCTGAGAAAATTATTTTCCTATTGAACTGAAATATTTTGAAATTTGATACTACTCAGCATAAGTGGGATGAAAGCGAGCATGTGTTTTTCTTATTTTTAATTATTTTCTTTATTTTTTTATGCCTAATAGGTATTAGTAGTATGCATTTACTATAAAAACGTAGATAATGCTAATCAGTGACAGAGAAGAGGAAATGTAATATTAACCCCAAGGAAGAAAAAAGGAAAATAAATATTCAAAAAGCCCCCATAATCAACCTTGCTATTGAAAGGGTATATTTTAAGCAATTATTATTTAGATAATTGTGACAATTTACCTTTCAGATTATCAGTTACCTTTGTTATATACGTATGGCAGGGGGATGGGAGCAGAAGCACAAACAATAAATAATAAAAGTGGATGAATTCCTGATCATCTCCTGTGATGTAAGACATTGGAGGAAGCTTCTCTGAAATATTTAAGCCAATGCTGAACTATCTCCCTGTATATAACATCCTTTTTACTAGTTTTACATATTAATTTTCTTCCTGAGTAATTTTGATATTATTATATTCCTCATTTTCTCTTCATTGTTTATAATTGAATGTTTAATGTTATCTCTGACCACAAATTTGTCAAAATAATGGACATCACATATCCAATGAATATTAATTAAAATAATGATAAATATTTGTTCATCAGATATAAAACTGTCAAATTTGAGAGCCTCTAATGTTTTTCTTTTAATGTATTAAATTTTAAAGTGAATGAGAGACCTGCGTACAGCAATATTACATTTTCATGCTTGGTATTTTTCCTCTTCTTTCTTGTTTGCTCTTGTCTCTCTACCTTTATAATAGGGAAGTCACTAATTTAACATATTCATTAGTAGTAAGAATAGTTACAGGGAAGCAATTCTGGAAAAGAATAATAAATAAAAACCACAGTTCTAAAAGTTTATCAAGAAATATTACGAATTCTCTCCTGGTTATTGAGAATGATCAGCTGGATTTTCCCATCTGTTCTGGGATCATGAATCCCAGCTCTCCAAGAAGTGGTTGCTTTCCTTTATCCCTCCAGGAACCTAAATTTTATCCAATGAAAGACAAAATTAACATGGTAATTTGGGAAGCTCTGATAAATTTCATATATTCATCTTCTGTCATGTTAGTCTATGATCGCAAGTAATTAAATGCCTGCTTATATTAGCACTTAATTATCTTGGGTAATGAACAGATACACAATAATATTTTGTCAGCAAATGAATATATGTCAAATATCCACTTTTCTCTTTTCAATATCAAAAAACTATTCCAAGACATCATCTCTATCCTAACTGAAATATATGAATTTTCCATTCAAGATTATATCTAGAAGATAACACAGGAGAAAAAAAAAATCTATGTCTATAATGATTTTTTGATTGATTTTGCACAATCATGAAAACTTTGAGAAATTAGGCTTCATTAATTTTTATCAATATACCATATTAATGTAACATGTTCATGATAGGGAAAACTGGGTGTGAGATATGTAGGAACTCTATTTTATGTGTAATTTTTCTGTAAATTTAAAACTGCTCTAAAATAAAACATTTAAGGAAAGTTTGAGCAATATTTTCAAATATAAAATTTTGGATATCATCTTTTATTAATATTCTGTTGTTCATTGTGCTTAAAATTAAAAGTCAGTTAGTATGATTTGTAAGATCTCCTAACATGCTTAGTAACACACTGAATGATCAATTCTTCATTGCTGTCTCCAGCCTCTTCTTGAGCCACCCATTGCCTTAATGCATACCATGATTCTGTTTCCTTGGTCTTTCCACCTCAGTCTGCAACTGAGTTGGGCTATAACTCAATGAAAATTATATATGCCACTTCTAGTCCTGGACCATTTAATCCTTCCCTTTTGACTAAATGCGATGAAAATCATAAAGACAACTTCAGAAACCATCAGTTAAAGATGGTAGAGACTGAGTTCCTGAATAACTTTGCTCAGTTCAGCCTGATTGATCTGCAGTGTTACATGAAAAACAAGTTAATTTTTTGTAGTCTAAATCACTAAATATCAGAAGTTTGTTATTGTAGCTTAGCCTTTCCAAATTAACAGTGTTATAGTGAAGATTAAATAATATGATACATATGAAATTAATGGGACAAATATTCCCAACTTAAGAACTCATTCATATCTCTTTCAATTAATATAATTTTATATGATATATCATAATTGTATATATTTATGAAGTGCAATTCAATCTTTTGATATATGCAGACAATATAGAATGATTAAATGAAGCTAATTAACTGATTCATCACCTCACTTATTTATTTTATTCTCTAATTTCTGCAGGTCTGGGGTTTGGGTCCAGAGTCTTACACCTACTAGGCAAGTGCTCTCTCTACTCCTGAGGTACATTCCTGGTCCTTTTTATTATTATTATTTTATTTTGAGACAGTTCTCACTAAGTTGTTCAAGTTGACCATGAGCCAAGGGTCCTTCTGTCTCATCCTCCAAAGATATTGGGATTACAGGTGTGCACCACATTTCTGGTTATTTTATTTTATTTTATTTTGGATAGTGAAATATTTGAAATTTACTCTTAGCTGTTTTGAAATCTACCTAGACTCTCATTGGAAGTAATCGCTAATAGTTCTCAAAATCCTTTCTCTTAACTGAAATGTCCTAGCCCTTGACTAATAACCTCTCCATTACATTCCTCCCTTTTCCCCCAGGATCTGGTAACAACCATTCTACTCTTCATTTGTATGAGTTCAACATTTTTTTATTTTACATATAAATGTGATTTCTTGGTATTTTTCTTTTTGTGCTCACTTAATTTCATATCACATAAGGTCCTCCAGTTTCATCTATGCTGTTACACAGAAAAGAATGATTTTTTTTTTCTTTTTAAAGGTTGAATAGTATTACACCATGTATATACACAACATTTCTTAATTCATTTATCTGTTTTTTGGAAACAGGCTGATTCCCTATCTTGCCTATTGTGTATAATGCTATAATAAACATCAGAGTGCAGAGGACTCTTTGACGTGTTGATTTTAATTCTTCAGGTTATGCTCCCACTGCTGGAATTACTGGACCATATGGCTCTATTTTTAGTTTTTTGGGCATCCCTGTAATGATTTCCATAGTGGTTATACTAATCTATATTCCCACCAACAGAATACAGGATTCCCTTTTGTCCATATCCTTGACAACATTTGTTAACATTAATCCTTCTGATATTTGTCATTCTGATCTGAAACTAAAAAACTGCTAGAAGAAAACAGGAGAAATTCTATACAATTTAGACCTAGAAAATGTTTTGGATAGGACTCCCAAAGCACAGGCAATAAAAGCAAAAATAGACAAATGAGATAACATCAAACTAAAAGTTTCTGATGGCAAACAAAACAATTTAAAAGGTAGAAAGACAACAAAAGAGTGGGAGCAAACAGTTGCATATCATCCATCTGATACAGGGTTAATATACACAATATATAAGTGACTCAATTGAGTAACAAGATAGCTAATACCTCAGTTTAGAAAATGAGCATAGGATCTGAACAGAAATATCTCAAAGAAGTCATATCAATGGTTAATTTATTTGTGAAAAAAAATGCTTAGCATCACTAATCATTAGGCCAGTGCAGATTAGGACCAAAATGATGCAAGTCACAGCTCTTGTTGTTATTCCAGTTGTAATATGAGTATTTATGCTATGTTACCTGGTATAATTATCTGCAGTGTACACAGGCTTTTATTCTAAATCTAAATTATAAAGCCCGGTTTATTTTAAGGTTTAGGCTGCAGAATCTGCATCTGATTTTTCCTCTAATTTCCCTCAACATCCATTCTCATGTTTTTTACTCAGTAAGGTATTTAACTCCTGCATGGAACTAAGGTGGTTTCTACCTATGTTCCAAATCTGAAATGTGCATTCTATTATGTATTATTTACAAGAACCACTTTCTTAAACATTGACCCACTTGTAAGACATAATTTTAATATCACAGTATTAATACTTAGTGAACATTTAATATCATTTCAGAGGAATGATTTTAAAACAGAACAGGACTTTGCATTTGTTCTAGTGTCAGGTTTTCTAAGCACGGAACTAGCACAGTGCTGTTTTGTAACCCGACAATGACTTGTTCCTTCTCACGTTAAATGGATAGCTCTGGAGTTAGCAAGGAAGTCACGCATGAGCCTGACACCAACTATGAGGTTTAAAAATATTCTCCACAGGATTGGAAAATATTGTATAGCTATGTTATTGCTACAGTAGAAACAATGCTTTTTTGTTGTAACCTGGTACTCTTGCCAATATGAACAGTTTAAGTATTTCCCTAAACATCTGTTAATTGTTATGTATACAAGTCCGCAGAGGAGAAATAGAGAAAAGCTGCAGCTATAATGTGGTTAGCATCAGAATCAGGAGTAAATCATACCATCTTGATTAGACCTTCCTTTAGATTGTGTCCAGTTATTGTAAGAGGGCATAAATCATTGTTGATTCTTTGAGAAATGTAGACATGAAATTATAATTTTCAATTTGCATTTCTTAAAATATTTGCAAAGCAATTTAATAAAAATGGAAACGGTGTTGTCTAACAATGAGATTCAACTCTCATTTTATTGTGAACCAAATCTAACAGGTTTACATTCTAACCATGGTGTAATAGTATAGATTTTGATTATATCAAGTATGTAAAAATTTATGGTTCTTTAAGTCAGAATTGCTCCTACTTTGTGCTCATTTTTGTTGTGTTTGAATTGAAAATGTATTCAGTGTTATTAATAAATGAGTGAATGACAAAATGACTAATTAAATGAACTGGTATGTGATGTGAAATAAATCCCATTTTTATCTTTTAACTGGTCTTTTCAAACATAATGGCTTATTTGCTTTCTCTACATATTTGACAACTTTCTTTTAAAATATTATGAGGTGTTACTTTAATAGGATCTAATAATAAATATAAAGGTGTATTTAACAAACATATGATGCTTGTTATGTGTCTGGTTCTATTCTCAGATTATTTAATCCTCATAAAACCCTAGAAAGTAATTTCTGTAATTATTCCATTTATGTGAGGAAACAGAGGCATAAAGAAGTTAAGTAACTTGTTCAGGGTTATTACACTAGTATCAAACTAGGTTAGCAAAATAGGTGTGACTAGAAAGTATCATACCTGAGCTTTGAACCCCTGTTTGAGCTCTGAAGGCTACACAAAGCCAACTCCTACTTTAAACAAATACCAGCCCTGAAGAAAATTTTCATTTCCTAGAATATTGCACATACTATTAGGGTTTATCTTAATATTAATATTAAGTTTTGTTAAAATAGAAATCTAATAGTGATATTCACTTATATTTTATCAGTAAGATCTTTTAATGAGTATGAGATTTCATTAAAATTATATTTATTATAAGCATATTTGGTATCTGCACAGTAATAATTCTATTCATTATATATTGAATTGGGTATATTTGGCATTATTTAAAAATGTACTTTTGAAATATGTTCTTTAATTCATCATTAAAAGTTGAACAAGATTCAGAAAATTAGGAATTTGTTAACATTTTTAGATGAAAAATGAATATGTCTTTGTGAACTACAGACAATTTTCATAATATTTTGGGTTAATTTTAAATTTTTGCTTTGTAATTTCTTTAATTCTATTCACCCAACTTGAATCTACATTACAATTAAATTCCTTAAAACCACATAGTCAAGAAATGAAGCATGTAGAATACTTACATGATTATAGGAAAATGTATGTTGGTTGTCATTAAAATAACAAAGTTTGTTAGATCACACTTTTTCATAATTAGATATGAAAATACATTGAAAGATACTAAATAAAGTTGGAAGAGTTAAGTGAAAATGAAAACTAAGAAAGTTTAAAATATGGAAGTTAGAAAACACATCAGGAATTGGAGTAGTAGCATTATGGGAGGTGAACAAATGAAGAATCATAACCCAAATTCTCTGGAGTTGTCTGTCAATCTCTATAAAACCCATATTCATCCACAGTATTACTAATATTGTCTCCATCATTAGCTGTACCATCACCACAATAATTATCACTGACACTAATTTTATACTAAGAACTGAATATTTCAGACAAAATTATTACATGAAATTAGAGAGGGAAGTCAAATTTGAAAGAAAAAAAATTAACTTATTAATGAGATACCCTCATCTTGAGAATATTTTCCAAAATTTCTTTCTTTTTAATTCATTTTTATTGTAAACAAATGGGATACATCTTGTTTTGCTGTTTGTACATGAAGTAGAGGCATACCATTTGTGTAATTATACATTTACCTAGGATAATAGTTTTTGATTCATTCTGTTATATTATTTTTCCTTCCCCCCACCTCTCCCACCCCTCTTATCCTTCTATACAGTCCCTCCTGCCTCCATTCTTGCCCCCCTCCCACTCCCCATTATGTGTCATCATCCACTTATCAGCAAGATCTTTCATCCTTTGGTTTTTTGAGATTGGTTTATCTCACTTAGCATGATATTCTCCAATTTCATCCATTTGCCTGCAAATGCCATAATTTTATCATTCTTCATTGCGGAGTAATATTCCATTGTACATATATACCACAGTTTCTTCATCCATTCATCAATTAAAGGGCATTTAGGTTGGTTCCACAATCTGGCTATTGTGAATTGAGCAGCTATGAACATTGTTGTGGCTGTATCTCTGAAGTATGCTGATTTTAAGTCCTTTGGGTATAGGCCAAGGAGTGGGATAGCTGGGTCAAATGGTGGTTCCATTCCAAGTTTTCAAAGGAAACTCCACACTGCTTTCCAGAATGACTGCACTAATTTGCAGCCCCAACAGCAATGTATGAGTGTACTTTTTTCTCCACATTCTCTCCAACACCTTTTGTTGCTAGTATTCTTAATAATCACCATTCTAATTGGGGTAAGATGGAATCTTAGGGTAGTTTTGATTTGCATTTCTCTTATTTACTAAAGATGGTGAACATTTTTTTCATATATCTGTTGATTGCTTGTAGATTTTCTTCTGTGAAGTGTCGGTTCATTTCCTTAACCCATTTGTTGACTGCATTGTTTGTATTCTTGGTATAGAGTTTTTTGAGTTCTTTATAGATTCTGGAAATTAGTGCTCTATCTGAAGTATGTTTGGCAAAGATTTTCTCCCACTCTGTATGTTCTTTTTTCACATTGCCGATAGTTTCCTTTGCTGAGAGAAATCTTTTTAGTTAGAATCTATCTAAAAAGTTATTGATTCTTGCTTTTATTTCTTGTGCTATGGGAGTCCTGTTAAGGAAGTCTGATCCTAAGCCAAAAAGTTGAAGATTTGGACCTACTTTTTCTTCTATAAGATGCAGGGTCTCTGGTCTGATTCCAAGGTCCTTGATCCATTGTGAGTTGAGTTTTGTGCAGGGTGAGAGATAGGGTTTAATTTCATTCTGTTGCATATGAATTTCCAGTTTTCCCAGCACCATTTGTTGAAGAGTCTATCTTTTCTCCATTGCATATTTTTGGACCCTTTGTCTAGTATTAGAAAATTGTATTTATTTGGGTTTGTGTCCATGTCCTCTATTCTGTACCATGGATCTACCTGTCTATTTTGGTGCCAATACCATGCCGTTTTTGTTACTGTTGCTTTGTAGTATAGTTGAAGGTCTGGTATTGCAATACCCCCTGCTTCACTCTTCCTGCTAAGCATTGCTTTAGCTATTCTAGGTTTCTTATTCTTCCAGATGAATTTCATGATTGCTTGCTCTATTTCTGTGAGATATGTCATTGGGATTTTAATTGAAATTGCATTGAATCTGTATAGCACTTTTGGTAGTATGGCCATTTTGACAATATTAGTTCTACCTATCCAAGAACATGGGAGATCTTTCCATCTTCTAAGGTTTTCTTTAATTTCTTTCTTTAGTGTTCTGAAGTTCTAATTGTAGAGGTCTTTCACCTCCACTGTTAGATTGATTCCCAAGTATTTTATTTTTATTGAGGCTATTGTGAATGGGGTAATTTTCCTAACTTCTCTTTCTGAAGATTCATCGCTTATGTATAAAAATGCTTTGGATTTGTGAGCATTGATCTTATATCCTGCTACTTTGCTGAATTCACTTTTGAGTTATAAAAGTTTTATGGTGGAATTTCCTGGTTTCTCTAAATATATAATCATGTCCTCAGCAAATAGGGATAGTTTGAGTTCTTCTTTTCCTATTCATATCCCTTTAATTTCTTTGGTCTGTGTAATTGCTCTGGCTAGAGTTTTGAGGACAATGTTGAATAGAAGTGGTGAAAGAGGGCATCCCTGACTTGTTCCAGTTTTTAGAGGGAATGCTTTCAGTTTTTCACCATTTGGAATGCTATTAGCCATGGGCTTAGCATAGATGGCCTTTACAATGTTGAGGAATGTTCCCACTATCCCTAATTTTTCTAGTGTTTTGAATGAAGGGGTGCTGTATTTTATCAAATGCTTTTTCTGCATCTATCAAAATAATCATGTGATTTTTGACTTTAAGTCTATTGATATGGTGAATTACATTTATTGATTACCAGAGGTTGAACTAAACTTGCATCCCTGGGAAAAAACCCACTCGATCGTGGTGCAGTATCTTTTTAATATATATTTGTATGCAATTTGCTAAGATTTTGTTGAGAATATTTGTATCAATGTTCATTAAGGATATTGGTCTGAAATTTTCTTTCCTCCATGTGTCTCTGTCTGGTTTAGGTATCAGGGTGATATTGGCTTCATGGAATGAGTTTGGAAGGGTTCCCTCCTCTTCTATTTCATAAAATACTTTAAGAAGTATTGGAATGAACTCTTCTTTAAAGGTTTTGTAGAACTTGACTGAGAACCCATCAGGTCCCGAACTTTTCTTTGTTGGTAAGCTTTTGATGACTTCTATTTCATTACTTGAAATTGATCTATTTAAATTGTGTGTGTCCTCCTAATTCGGTTTAGGTAATTCATATGTCTCTAGAAACCTGTTGATGTCTTCAAGATTTTCCATTTTGTTGGAGTATAGATTTTCAAAATAGCTTCTAATTATGTTTTGTATTTCACTCATGTCTGTAGTGATATTTCCTTGTTCATTCTGAATTTTAGTAATTTGGGTTTTCTCTCTTCTTCTCTTTGTTAGTGTGGCAAAGAGTTTATCAATTTTGTTTATTTTTTCAAAGAACCAACTATTTATTTTGTCAATTTTTTCGATTGTTTCTTTTGTTTCAATTTTGTTGATTTCAGCTCTGATTTTAACTATTTCCTATCTTCTACTACTTTTGGGATTGCTCTGTTCTTCTTTTTCTAGGGCTTTGAGCTGCAGTGTTAGGTCATTAATTTATTGATTTTTTTTCTTCTTTTATGAATGCGCTCCATGAAATAAATTTTCCTCTAAGTACTGCTTTCATAGTGTCCCAGAGATTTTGATATGATGTTTCTTTGTTCTCATTTACCGCTAAGAATTTTAAAATTTCCTTCCTGATGTCTTCTGTTATCCATTCATCATACAATAGCATATTATTTAATCTCCAGGTGTTGGAGTATTTTCTGTTTTTTATTCTGTCATTTATTTCTAATTTCAATCCATTATGATCTGATAGAATACAAGGTAGTGTCTCTATCTTCTTGTAATTGCTAACAATAGCTTTGTGGCATAATATATGGTCTATTTTAGAGAAAGATCCATGTGCTGCTGAGAAGAATGTGTATCTGCTCTTTGTTGAATGGTATATTCTATAAATGTCCGTTAAGTCTAAATTATTCATTGTTATTGAGATCTATGGTTTCTTTGTTCAATTTTTATTTGGAGGATCTGTCCAGTGGTGAGAGAGGTGTGTTAATATAACCTAGCATTATTGTGTTGCAGTCTATTTGATTTTTGGAACTGAGAAGGATTTGTTTGACGTACATGGATGAGCCACTGTTTGGGTCATAGATATTTATGATTGTTATATCTTGCTGATTTATGCTTCCCTTAAGCAGTATGAAATGTCCTTCTTTATCCCTTCTGACTAACTTTGGCTTAAAGTCCACTTTATCTGATATGAGGATGAATTCTCTGGCTTTTTTGCTGTGTCCATGTGCATGGTATGTTTTTTCCCATCCTTTCACCTTTAGTCTGTGGGAGTCTCTTTCTATGAGATGAGTCTCTTGCAGGCAGCAAATTGTTGGATCTTTCTTTTTAATCCAATCTGCCATTCTATGTCTTTTGATTGATGAGTTCAGGCCATTAACATTCAGGGTTCTTATTGAGATATGATTTGTATTTCAGATCATTTGGCTCATTTTTTTTTTTGTTTTTTTTTTTTGTTTTTTTTTTTTTACACTACTTGAATTTTCCTTATTTGTCTGTTCCTTTAGAGTAGTTCCTCCCTTTGCTGCTTTGCATCGTTGTTTTTCATCTCTTCCTCATGGAATATTTTGCTGAGAATGTTCTGTAATGTTAGATTTCTTTTTGTATATTCTTTTAGCGCTTGTTTATCATGGAAGGATCTTATTTCATCATCAAATCTCAAGGTAAATTTTGCTGGGTATAAGATTCTTGGTTGGCATCCATGTTCTTTCAGGGCTTGAAAAATGTTGTTCCAGGCTCTTCTAGCTTTTAGGGTCTGGGTTGAAAAATCTACTAATATCCTTATTGGTTTCCCCCTGAAGGTAATTTGATCCTTTTTTCTCGCAGCCTTTAAAATTCTGTCTTTGTTTTGTATGTTAGGTATTTTTATTATAATGTGCCTTGGTGTGGGTCTGTTGTAATTTTGTGTATTTGGAGTCCTATAAGCCTCTTGTATTTGATTTTCTATTTCATTTTTCAGATTTGGGAAATTTTCTGATATTATTTCATTGAATAGATTGTTCATTCCTTTGGTTTGTTTCTCTAAGCCTTCCTCAATCCCAATAATTCTTAAATTTGGCCTTCTCATGATATCCCATAATTCTTGTAGATTCTGTTCATGATTTCGTACCATTTTCTCTCTTTGGCCAACATTTTTTCAAGATTAAATATTTTGTCTTCAATATCTGAGCTTCTGTCTTCCAGGTGTTCTATCCTATTGGTTATGCTTTCTGTGGAGTTTTTAATTTGGTTTATTGTTTCCTTCATTTTAAGGATTTGTTTGTTTTTTTTTTTTCAGTATCTCTGTTTATTGAAATGATATTTTGCTTCCTGTATTGCTCTTTTAACTGTCGATTGGTGCGATCATTCAATACCTGCATTTGCTCTTTAATCTCATCATTCAACGTCTGCATTTCTCTTTCATCTCCTCGTTTGCTTCCCTGATCGTTTTAATTATGTACATTCTGAACTCCCTTTCTAACATTTCTTCTGCCATGCTGTCATTGGATTTTATTGCTATACTGTCTAGGTTTGTTTGGGACATTTTCTTCCCTTGTTTTCTCATATTGCTCAGGTATCTTCCCCTCTAGTAGTGAAACTCTGGGATATTGCAGATTTCCTCTATTGACTAATATTGTCTCTGCAGATTTCCAAAAACTCACCTCTTAGCCTTCAGTAGCCTGAAGTCTTAGAGGAACTTGATAATGCGGTGCTTCACTAGGAAGTTGCCCCTCTAGGGGTGGTGACTTTCAGATGGAGTATATTCCCTGTCAGTGGGCAATGGCGCCTCCACTTGTTGACTGATGGTCAGCCAAAGGGGAACTAGACTGCAGACTGGCTGCTTGCACCAGCCTATAAAGAAGTCTCTGGCTAGCTCCAGGATGCAGGCGGGATGGCTGGTCTGCCGGCTTGCTCCACGGTGGCAACAGACCTTGGCATGGTGGTCAGGTGGGGTCCCTCAGTGATGGTGTTTGTGCTTGGCCTGGTGGTTGGGCGGGCTGGCTGTTGGCCACCTAGCTCTGCAAGGCAGACGGGTTGGGTGCCCGCTTGCTACCTCTGCGGTGCAGGTGACCTAACTCACCCGCCAGATCACTCTGCGACTGCTACCAACCGGTGATCCCAAAATTTCAATACACAAATTAATTGTCTTATTAACTGAGTGATGGGAGTAAAACAAAATGTAAGAATTTGGTTTTGAGATTAAGGCATATGTCAAAAATTTTGTTTACATTCAGAATCAATAAAAGAAAATTGTTATTCCCAAAGAAGGGTGAATTTAAGGATGTTTTTTCATTCAGAAGGGACTGCAAAACAACTATTTTGAGATTTCATCTCACTCCAGTTAGAATCACTATAGTCAAGAATACAAGTTATAATAAATGCTGGCAAGGCTATTGAGAAACAGGTACAATTACACATTGCTGGTGGAACTACAAATTACTACAACCCCTTTGGAAAGCACTATGGAGATTCCTCAAAAGACTAGAAATGGAACCACCATATGACACAGCTATCCAACTCCTTGGTACTTGTCCAAAAGAACCAAAATCAGCATCCTGTAGTGAAACACATACATCAATGTTTGTAGCAGTGCAATCCACAATAGTCAAGTTGTGGAACTAGTCCAGATGCCTGTCAATAGCTGAATGGATTAACAAAATGTGGTATGTATACACAATGAAGCTGTACTCAGTCATAATGAAGAATGGAATAATGACATTTTGTGGTAAATGAATATAACTAGAGAATATCATGCCAAATAAAATAAGGTAGAGTCACAAAGTCAAAGTTCAAATGTTTTCTCTCATATGTAGAAGCTAGAGCAAAATAAGGGAAAAAATGAGGGTCCCATGAAAAGAGAAGGCAGAAGGCAGATCAGTGGAGTAGAGGAAGGGATGGAGGTGGATTGAGGCGGGATGGGAAAAGGAAAGAACTGTGAAATAAAATAGAACAAACTATGCTATATATGTATATGAAGATGCCAAAGGGAATTTCACATTTACATGTATCTGTAAAGCAACAATTAAAGAAAAACTATAAATAAATAGGAAGAAGACAAGGACAACAACACAAGAAAGGGTA
This sequence comes from Sciurus carolinensis, assembly GCF_902686445.1. Lineage (NCBI taxonomy): Eukaryota > Metazoa > Chordata > Mammalia > Rodentia > Sciuridae > Sciurus > Sciurus carolinensis. The sequence continues at coordinate 52,118,015 of NC_062217.1, read as the reverse complement.
AGGGGAAAGGAGGGGGCATAAAAAGAAAAATACTGGGGATTGAAGTAGAGCAAATTATATTCCATGTATGTATAATAATGTCAAAATGGTCAAAATGAACCTTAATATCAGATATAAAACTATAATGTATTAATAAAAATATTAAAAAGGGAAACTACTTTCAAAGCAGAAAAAAATACATTAGTATCGAATTCCAGCTGCTTTAGAGTATAATAGAATTAAAATGTACTTACATTCTTTAGACTTTATTCTTGGCCATAGAGTTCTGTCACATAAGTTATATATATTCTTTTGGTACTGTATAGAATAATCCAGTACCAAGTGTGGTCTCTTAGCCGTAGGCACAAACTCATCAGGACAAATTATTAAAGCAGTTTGAACCTATTCATAAGCATGCTTTGTAAGGAGAGAAGACTAAGGGCTTTTTCCTCTGGTGATCTCCATGGAGCTGGTGAAGCTTGGCATGCTGCATGTGGAACTGAAATGAAGACACCATCAATGATAGTTGTGGGGGATGGGCTCATTGGTTCATAGAACCCAGTGATGATATATTCTGTAACCTGTTAATGGGATGAGGGCAGGAAAGGAAGAAATACTCATTCAAATATGTGTTGTATTTTGTTTCAAAATTATAAAGTATTTGTCTATTTTAATGAAAAGAATGTCACAACACACCTCTGAGGTGAATTTTATTTTCAGTGAGTTCATTTTTAAAAAAAAAAAATTTATTTGTTCTAATTTGTTGTACATGACAGTAGAATGCATTTATACATTTTGATAGATCAGACATTAGTGGTGTGTAATCTCTCATTTTTCTGATAATACATATTGCAGGATCACATTGGTCATGCAGTCATACATTTACATGAGGTAATAATGTCTGTTTCACTCTACTATCATTCCTACCCCAATATCCCTTCCCCTCCCTTCACTCCCCTCTACTTAAAATAAAGTGATTTCATTTATTTGATTCTTAGATCTGTGGTTAAGATGCAGAACTACATATTTAGAGGGTGGACTGTGAGTTTGTGAAAATAGCAGAATACCACTTTCTGTGACAGGAGTTGTAAGTGGACGGTTTCTTCTCTGGGTAAAGTGACACAGCATATTTAAGAATTTTTGAAGAACCTGATGAATTTTACTCATTTTAGTAATAAACTGATGAAGGATAAATTCAGTTTCTTTGTACATGATTTCCAAGAATTTAACTCTGTCTAAAACACCATATATCTTAAACATCTAATCTTGAACAATTTTTTTTCCCATTATAGAAAGGATGGTAAAAGGAATATAATTTTAATTTATACCTAGCTTTGGTCACTCCAAATTTTAATTTGACTTTCTGATGAATACTGGCATCTGTTAAAAGTAAACTTACCAGAATTCCTGAATTCTCTTAAGATTATCACTGTTTTTCAGATTTACCAGAATCTTGTAAACTATCACCTTTCCTGAACCTGATTTCTTAAGAAAGCAAGTAAGAGGAGAATTAGTAATTTTTCTTTAGCTCTGAAAAATAAATTAGTATTTGAAATGGAGAAAGATATAAAATGACCTAAACTTTAATTTCAAATAATAATTTTCTAGTGTTGCCTTGTAAAACTTTAACACGAGTGTTCTAGACTTTTAGTTTAATGGAAATACATTCATAAGGCACTACAAACAATTGCATTTCATTCACAACTGGGTTTCACTTGTGGCTACTCTGAGCTACTGTGAACACCTACATATGATAGAGAAACAGTAACAGGTTGTATGTTAACTGAGAAGTTTATGTCATTTTTAAAACAATATTTTGGTTTGTAGAAGTACTTACACAAAAGAGAGAATAATAAAAATCTTTGAAGAGATGTGAGAAGGCAATAATCTATCTAGGCATGAAATAATAAAAAATTGATTTCAGGAAATAGTATAGGTTTGTTTCAAATAACTCTCAAATAGCTAATAAAATTGTATTACTCTTGATTTGTTATGTTTGTATTTATTATATTACAGTTGTCAAACAGTTGAAAACTGTAATATAATACATATGTATGATTTTTTTATTTAACAATGAATGTTTTTTCAAGTACAAAAAGTTAAAGTTTATATATATTATGCTAAAGTGATTACTGTATTTCCAATAAAATATAGAGCATTTTATACAATGTTTTAATTTAATTTCCAAATCTAAATCTTGGTTATCTCAAAGAAGTATAAAATAAAGTGAAATTTGGTGTTTTAAATTAAAAATAGCATATTACAGAAACTTTAAAGTACATTATAGCCACATCTTATGACAGTAAACATTAATTAGTAGTTGAGTCTTCTGGGAAAATGGGTCTTTCCATCAATGCAAATTCTGCCATTTTAAAAAAGTTGAGTCCATTCTTAAGCTTTATAAAATTATTATAAAGCAGGAAGAAGATTAAGGGTAATTGGAAGAACATGGAATTTAACTGTTTTTTAATTGACCAACTATGTGCCTAAGTTTCAATATTCATTTAATTTCCTAAGGTTAACAACTGTAAGGCTCTTTTGTGAGGCAAGAGTACAAATTTTCAATAATTACAAGTAACTGAAAAGTCATGACAGACATACAGAAATTAATCAAAGCAATGTACTACATTAATGGGATGAAGGACAAAAGGACAATTCTATTTTATTTGATGTCAAGAAAGTTTTTGACAAAATTCAAAAGCCTTCAGTAAATAATAACTCTGATCCAAATAGGAATAAAAGGTAATAACCACAACATAATACAGGTCACATATGAAAATCCCACAACTAACATTGTATTTAATTATGAAACACTAAAACTTCTAAGATTAGAAAAAAGACAAGGATGACCACTTTTACCACTTCCATTCAACATAATACTGGACATCCTGACCAGGGCAACTAACCAAGACCAAGTAATGAAAAGGAACCAAATTAACAGAGAAGGAGTAAAACTGTCTTTGTGTATAACAAAACCTTTTATGTAGAAATCTCTAAACATAACTAGTACACACACACACACACACACACACACACACACCTGCCTATTAGAAGTCATAAACAAATTGAGCAAAGATATGGGAGACAAAATTGATACAAGAATATCACTTATGCTTGCCAACATTAAAAGCAAAATATCTCAAAAGTAAATTATAAAAAATCATATTTATTTTATTTAAAATAGCATCAAAATGGATAAAACACCTATGAATAACCTTAAATCAGGAGATGAAAAACTTTAATACTGAAAACCACAAAACATTTCTGAAAAATATTAGAAAATTTGAATGGAAAGGCATTCTGCATAGGTGGATTAGAATTATTAATATGGTCAAAATGTCTATACTACCCAAAACTGGTCTACAGATTTAACATAATCCCTATCAATAATATTCTTATGCATTTTTTGTAGAAATGGCAAAAGAAATGCTAAAGTTCATATGAAGGAGCTGAATAGCCTAAACAACCTTGAGAAAGAAAAACAATACAGAGGCATCACACTTTCTGATTTCAAAGCATATCAAAACCCCACAGGAATTGAAACAGTATAATGCTGACAGAGATTATATACCTGTGGATTAGAATAAAGAGTTCTGAAATAAGCCATCTTACACTTGGTCAAATGGTCTTCAACAAAGATGACACAATTACAAAAGGAGGAAATGTTAGTTTTTGTAAAAACAGGGAGGAAAAAAACTGGATATTTACATGCCAAAAAAAAAAAAAAAAAGAAAAAAAGCGAAATTTAACAGAAAACATAAGAAACTGTTGCAACTGAATGATGACAACAATAACCATATCACCCAATTTAAAATCTGGCACAGGACTTAAACACTTAATTTTGCAAAGAAAATGTACAGTGACCAACTCATATGAAAAGATGCTCAACATCACTGCTCATCATTCATCATCAGAAAATTTCAAATCCAAACCACCTTGAGATGTCATCACATACCTGTTAGGATGGTCACTGTTAAGAAAACAGCATAGAGGTTCCTCAAAAAATTAAAAGTACCAATTGTGTGATCCAGTAATCCTACTTCTGGGTATATATCCAAGATAACTGGAAACAAAATCATAAAGTGGTATTTGAGCACTAAATTATTTATTTCAGCAATAGCCAATAAGTAAAACAACCCGAACCTACATCAACAGGTAGATGGATGAAGAAAACATGGTGTACAATGAATTTCATTCAGGCTTTAAAAAGAAGGAAATTCTGTCATATGCTAAAACATGCATGGATGAAGCTTAAGGACATTATGTCAAGTCAAACGAAGAATTTACAAAAAGGCAACTATTTGCATGAATCTACTTATATGAAGTAACTTAAATAACTAAACTCTTTAGAAACAAAAAGTAAAACGGTGGTTTTCTGGTGTTGGAGGAAGGAGAAAAGAGAAATTGTTCAGTGGGTATAGAGTTTCAGTTCTGTAAGATTAAATGTACTCTCAGTATAGCTTACCTGTTACAGGACAGTGTGCATATGGTTAATGACACTGTGCTTTAGAAAGTTTCTGAGAACAAATTTTAAGTATTTCCTGACACAATTAAAGAACAAAGTCATGACCAGTATGCTGTATCTCGTCAGTAACAGAGAAATGGAATCTCTACTTTTAGTTGATTCCTAAATTTTGAAGAAATGGTAAGTACAATAATGACAACAAAACAAAAATATTTAATGAAAGGGTACATTTGTAGGATGTGTATAAAGTGAAATCAGAAGCTTTTCATTGTTAATAGAAATGTATTTTAAGCCAGGTGTGGTGGTGCATTCCTGTAATCCCAGCAGTTCAGTAGGCTGAGGCAGGAGGATGAGGAGAAATGAGAGTTCAAAGTCAGCCTCAGCAACTTAGCAAGGCTCTAAGCAACTTAGGGAGATCCTTTCTCTAAATAAAATTTAAAAGGGCCACTAAAGTTGTGACTCACTGATTAAGCATCCCTGGGTTTAATCCCAAGGACTCCAATATATACATACATGTATATTTTTTAAAATAATATTTTCTAAGAAGGCACGAAGAGTAAGTGTAACAAATTTAAAAATTTAACATTGAAAAAAACGTATCAATATGAGACTGGGTATATGACTCAACAAACAGTATAATAACTTCTTAGCTGTCAAAGTGCTTTATAAGAAGGGTTGCTTGGTTTTTATCCCATCTCAAAATATTTTGAGTAAGGATATGAAGAAAAACATTCATTTTGCATGTTTATTTTTATTTACAAAGTTAGAAGTTGAAGTAGCAAAGCTAATTTAATTACACCTGAATGATTCTTTGGAAGTTCCAAGAAAATATCCTTTCAAAAACATTCTTCCGAGAAAGGGTTAGGATAACATGCCCAGAAATATTTGTAACTAATGTTAATTCTACAAATTTATAATGGATTTGTACAGTTACAGGTTTGAATACAAATAATATTTTATACCAAGAAAAAAATTACCAATATTTTTGGTATAATTGTTAATAAATTATTTTTCACAAGACTTACATATACATTATGAATTATTTTTATCTTGGTAAAAAATATCTTAGCTGTTATGGATATTTACTTAACATCATATTTTTTTCCGACTATTAATTTTATACTAACAATTAGTAAGGATAAATAAAAAGTTCATTTCATAATCTTTGCAAAACCCCAAATTACTTAAATATTAAATATATTCATAGATTTATTCTCAAGCTTACTACTAATATAATTTTTAATGAAAATGAATTGAAATGCAGATGTATATACATTTAAAATACCATTTAAATATAGTATGTTTCCAGGGTTGTGTTTGTAACTCCGTGGTAGAGCTCTTGCTTAGCATGTGTGAGGCACTGGGTTTGATCCTCAACACTACATAAAATATATAAATAAAATAAAAATACAGTGTCCATCTACAACTTAAAAACATTAAAAAATATATAGAATGCTTTCATTTGGTCTATTCCATTTAATTATTACCAAATAGATCTTTGATACATTTCAAAGGAATATTAATTCTAAAATTTTTAAAAAATGAATTATCCTACTCTCTTTACTTAGTTTTTAATTTTGTGTTTTGTATATTGGATGTCAGAAATAATACTATAAATTATTGTACCAATATTACAAAGCATGATAAAGTTTGGCTAAACATAAATAAGAACAGGGTAAGGAAGGGTCACAAATATCCAGAAAAGTGTCTATGAAGTTCACAAATTGTTATATATTCCTACTTCTGATACACCAATCTTTATGTGCAAAAATTGCTGTAATTCTTCATTATTAATTCTTCTGACACCTTCAATGCTAAAGTGAACACTCAGAAATTAAGTCATACCTGTGGGAAATTGGCTTACTCCTTATTACCTGTGAGGACAGTTAATGTCATGCTGAGTAATGGGGATTTTTCTTAATCCTTTTAGACAAATATATATTATTTAACATAAATATTATTATTAGACCATCTGGCTCTGTAAACATTTTGCTAGGAAACTATGACTCAAAGATGAATAAGGAAGTAATCATTTTCTTCAGCAATTCACTTTTTACATGTTCACATAGGTAAACACATGTACACTCTACGACAGTAAAAAATGACTAAAATAAAGAGTAGTAGTTCTACATTATGAAATGTGATGGTGTATCCGCTTGGTCTGAAACAGTATACACAAATGCGTACATACACATATTCAAATACACATTATTTCCTGAAGTAAATATTGCTATTTTCCTCTTTATGTAATAAAATATTTGTAGTCTGACTTCTGGGAACTTACTCACTGGAGGTTCTTCAACATCATACTTTATAATTTGGACTACCAAGTACCTGAATTTCTTAGAACAGTGTGGTGTGTCCCATATTTATTTTTATTTGAACATGTTTTCCTCTACTCTTTATTAGTTGTTATGGTTTCGGTATGAGATATACCTCCAAAGTTCCTATGTTAATAAAGGAGTGTTCAGAGGTGAAACAATCGGATTATGAGAGCTGTAACCTAATAAGTCCATCCTAGTTTTAATGGACTGACTAGTTGGTAGCTGTAGCAGGTGGGGTGTGACTGGAGGAGTGGGTTACAAGCAGGTGCTCTGGAAAGGTGCATCTTCCCTAAGTCTCCTTCCCTTTCCTCTCACTCTGCTTCTTAACTGCCAAGAGTTGAGCTGCACTCCTCCAACACACCCTTCCACCATGTTGTTCTGCCACGCCTTGGGCCCAGAGCATTGAAGTCAGCTCACTATTTACGAAACTCTGAAACCATGAACCAAAACATACTTTTCCTCCTCTCAGTTGTTCTTGTCAGGTATTTTGGTCATAGTGATGAAAAGTTGACAAACATATTAGTCTTCTTATCAACCTATTTCATGCATCCTTATTCATCCTATAAAATTCAGAATAATCATTGTGTCCTCCATACATTGCAATGCATACTCATCATTATTATTTCACATTATTTTTAGCCATTAATGGATTTTTGAACATAAAAGTTAATCATGATTTTTGGGTCTTTTAAAATAAATACTAAGTCCTTTAGGTTTATTTAAACTTTTCAGGATTTATGATAGTATTTTGTTTATTTATTTTCACATAACTACAATTATTTTAGGGTAGTATTAGATTTAAAGAAAAATTGATTGGAAAATATAGAAAATTCCACACAGTCCCTCTTTGCCCTCCCCAGTTTCCACTAATACTCAAATGTTATATTCGCATGGTTTATTTTTTATGATTGATGACCAAAATTTGATACATTATTTTTAACTAAACAGTATCATTGGCTTAGGGTTCATTATTTGTGTTGTACATTCAGTAGGTTTTCACAAATGTGTAAGGATTCATGTCTGTCAGTTGTAGATCATAAACAATAGTTTCATTGCCCTAAGAGTTCCATTGTGCTCCATCCATTCATCCCCTCTTTTTTCCCCCTTGACTCCTGGAAACAATTGATTTTTTTTTCTTTTTCTTTTTTTTTTTTTTTTTACTGTCTCCAAATTATGTCTTTCCCAGAATGTGTTACATTATTAAATTTATATATATGCAGCATTTTCTGATTGACTTCCTTCACTTGGAGATATGGTTTTAAGGTCCTCCAGTGTCTTTCTGTGTCTTAATAACTCACTTCTTTTTGTTGCTGATACTCCATTTATGCAAGTATTACATTTTTTTTTTTTACCCATTTACCTATTATGTGGTGTCTTGGTTGCTTCTAAGTCTTGGCAATTATGAATAAATATGCTGTAAATGTTCATGTACATGTTATTGTGTAGATATGTTTTCAAATCACTTGGGTATGAGTGTTGATTACTGGATTGATTGACTTTGTTTTATTAAAAAAAAAAAAGTCTTATATTTTCCAAAGTTGCTTTGTCAATTTTCATTCCCACCAGCAGTGGATATGAATTCCTGTTGTTCCATGTCTCATCTAAAGTATATATTATCAGTTTCTTATTTGTTTATTTTTAACCATCATAAGTCATCAGTTGACCTTTCTATCTCCTTATATTTAACTGGCTATTCTCTACATAAAACTGTCACCTGCTTATATTACTATCTCCTGTACAACAGAGACTACTTTTAACTCTGTTATAGAACACTTTTCCTCTGACATCTCATAAATTCGTATGTTCTCCAGTATATTATCATAGATACTCTTCTTCATTTCTCATAAACCATTCCTGGGAAACTGCATGAACACAAATGACTTCACCCAATATGAATACAGACTCATAAATTATCTGTAGTGGGTATCCTTACCTAAACTTCACCTTGTATTTAATGCTCCATAAAATTTACCAGCTGGTAATAGTATCATTCTCCTATTGCTAGAAACAAGAAAGGAACACACGTATGGTTTGCCAATAATTCTTATTCCTTCCACTTCATCTCTTTTGTCTGTCTTCTAAATTTGACAGATAGACACTACCTCTTAATTCTCTGTTTTATGTGTACCTTTTGTAACATCATTGCATATTTTACTCCAGTAATATTTTAGGTAATATTGATGCTTTGTTCAAAATTAGTTTCTAGTTTCTCATTGTCTGCAAAATAAAATCACATTTCCGTCTGTTCTAGGCAGTCATGTTGTCAGTCTGTCTCTGAAAATGCTTTGAAGGCAAAGATTACACCTTTTCAGCTACAGAAATCCCAAACAGTCTCAATTGTGCCTAACAGCTAGCAAATGCTCACGATATATATATATATATATATATATATATATATATATATATATATATATATATAAACTTTTGGAACAATGAGTGAAAGTAAATTATATAATGATCAAGAGGTCTAAAAGAGTTGGTTTAGTAAATGTCACAAAAGAACTTCAGCTTTATGGGAGGTTACCTTATTGTACTCTTTTCTGATAGAGGAAAATAAAGAAAAATCTATGCAATTAGAAAAAAATGCTTTGAAGGATTTTGCCCTTTTCTTGTTTGAAAGGGCAAAGATGATATGTATTTCTATTTCATACAACTTGTGAGAGAAACTATATTTCTTTCAGGGACATAGAAAACTGTGACTGTTTCTAAAAAAAAGAGGAAATGAGAAAAAAATCAATAGATTGTGATTTTGTGAAATGATATGAGTAAAAAGAAGGCTAACAGGAAAAGTCTTAAGAAGAAATAATTCTGTATTATTTTAGATACATTTAATATATAAAAATTAAATGCAAGATTTCAAAATAATTTCAGAATTTTAAGGATAATTAAAACCAGAGAGAGAAATTTTTCAGTGAGTGATATTTTGGCTCTAGATATTTAAAGACAAATATCCACAACATAAATTGTGATTTTTTTTCTGTTTAAGTATAATTTGTTTATGGTTTTGGGTAGATCTTGCAACCTATTTAAATTCTTTTACCTAGGTCAAAACCATATCATGGCAAATGAAAAAAAATAAATAAATTAGAAGGTGTATACAGAATTTTTTTTTGTTCCAAGTGAATGAAATTCTACTTAATGTTTGCTATGTAATTTTTCTGCAGAATGTTATGATGAATTAATTATCAATGTACTAATAAACAAAGAAGAAATTGTCCTTTTAGAAGTAAAAGGCACATAAGGGGTAATAAAAGTACAATTTTATATGTTATGTCTCCAGTGAAAAATGATCTGCCAAATACTGCTAAGTTTTACTACCCCTGGGGAAAACATATGTCTCCTACCTAGTGAGCTTAAGAAGACACACTTTTTCCAAATAATGTAGAGAAATGGGAAAAAAGCAAAGCAAGACAAACAAAATCTCTAAGAAGCAAAGCTTGCATTAGTCTATTTTAGAATTATACCTCCCTTAAGTGTCCTTGAAAAAGTGCTTGAAAACATTTTACATTTATCTGAAAATTGAATGTTTTAATATTCTGGGTAAATTGTTTATGCAAAAATGCATTTCCATTTGAAAAGTAAATTAATCAATTTCATCTGGTTAATTTTTGTAGTAGACATTTACAAACATCCATAAAAAACATTCTGCCTATAAGATATCCTCTTAAATGCTAATAGTAAATTTTAATTTTATGTTCTGGAGATTGTCAAACTATTTCTGGAAAGGGTCAAATAATAAATACTTTGGACTTTATGGATCAATTTGTCTGTGTCACAGTCACTTCTGCCAGGAGGCTTGAAAGTAACGATACTTAGTTCATAGCAAAGTCTTGTTACTATGTTCCCACAAAATTTTATGTACAATAATAGTAGATGGACCAGATTTGGGTATAGTTTGCTGGCTCTTGGTATACAAGCTAACACTCCCCTGTATAGGGGAGAAAAATTATTTCCTGTTTTGTGAATTACTGTTAAAATGTGACAAGGGCCATTGTAGTCATGGGTCCCTGTTGTAATATATTCTGTATATTTAAATCAATTTATTTTTAAATATAATATAAGCTATCTTTTAAAGATGTAAACTCTTAATAGTATACAGAATTCAGTGGAATTAAAAAGTTATTGTATGAGCACCATGAGGTCAACAACCTTGTAATGACTATTCATCTTTCTTTAGTAGTGTTTTTCATTTCACCTAGAATAGTGTGAGCTAACTATAAATACTGGTTGAATAAATTTTAAAAAAGTTTATAAAAATAACTTACTACACTATAGTACATAGGGCTGTGTGCCAGGCACTAAGCTGTTCTCTATGTCTTTTAAATTCTTAGACTTTGCAAACCACAAATTCCCTTGGCTAGATAGCTTCTTGTTAGTCCAGTAGAGTGATACATAGGGACTAGATGTTTGTAAGAGAAAGAAGAGATATGTACCATCTTTATTGTTGTTGTGAGCATCACCTTATCATACTTGTATACCTTGAGCATGGCATTCTGTTCCATTAGCAGCTGTTTCTACAACATCCATGAATCTAGAACCATAAACAGCAATGCAGAAGCACCTTTTAGACATGTAAGTCTTGATTTGAATGACTCCTTTTCAAAGTTTCTTAAGATTTAAAAATTTCAATCTCTTTTGTTCTTTCACCCTTAGGGATGGAGAAGTTTCCTGCTATTGCCTACTCAAGGAAATACCTTCATATATCTATTTTGTCTTTTAAATTCTCCAAAACCAAGTTAATAAATCTTTATATTGAATTATCTTTGCTAAAATAACTGCTATGATTTCTATGACCAGACTAAATTCTGAATGATACAATGTGTAGACACAAATATGATCAGTGCATAGCAAATATAAAAATATAACTTTTCCCCTTACAAAAAAATATAGGTATCAGGTGAGTCAGAATAATTTAATTAAATAAACAACTTTAATTAATTCCTGAAAAATTTATTGGTGTTTGGAAAGCTAACCATATAAGCAGTAAGAGCATTTGAAAGAAAGCAGAATAATGAAATTTCTGAGGCAAAACACAGGGATGTGAAATACATGACAAATTTAGAGAATACAATAATGGTATGGTGTTTGGAGTAGTTTATTGATCACAGTGAGAAAAGAGGCATACAATAGTATATATTCTGGAGTCTCAGTTGGTAATTTTATACTGTTCTTGTTGTATGGAATAAGCAAAATAGAAAATGTCCCTAAAGTCATGTTATTTTCACTGAGGTATGAAAAACCAACCTCAAATAACCAATTTTGTGAATAAGAATAAATAATTACTCAAATAAAAAGAAATAGAATTCAGAAAGGTAGGATGAAGAAGTAATAAGGATACTGATTTAAATTAAGGTATGTCAGGGAATTCTTTTGCAACTTTTTAGGCCAAATAAGGAAGAAAAAATTGGTTAAAGTTAGTGAAGCCTGGGGAGGAAAGGAATCCACTGTAAATTTGGGCTTTCTCCTGTGTCTGGAGGAAAAGATTTAAGTAGGAAAGTTGCACAATTATGCTTGTATTTTAAGGGGTTTATTTCTGGAATATGAAGGAGAAATCTAAAGTCAACCACTTGTGTTGTCTAAAAATCATGTTGGAGGAAAATGACGGTCAGAGGTTGATGGGGTTTTACGACCTAGGTGAACAGGGTGGAAAATCTCCTAGGGCAGTTCTGGAGATAGACAGAAGACAGCCAGGCACAAAATATGGAAGACGTGGAGGGAGGGAAATGAGAGAGTGAGCAGCAACAGCTAGCTCTCCCATCTAGTCACAATCTGAGTTAGATGATGCTAGTCACCAAGATTTGAAGCACATAGAAGTAAAGAGGAAACTTAGATGTCTATTCCATCAAGTTAGTCATGATTTATTTTGTTCAACTATTTTATGCCTTTACTCAAGAAAGATGATTTGCCTAGAATTTTAATTACAGAGAGAGGGACATTAAATTCCCTACCTATTGTTATGGAATTTCTATTTGGGACAATGACAATTGTAGTTTCATTTATTTTGGCTCTTTGTTTTTTGTCACATGTGTATTCAGATTCATTGTATCCAACCAATCCAAAGTCCTTTGATAAGCCAGTCTTTTGAGCTTCATCTTTTATTAAAATCCTTCCCCATTACTCCACTCCAGCCCCAGTGTCCTCTTTGTTGTTCTTGGGTGGTGCCTATTTTTCCCTCTGCATCATGTACAAGTACAGACTCTCTCCTCTTTCTGAATACTTTGTACCACCCATGACTTTCTTGAAGTGTCTTTTTTCAAATATTAACTTATCACAAAAATCTTCTCTCTGGGCATTTATAGAAAATAGTACTTTACCACATCATAATCCATTCTCCTGCCATGTTTCACTTTACTTTCTTGCTGTTATCTATGAATTATTTATTTTTTATTGTTTGTTGATCCACATTAGAGTGTGAGCTCCATGACAACAAGAACTTAGTCTGTTTATTCTCTATTGTGTCCCTGATGTCTTGCATTTATAGGTACTTAATAAATATTTATAGAAGAAAAAATGTGAGTTAAATATTTTAACACTACACAACAGTTCTCTTTAAGTCTATCAATAACTTTGGTTTAAAGTATAATTTGTATCATTTCAATATAGCACAGTGGTTCTCAATTGGGTATAATTGTATAACCCAAGGGGTTGTCTTGTAATGTCTGCATAAATTTTGGGTAGTCAAAACTGGAGATCCAGGGGGCTTTTGGCATCTAGTGCATTCAGGACCGGACAGCTGCTAAGCAGTGCACAAGCCCAGAAGCTCTTCTTCTTCTGCCCTTGAATGTTAGAAGATTCTGCGACTCACATCAGAGATTCTCCCTGTGTCCAGTTTCTGTTTCACCAGGGCAACTTATTTAGGACTCATCAGACTCCACAACCATATGGGGCAATACCCCTAATAAATTCTCTCCCATATATCTCTCTCTCTACATATATGAATATCTTATTGGTTCTGTCTCTCTGGAAAACCTTAATCAATATAACAGGCATTTGAGTAGATAAGTTTGACTCAATATTCAGCAGCAATTCTATAAATGTTAGTATATGTCCATTGGTAAGCCCATGTCCATAATCAATTTAGAGATTCCTTTTCAAGCGAAATGCTGTCAAATAACTTTCCAAAATGGTTACAGAAATATATAACTGTATACCATATACAAAATGGTCACTATAAATGACAAACAGCATTCAGAATTCAGAATACTTTACATTCTAACATTTGGTAGTTTTCATCTTATTTCTTTCATTTTACATATTCTAGTGTTTAGACTTACATTTTAATTGATATTTTCTTGAAGACTAATCAAATCACTGACATACACGAATTCACCCTTGTTATGATATCATTTCATATGAGGTCTTTTAAAATTTTCTTCCTTATTTTGTTTCTATTGGGATGTCTGATTTTCTTTCCAATCAGTTTATTGGAGTTCTTTGTATATTCTGATTTTATCAAATGTGTGTGTTGCAAATATCTTATCCTTTGGGCTTCCAATATGTAGGTTTTATAGTTTTTTTCTTCCTTCTATTGTCCTGAAGTATATGCATTATGTTATCAATATTTTAATGTGCAAAAATTACAAAGTTAACAATTTCTCTAAGGATGTGTGTTCTCAAAGGATATGTGTTACAGACCGACTCATTCATCTCCTGAGATGGTCCTCTAGTTTTAAGTAATCCTATTCACAAGTTCCTTCAGTTCCAACTAATGATGGTGAGTGTTCTGAGATATTGCTACTTATTTTTTTTTCTTTTGCTTATAATTGTGTCTTCTGAGCCTAGCAGAGTTCCTCATATGATATAAGCATTTGAACTTAAGTGCAAATTAAGTGTTAATACTGAGGGATGAGGTAAAATTGATTCTCAAGTATAAAGACCTCTTATAGGACTGAAACTCCCTAATTTCTTGAAGAATATGGCATTAAGTTCCAAACATAAGTTCCACATATAGAAAACAGTTCTTTATGAATTTGCCTTGAAGAGGGAATGTACCAAATAAGTCTTCTCATTCTTTGCAAAATTACTATTTTTGTCCCTTCTGCTTAACTTCAAGTTGTGTCTACTGATGCTGCAAAGTGGTTTATTTTCACATGAGTTATATTGTAGAATCCAGAATGGGTAGGAAGGCTGAAAAGATAGAGGTTAAGTTTATCAAGCCAGTTGTAAATGGAGCATATAGCACATGACCAACATCAGAGTTGGTCAGAAATAATGTAGAGATTCTTATAGTAATATTCATTCAAAATTATTTTAATTTTTTATTGTAAGTTGCAGAGCTTATTTTTATATATGATTTGCGAACATCTTAAAACAATTCATAAAACCTGTGCTCAAAGTTCCTAAAATAGTGAGCTTTGCTTCTTTAGAAACAGGAAAGAAAATTGTAGTGAAATACAGAAAGCTTGCCTAATAAGGTAAAATGGATTCCCCTGCAGGGAGTTACCTTTGACTTTCTTCTGAAGCATTTCCTGAACTTTAAACTCTTGAAGTTGGACTCTGTGGTGCATGTCTGTGATCCCAGTGACTCTGGAGCCTGAGGCCAGAAAATTGCAAGTTCAAGGTCAACCTCTGCAATTTAGCAAAGCCCTAAGCAATTTAGTGAAACAAATTTAAAAGAAAGGGGTTTGTTGGGGATGTAGCTCACTGATAAAGCACCCCTGAGTTCAATCCACAGTACCAGAAAACCAAAAACCAACAATAAACTAAAAACTCTTGATAGTCCAGGTAAACTTGGACCCAGAATAGAAAGGAATTAAAAAAGAGAAAGAATTATACAGTGATATTTTTTTATGGCATTCACATGCTTGAATTACAGGTCAAGAATGTTAAGGTTTTTAAGAATCCACTGTTTGATTTTAGTAATTATAGATTAAGGCATGACTGCACAGAAGATAATTTAACAGACAACTACTTATCATCCTACCATAATTTAGATATGCTCCTGAAGTCCTTAGGCTCATTGTCTGTGTAGACTTGGTTGCTATCACATGAAAATGATTTAGTGGACTAAAATTTCTGCATCTCACATTATTATTTATCACATTCATTTTATGATGATCATTGCATTGATGTGATCATAATTATGAAAATTGCCACACATTGTTTACAATTATCATTTATACCATTATAGAACAAATATTTAATATTTCATTAAAAAGAATTTTACAATAATGTAGAATTTTTTCTTATTTGTTATGTAGAATTATGTTGTAGCTAGTTAATATTATATAATAGAAAAAATGAAAATACTTCTGAAATACTGTGGGAATATTTGAACAGAATTTATATCAGCAAAGATGATAGTAAAATTAAAAAGCCTAATGTGCAATTCAAGAATTCAATTCAAGATTTCAATAGCAACTAAAAGGAATGTTGGCAAAAATTATGTACCTTGCATCTTCAGGCAAACTGTATTATAAATTTAAGCCTATCAGAAAGTGAAATATAACTAATATCAAATTGAGAAAGTATATGAAAATGGATCGTTTTAATGAATTTTATTCAGTAATTTTCATGTTATCACTGTTTTGTGCAGATACACTAAATGAATTGTTAGCAAGACTGAGTTTATAAATTCACGACTTAAATTCTTTTATTATTTTCATTTACAGTGTTTTATTCCAGTTGGAAAGTATGTCTGATTAGGCATGTTATGGTTTGGATACTAGGTATCCACCCAAAGATCCTGTATTCTGCAAGAGTATTCAGAGAAAATATATTGGATTATGAGAGCAGTAACATAATCAGTCCATCCTACTTTGAATGAGTAACTGAGTGGTAATTTTAGGCAGGTGAGGTAGGGTTGGAGGAGATGGGTCCCCAGGAGCATGACCTGGTATTGTGCTTCTTCCCTGTGGCCCCATCCTCTTTCTACTTCCTGATCACCATGAATAGAGTAATCCTCTACCTTCTCCCATGCTATTCTGCCTCACCTTGTGCCCACAGCAATGGAGTCAGCCCTCCTTGAACTAAACCTCTAAAACTGTGAGCAAAAATAAATATTTCATTCTCTAAGTAGTTCTTGTGGGATGTTTTGGTCATAGCAAGGAAAAAAGCTAACACCTCCCATAATTTACTGTTTTAATTAGTTCTTGACATTTATCTTTAATGTTTTCAGACTTTTTTCACTGTTAGATGCTAGCAACTCCAAAGAATTCCCTAAAATTTTAGGTCCGTAGTATTTGGATGATATCGTGAGACTAGAGTTGTACATTTTTGTATTTGTAAAAATTATACTATTTTATTAATGTTATGTGTGTCTAACAGAGGTGCTGGTTGTCATCCTATGCAATGGTTGTTTTTGCTGTCATAGTCTTATAATATTCATTTAGTTTAAGGGCTTCCAGAAAAAGTGACTGCTGCCTCCTCCCATTTCTCCCTCTCTTTCTCCTTTTCTTTTTGATTGATTCTTTAATTTTTATTTTCCTCTTAACTGACATATGGAGGCTTGAATATAAAATAAACCCTTCACCCAAATGTATCTACGTATGAATATTATGGGATAATCTACAGCAAATAAAAATTGCCTCTTTGTTGGCATAATTTATCTTAAAAATCACATTTTTATAATAATTTGTCAGATACAATTTTGGCATTAGACAATAAAATGGATATATAAATTATATCATTCATGGCTTAAATATACTATGATAATTTACTCTAAGAAGTTATATTTTAAAAAGTCATTATCATTAAAGCAATTCTATTAAATATGAATTTACTTAACCTCTATTATCTAAGAGGAATTCTGGTACAAAAACAAGAAGTAAAACTGAATATAATACATTATTTCAAAAGTTCATTATACAAAATAATAAGCTGAGACAGAGAGATATAGGTAAAATACTCTGTTCAGTCTATGAATATACTCTGATGATTTCTCATTCAAAAATCTGTTGCTTAATCATAGATCAATGTCCATCTGTGGTCTGTTCTCTTTCTATCTGATCTAATCAGAATGTCTTGGGGCACTAGACCTGTAGATGTTCAGAGACGGGTTTGCTGAGGTTGAGGAAGACCATGCCTACCCTTCTTAGCCTTTCCCAGAGTGCTTACTCAGGCATCAGAGATCGAGCTCTGAAGGCACGGATCTAATTTTATTTAGGGTTGCACAGGACATATATAGACACATTATCCAATCAGGTTAACATGCTTGTTAAAGTATAACAGAGTCAGCCTATAGGTGAACGTCGAGGGTCCAGGTAGTGCAAACAAACCAAGTATGCCTAAGCAATTCTGCCCAGCAACAGGTCTGAGACAAAGGACTGGGAATGGCACCTCCAGCACACAGCATGAAGCAAGGCAGCGTGGGTGAGCTCACATCACAGCTCTCTGTGATGCATGACAGAACAAGGCCTTCCCTCAGTTCAAACTCAGCCTCAACAGCTACAAAGACCTTCATTCCCTGGTGAGTCTTTACCATTCACTCAGTTTCTTTGTCCAGACTGTTTGGCTTACTTAGACCATGGTGTCAGTGACTGCTGTCAGATAAACTTGAGGAATATTCCCTACAAGATCATATTCAGTTCACATTTCCTAATCTCCCACTAATGCTTTTAATCATTTACACCTGGTGTTTTATTTTCTTTACAATTTTCTTAAACTATAATATTAAAACCATTAATAACATAGCAATTAACAAAGTTAATGGACATAATTTGGGGTTTATCTTTGTGGACTTTATGGTTAATTATTTTCTTTTTTCCAATCCCTCTGTTACTATCCCTGTGGCTGAACTGCCTGTTCTCCTACAGGTGTGGCAATTCCTGTTCAGTCTAATGTACGTGCCCTTTCTTCTCTGCCTTATCTTCATATGGGATTCTACTGAATTCTATCATAAGTTCACAGTACTTAATTCTGTAGCCTTCAATTTGAATTTGCCTACTCAGACACAAGCACTTCACAGTGATGAATTCTAAATCTTTGCCTCTGACCAGATTTCTCTTTGTGCCTCATTTCTCAAGAATGACTGTAATTCAATGTCTCCCTTTATGACTAACTGGTATCTCTGTTTACCTCAATATGTTCAAACTAATCATATATAAAAACTATAATTAAAAACCCAGATTGACTTCACATATACTGAAGAAATAAGACATGAATGATTAAAAAATGTTAGAAGGTAACTTCAGGTGAGTAGTGATTTTGGGGAAGTTTTCATATAATTTTCAATAGTAAAGTAGCATATTAAAATTAACATTTTAAATTCATGTCCCATAAATCTTTGGCTATACTATTGGATAAAATACACATCTTTTCTTTAAAAAATACCAATAAGTTGATCACCTAAATTTACTATAGCCTGGGCTTATCTCATAAATTTCATATTTATATTCACAACTGTCTACTGAACAGAAAGTGGGTGAAGAATAGCTTTCACAAATTTAACTCAGCTCCTAATCAACTCAATGTACCTGTCCCTCTCAGAGTCTTCTTTATTGCAGCAAGTGAAATCTCATTGCCTTGATTATTTACATAAATATTTAGCATAATTTTTCCTATTTCTTCAAGTTACTCATTACTTTTTCTTTAGTAGAATTTTGAGTGATAGTGACTTTCTCACTATGTCTGAAATCAACCAAAGATCCCCTTCCTCAGGGCCTTTGCATTTACAATTTTCTCTGCTCTGATTACATATCTGCATGACTTACTGTGCCCCCTGTGGTCTTCATTTCATTGATACTTAAACTGTTAGACTGTGCTTGGATACATCAAAAAATGGCAGCCCATTGTAGAACATTTCCTATCCACTTCACTGGTATGAATTATTTTCTTAGCCTGTACAGTTACCTAATATATTATCCATTGCTTTTGTTTATTGTCTATATCCCTACTGAAATAGCTCCAAGAGGGGAAAGATTTTTTTTTCTCCTATATATAGCAATATAAATGTAGTATATACAACAGTGGCTGATTAACAAAATACAAACATGAATATTTACAGAATGTTAGGATTATGTTTCTACTTGGTTTGCTCAGTATTACTACCCAATATTTTTTTGTGTTCTACATTTTCCCACTGTTCACTCTATAATTTTTCTTCTTTTCTTTTTTGTCCTGGTAGTTAGAGATTACAAATTTCTTTGTGGTAATACTATATTATATTCAGATTATTTCCTTTTTAAAATGAGTTTTAAGGTTCCAAGATCAAGAAGATGATTGCTCGATCATATATTAATCTTCCATAAGAACTTTTGGATATTGTAAGCCCAATCTGTAGAATTAATGATTTATTTAATTTCAATACTGGCTCATGCTTAATAAATGTTATTTTAGAACTGAAAATATAGAAAATTTTCAATGATATATTAACTTTACCTAAATTCATAACAGAATATGGAATCACTACCCTTCTTATTTGCCACACATTGTACTGTAATATTTGGAGTTACCCATATCTTGTTATTCATGTATTTAATTCTTATACCTTTGAACACAAATTAAAACTTTAAAATGTTAATCTTACAAGCTTCTTCTTTGCTCCTGCTTTTTGAGTAGTTTTAGTAATGAGGTTTTTAAGAACTTCTTAATAGTGACTTTGATTTACTGATAATAACAAATTCTCTTTAAAATCCAAACTGTAATATTTGATAATATACTCATTTGCGCAAAAATCAGTAGCAGAAACAAAATTTAAATGCATTCGTTGCTAGTTTAAAGCTCCATACATAAATGTGAAAAATACATCATGAATGAAAGTCTGAGTTCATAAAGCAAAGGTTGGTATTGAAGGAAGCTTGAGATTAATACATGTAGCATAAGTTTAAAGTTTCTGTAGGGCAGAACTTGGATGAATTAATTGCACATTCACATTCCTAGTGGATAATTAACACTGGAAAAAATGATTGTTTCACCATAAGAGAATAGAATGTGTAGTTCTTGTGTGTGCGTGTGTATACTTATTTATTTATTAATGGATACTGATTCTTTACCTATGGTCCTGAGCACATGCTTGTGATTCTAAATTACAGTGAGTTTAGAATGTATACACAATTTTTTTTTTTTTTTTTTGTACAAGCAATTAAACTCAGGGGCACTTGACCACTGAGCCACATCCTCGGTCTTATTTTATATTTTATTTAAAGATAGGGTCTTGCTGAGTTGCTTAGCACCTCGCTTTTGCTGAAGTTGGTTTTGAACTTGAGATCCTCCTGCCTCAACTTTTGTGGTAATCTCTTTAAGGATTTTTAAAATATCTAATAACAAGTAGTACACATTCATCAAAGAATAAATTTTGTCATTAGAGACTTTTGCAGGGCAATCCTATGTAGATTATACTTCAAAATGTTTGTAATTGGATGAAATTAATTCTCTCATTCAGGGGAGATACAAGCTACTATAAGGGTCTTTTTGTTTAATTAGTCCTGTTTCAAATTCTCCAAAGTTTTGAAAAAATATTTTTGTGCATTGTACAAATCAGTTAAGATCAAGTGGTGGAGATGAGGGGCTGGAGGGAATAAGGTCTGTTGAGCATGAGCAATAAGAGGATAGATGATAGTCATGAGTCTCTCTAAAAGTCACTCCACTTTGGTGGGCAGGGTGTTATGGGAAGGAACTATCATGTAACTAGTCCTGGTTCAATTCTGAGTAATGGGATATAAATATGTTTCTATACAGCTAATCATGAAACACTTTAAAAATTATAACTTCTTGTTAGCACCTTCCTTATATTTTACCCTGCAAGCACCAAAACTTTTTGGAAGCTAGAGTAGTTATTTATGATAACATTTTCTCTATCTAGAAACATTTTCTCTATCTAGGAGCACCTATCACCTATAGTGGACACTAGATATTTCATGTATCATGAGTGCTCCTCTGGATGGCCCTGAACCTTAATTTCAAGCATATAGTAAAGCATTTTTCTAATTATTTTGTATTATTAAATATGTAGAGAAAAATCCTATTGGAAGTCACTCACATGTCTTACATTCTAGTACCTTACAGTATGTTTCCCTGGAACCAGCAGCCACCCTCTGAAATATTGACAGTCACTTTTATGAATTTTGCTTCTCCAGGGGAAGTACATTATGATGCAAGGCATTGCTTTACAAGATTTGTTGTAAAGGTTTAGAATTCTGAAGATATGTATTTTATCCCAAACACATCTGCTTAAGCCCTTCCACTTTTCCAAGGGCAAAGAGTGTCTTGTATTTATGATGTTTTGCATGCTTTAGAACTCAGTTGTAAAAAATCCATTTTCTTTTCAAGCAGAAGAAAAAGAAGATGATGATTAGGAAATACCCTGAATAAATACAGCAGCAAAACATCACAGTAGGACATCACATGTGTAGGGGAGCAAGAAGAGGGAGAGAGAGGAGAAAAAAGATTTTTGCTAAAATATTGATTATTAAATTTAAAATTACATACTTGAAATTAGATGGAAGTTGATCTTAAGTATTCTTACTTCAAAAAAATAGCAAATGTGTGAGGTGATGGATATGTTATCTTGAAAGTGATAATCGTTAAACAGTATACATACTGAAACATCAGTTTTAATACATTAAATATATATAATTTTATGTATCAATAAACTAAGAGAAAAATGAAAATAATATATGTACCCTCTCCTCTAGAAAACATAATAAGAGCTGTACTCTGCTGAATGTGGTGACCCATGCCTGTAATCCCAGCAACTTGGGAGGTTGAGGCAGGAGGATGGAGAGTTCAAAGTCAGCCTCAGCAACTGCAAGGCACTAAGCAACTCAGTGAGATCCTGTCTCTAAATAAAATACAGAGTGGGATGTGGCTCACTGGCTGAGTGCCCCTAAGTTCAATCCCTGGAACCAAAAAAAAAAAAAACAAACAAACAAAAAAACCCATGCTTTATTCCTTTTTGATGAAAGAATGGACAAATAGACTTTGTGGGGTATGTATATAGATAACTCAGGAGGAAAATGTCTCTCCAGATTCCAGATTCAATCTAACCAATTTATAAATTTCCAATATAAAAAACCCTGTCTCATGGGCTGGGACTGTAGCTCAATGGCACACTGCTTGCCTAGTATGTGTGATATGTGTGAGGTACTGGGTTCGATCCTTAGCACTGCTTAAAAATGAATGAAATGAAATAATCGATATATATATATATAAAAGAAAATCCTGCCTTAGTGCCATCTGTACTGAATATTGATTTTAAGAATTATATAGTCAACAAAAATCAACTGGAAGATAAAATACTAATTACATCTCATCCATAATTTGACCCCATATTAAAATTATTTTTAAATTTAGAACATTATACTTATAAATATTACCTGGGTTCCTTTTGACATAATTACTTATACAAGGAATCTGATTTCAATTCCTATTCTTTCTCCATTTTCCTCCTCTCCTCCCTCTCACTTTTCTCTCTCCTCTACTCTAATGATCTTCCTTTAATGTGTTAATTTATTTTTGATTGATACTTCTTACCTATACATAAAGGAGATATTCCCTTTGATACATTTATATATGTATACAACATGATTCTTAGATTCATTCTGTATTTCTTTCCCTACCCATGTCTTCCCTCTCCTTCTCTCACTTCTACTCCATTGATCCTCCTATATATTTATGATATCAGACCCCTCCTCGCTGCCATTTTCCCCTTTATTATGCTTTGGTTTCCACATATGAGAAAAAACATTCGACCCTTGATGTTCTTTCTGTGTGGCTTATTCACCTAGCATCCATTCTTCTTTATGGTTGAGTAAAACTCCCTTTTTTATATTCGCCACATTTTCTTTATCCATTCATCTATTCATAGGCCTCTGGGTTGATTCCAAAATTTCACTATTTTGAATTGTACTGCTGTAAACAACTATATTGTTGTAGTTGATTTTAGTACTTTCAGATAAATTCCAAGGATTGGGATAGCAAGGTATGTAGTGGTTCCATTTCTAGATTCTGAGGAATCTCCATATTACTTTCCAAGATGGTTGTACTAATTTTCAGTCCTACCAACAATGTGTAGGTGTATCATTTTCCCCACATCTTTGCTAGCATTTATTATTATTCATATTCCTGATCATTCCTTTATCTGGGTTCCTTTTGGCATAATTACTTATACAAGTAATTATCTGACTGGAGTGAGATGAAATCTTAATGTAGTATTGACCTGCATTCTCATGATGGATAGAGATGTTGATAATTTTTCATATATTTGTTGGCTATTTGATTGTCTTCTTTTGAGAAATATCCATTGAGTTATTTTGCCCATTTATTAATTGGGTTGCTTGTTTGTGTGTTTGGCTATGAGTTTTTTGAGATCTTTATATATTCTGGATATTAGCTGTGTATAAGAGTAATAGTAAAGATTTTCTTCCATTCTTTAGGCTCTATCTTCACTCTCCTAACTACTTCCTTTGTTATGCAAAAGTTTTTTCATTTGATATCCTACTTACTGATTCTTGGTTTCATTTCTCCAGCTTTAGTCCTGTTGAGGAAGTTGGTACCTGCACCTCTATGATGAAGTGTTGATCCTGTGTTTTTTTCTTACAATTGCAAGATTTCTGGTCTAATTCCTAAGTTCTTGATCCATTTTGATATGATTTTTGTGTAGAGTGAAAGATAGGGATCTAATTTCATACTTCTACATAGAAACATCTAATTTTCCTAGCACCATTTGTTAAAAGGACTGTCTTTTCTCAAATATTTTTGAAATCTTTGTTAAGTATCAAAGAGATATACGTATGTGGCTTTGTCTCTGTATCTTCTGTTCTGTTCCGTTAGTCTTCATATCTACTTTGATGCCAATACCATGATGTTTTTGTCATTATAATTCTGTAGTACAATATGAGATCAGGTATTCTGATGCCTCCTGCATCACTTTTCTTACTCAGATTTGCTATTCTGGGTGTTTTATTCTTTGAAATGAATTGAAAGACTTTATTTTCTAGTTCTGTGAATAATGTCATTGGTATTTTGATAGGAATTGCATTGAATCTGTTTACTTTTGAAAGTATGGCCATTTTGACATTACTAATTCTGCCTATCCAAGAATATGTGCAGTCTTTCCATTTGAAGTTTTCTTCAACTTCTTTCTTCAGTGTTCTATAGTTTCATTGTAGAGATCTTTTACTTCTTTGGTTAGATTGATTGCAAGATTTATTTTAGGATGGTTTTCCTGATTTCTTTCTCAGCTGAATCTCCATTACAGTATTGAAAACTATTGATTTATGAGTGTTGGTCATGTATCATATCCTGCTACTTTGCTAAATTCATCTATCAGATCTAGGAATCTTCTGGTGGAGTATTCTGATGCCATATTTTTAATATTATTTCTTTTTGGGGTATGCAAAATATTAGAACAGATGTGTAAAATTCATTTGGAAATTTTTATATCTAAAATATTTTTAGTTAATTTGTAACTAAAATAACGAGTAATTTTAAGTCTCCTTCATTATCTCCAATCCAGTTTATTTTCCTTGTATTCCAGTAAAAATAGAATTACATTGTACTTCGTCATAAATGACTGTTTACTGAACTTGAGGAGTGATTAAAGTTAAAATATGAATGAAGAAATCTGGGAATGAGATGGTTTGCATGAGATAGAGTGAACACATCTCAGAGCCAAACTGGACTGGAAGACACTTATGTTCAGAAGATGGTTTAACTTAAAGACATATTTATTTCATAAGGTTGCTCCAGGGTCACTCCTGAATTTGCTGTAAGTATTTAGAAGTGGCTTTACTCCCTAGCTGCTCTTGAGAGCAACATTCTTGAACTTGAACAGTTCATTAGGTTGTTGCTGAAGGGGAAAAACAATGAATTATTCCCTAAATGGAATCAGTTTATTAAGACATCAATTATTGCAAAGAGGGTCATTTAAGGTTAACATGATTTCAAAGTTTCAGTGGATAGTTGGATATATTAAACCTTAGAAATTCCTCATCTGATTCTGAACCTAACCAAACTTATATTTGGGAAGCTAAGGAATTGAGACAGGACCTTTGTTAAATAAAGGATGGAATTATATGCATACCCATGTTTATAACAACATAATTCACAACAGCCAAATTTTTAATCAACCTAGGTGTCCATCAACAGATGAATTAATAAAGAAAATGTGGTATAAGTATATACATATATACATATATACATATATATATGAGTTTCAGTCATACATAAAGAAGAATGAAATTATTCCATTTTCAAGAAAGTGAATGGAACTTGAAACCATATGTAAAGCAAAATAAACCATACTCTGATGAGAAAAATGGTATGTTTTCTTTCATATGTGGAAGCTAGAAAGAGAAAAGGAAAAAAGTTCAGGGTTTGAGGTGGGAGGGGGCCTCATAAAAACAGAAGTATGAAAAATGGTGGAATGAGACAGACATCACTACCCTATATACATGTATGATTACACGAATCTTGTGAATCTACATTGTGTATAATCATAGAAATGAAATGATGTACCCCATTTGTGTACAATGAATCAAATTGCAGTCTGTAAAAATAAAAATAATAAAAATAATAAAAGAACAATAGAACTAAATACATGGTGAGCCCTAGCCACAGTGGGAATAAATTATTTTAAAGATATATAAAAAAATAATAAAAACACAAGAGAGAAAGTAAAGGTCCATGGGAAAGGAAGGAAGAAAGGAAGCAGGGGTTCCTGGGAAATTAAGTTGACCAAATTACGTTGTGTACATGTACATGTATGCAGCATTGAATCCCACAATTATTCATAATCGTACATTAAATAAAAATTAAGATTAAAAAAGATGGAGTTATAAAATATAAGACAGATATTACAAGTATTGAAAATGGCTATCTCTGTGCAGGAATGAATAATAGAAAGTTGAAACAATATAATTTCTTAAAATTAGTCTCTTTATGTTAGATAACATAAGATTATGATTACCACATATATGTATTAAACATTTTTGATATTTCCATAACTGATGTGTACCCTCAAATACATATAGCTCTAATATGGGTTCCTTTTTTCATTTTTCTATCAAGCATATTCACAGTAAGGGAAAACAAAGACTGCCATTTAGATGATACCAACCGTGTACCTGTTACTGCATTAGACACGTTCTTGTTATTTTTCCTTTTCACAAATACCTCAGTCAAGTATATTAGTATATTAGCTGTTGTCAATAACACAGCATCAGAGACTGAATAAGTTACAAAGAAAGAGGATTATCATGGCATGAAGGTTTGAAGGTCAAGGTCCTACATCTGGCAAAGGCTATCTTGCTGATAGAATCCAAAGTGGTACTGGACTTCATATGGCAAGAGAGAGGGAGTATATGTTCTGTCTCTTTTGGTCTCCCTCCCTTCTTATAAAGCCCCCAGGATTCAATCACCGGGGCTCCACCATGAAGACCTTATCCAACCCTAACCACCTGTCACAGGTTTTACCTCTTAGCGCTCAACATGGACTAAGTTTCCACCTTCTTAAGGCCTCGTAGTCGGACTCACATCTCAACGCATGAACTCCTGGGGGACAACCTTGAACCATACCAATATGTGGTATTGAGCTCTTCATTTTATAGATGATAAAATTGAGTCTCAGAAAGTTTAACTTATGAACATTGGCAAAACCAGGGAGAACCAGGGAGTGGCTAATAGGTCTCTATGAATCTCAAAACCTTTTTTTTTTGTGTGTGTGTGTGTAATGTAGAACACTGGTTTATAAATAAACTATTAATTATATATATATTTATTGTGTTTCTACTTTATGCCTACTATAGTTCTAACAACTACTTAGGCAAATAATATTTTCTCTTGGTTATAAAAATATTTATACATATTTTTATAAATACACACACACACACATACACACGCACACACACACACACACATATAAATATACACACACTCTTCTTTTTCCTTACCTTCTACCAAGTTCTTGATTATACAGTATCAATGAAATAAGCCGAAATGATACTGAAATAAATAAATTACTTAATGTGAAAAAAGAAAAAGATATTCTGGCAGGGTGGTGCACACCTGTAATCCCAGGATCTCCGGAGGCTGAGGCAGAAGGATCCAGAGTTCAAAGCCAGCCTCAGTAATGGCTAGGAGCTAAGCAACTCAGTGAGAGCCTGCAAAAAAAAAAAAAAAAAAAAAAATACAAAATAGGGCTGAGGATGTGGCTCAGTGGTTGAGTGGTTCATACTAAGTTTAATCCTCAGTATCAAAAAAATAAAAATAAAAATAAAAATAAATTTGAGGCAGTCATCAGTTTAGAGATAATTTTTAATATTTGGTAGCAAGACCATCAAGATGGACTTATTTTATACTTATTTTATAATACCTTAATACCTGAATATTAAAATTCCTACAAACAAAATCTGAAATAACAAGCTTTTAATTTGAATGCACAATTAAAAGCACTACAAAATTATGACATGGTTGGGGGTAAAGTACATTTTAAATAACATCATCAATTAAAAATGTCTAAAGATAATTGCAAGACCAAAAAAATTACAGTAGTACTAAGTGACTCAAAAATTAAAAATCAACTTTCACATAAAATTTTAACATAATTAGATTATTTTCATTATTTATGAAGAAAATATGTCACATGTATTCATTTAATATTGTGATTTTAATTTTACTTCTTTTCTGGGTAAACAATATTTGTAAAATAAATAGAAATAAAATTTATCTATTGCCTTAAGGGAATTTGTTCTCTGGTGAATAAAATCTGTTCTTCCTGTTGTGAGAAACAGGGCTTTCATGATCTTACTTGTGGGTAGTTTAGTTCTAATTTCATTTCCTATTTTGATTCAGGTCATAAGTTCAAATAACAAGTACTCTGCTGTACCATACAAATAACGTACTTGCTTCTACTGCCTTTTTTTCTCTGTTGTTACTCTATTCGTACCAATTCAAAATTTTCTAACCTGTCTTGCAGTTGGCACTTTGTATGTCCTTGAGGCCTAAGGATACTTCACTTATGTCTTTTTCTAGTTTTTAGCTGTAGTTCCTGGCTCAGTGTGAGTGCTTAATGGAAGCTTTGAATATTTTATTGTGTGATGCTACTCGATGTTCTGAAGGATTTTATAATGCCATTGCTTGGGAGAAAATTCAGTTTATGTTTTTGATAGTGAATATCATCTTTTTAGTGGGTAATAAGTTCCAGAAAGTTGCTATGTATGCATTTCAGAAATCTGCCAATTCCCAAAGTTGAATCAAAACTTGTGCATATTAGTATGTATTTAAAGAGCAACTTAGTAGCTTTTATAAAATTCTCAAAAGGTGTGTTACTAAACTGCTTCAGGAGTCTTAAGCAAATTGTCATGATAATCCATCATGTCTGTTGCCTGGTGTCCCATGAAGTTATTTCTTACCTCTCTAATCTCTCTACCTGTAAACAGCTCAGAGCATTAAATATATTCAAGGGATAATTATCAGATTCTTAAATTAGATGAAAGAGAAAAATTTAAAAGGTAAATCTGAACATAAAATCAGTAATAAAATAGATACGACTTTCTCTGTGGCTTAAGTCTGTACTTTAAAATCCACTTACCCAAATGAAAGGTTCATAAGCTAAAATATAGAATAATATTAGACATTTACTGATAATGATGATGATGGTGATTTTCGGCAATTGGCATTTCACAACATGGATTTGTTATCTAACTTCTGTGCTAAAAAGAATAAAGTTTAGAATTTACTGCTGATGTGGTGGCACACACCTATAATTCCCATGACTCAGGAGGATGCAGGAAGATCCTAAGTTCCAGGCCAGCCTCAGCAATTTTGAGAATCTCAGAAATTTAACAAAGTCCCGTCTTAAAATGAAAAGGGATAGGGATATAGTTCAATGGTAGAGCATCCCTGGGTTCAATCTCCTGTACCAAAAAAAAAAAAAAGGAAATTATTTTATTGTAAGGTTATAACGTTTGGAAGCACGACATTTGTTAAAAGGTGAATTTCAGAAGCAGATAAGGAAATGATATTATTAAGGGTGCCCATAACTATCATATCTATACACTTTTGTTTCTAGTAGTTAATCTAAATGATCATTAAAAATCAGTTTTTTCCAAAGTAGTCTATACCATATACTTTACTTAAATCTTGTTTTAAAAATAAGAAGTACAGAGAATAAAAAGAGAAATGTTACTTCTATAAAAACTAAGTCAAATTATTTGGAAAGATTCTTATGTCACTTAAACAACTTCCATTTAACTTGTGAAAGAATCAAGGTATTAGGGAAAATCATGAAAATATAGAATTTCCTTGTCTTCCATTTACCAAGAATCAACCAGTATATTGTATATGTTTTCAAATATAATTCTCAAATATATTGCAATGTTTTAATATATGTGTATAATAAATGCTTAGTAGATATCATATATTAATATCTATTAAAATATAGTACTTTTACAGATCTTCAAATTCTAATAAGTTTCTCATTCTCTGTCTAGCATAGGGTACCTAGAAGTGTTGCCTCTGGAACCAGATTGGCGGATAAATTCTGGTTTCAATAGTTATTAACAAGGTAAATTTAGACATATCATGTAACTTCTCGGTGCCTTATCTTCTTCTGGGAAAGAGGTAATATATCCATTAATCATATGATGTCAAAAAAAGTATCTGTTATGTAAAAATAATCCAGTCTTGGCTATTTTTATCTTCTCTCTTGCAGATAAATTGTTAAAATATAATCAATGAATATGTATGCATATTTGAACTATTAGAAAAGAATGGGAATAGCTTAGTTATTCTTGACTTGCCAGCCTAAATTTAATACATGAGAGGATAATGCGACAAGGTATCAAATTATCAATTTACAATTACCTAGTATAAGAAAGTTTGCAAGCAGCATATTATTATAGAGAGAACTATTAGGAGCCCAATTTGATTTCATCTGTGATAAAAAGACTTCATATCAAGAAAGAGAAACATCAAATATAATCCCTATGATTTTCAGTTTTATATTGAGATTTTATCCTATACCATATTTTTATAAATGGTAAGAAGCATGCAGTTGGAATTTGAAATATTATTCTGTGAGCTTCACTGTCTAAAGAATGTCACTCAGAGGTTTCTTGGCAGTAGTTCACTGACAACTTTTGAGTCATAACATGTGGTCCAAGTTTCAAGATTGGTATCATTTAATTACTGCACTCTTTTTATGGGTTCATTTTTATAATATCACTTATGCTTTCATAAACACATTAGCTGTGGTTTAAGTCATGACTACTTAGGCATTAAGTTTAGAAAATGCCAATCTCAAATAAATGTTTCTGAAAAAGAAAATCAAAGTGTTAATTGCATCATGCAATACACATGGAAGATATTCAGGTAAGGTAGACCCTCTGCCATTTTCCTACACATACAAAAGAAAGAACATAGGAAAAAACTCACAATGATACTGAAAACCAGGAGAGACTGTTTCAACATGTGTCAAAAATGTAAGAGAAAATTTAATTTATTGTGACAAATACAGCTGGGTTGAGAAAAAAAATGGTTAATACATAAAAATGGTGATACAGAAATTTTTCATAACTTCAAAAATTTTTATGACTAGCTCTACATTTTCCAATTATAAGATAACTGACTGGTTACTGA
The DNA here is from genome assembly GCF_902686445.1 of Sciurus carolinensis. Taxonomy (NCBI): domain Eukaryota; kingdom Metazoa; phylum Chordata; class Mammalia; order Rodentia; family Sciuridae; genus Sciurus; species Sciurus carolinensis. The sequence continues at coordinate 52,086,731 of NC_062217.1, read as the reverse complement.
AACTTTCAGTATCACTCTCTTCTTGTATAAAATAAAAGCAATAATGAAAATCACCTCATATTTGTGAGGTGAAAATTGAAAAAAATAAAAATATATGTATATGAAAAAAGGAGCAAATTTCCCAGTATAACTTATCTAATATTTGTGTTTATTATTTCAAAAATATGTGTACAATTAATTACACAAATGTCAGTGTTTTTAGTTAAAATTATGGGCATAGAAATCTCCTGAAATATTAGAATATGCGGTATATTATCTTTTTCCTTTTGTGTTCATGGAATATCATCTTTATTATCCTGCCTTTTCATCCTTTTCATACCTGCATGATGGCATAGCATGTGATTTAATTTTATTTAGTTTCTTTGTGCTTGACAGGTATATGCATTTTGAAGTTGTCAGGTGCTGTTTTGTACATGTTTAGGAAATCAAGCAAGTAAATTTTGCTATTCAAGACTGTTTAATATTCCCTTCTTTTTCTATCTGATTTTATAATTCATAAAAGAATTACATTAAAGTGTTCTGTTTTTTTTTGGTTTTTGTTGGTGAACTTTTTGTGGTTCTGCCAGCTTTTTTCCTTTTAGTAAAAATAATCAGAAGCTATCCATTTAAATGCACACATTTTAAAATAGTATTTTTGAATTACATTCTTTTTACATGTGTAGTTACATATTTATTTCTGATAGCAGTTTATAATCTCAAATATCTGTTTGTATTATTAATATGACTATATCAATGTTTTTTCTCCATATTTGTAAAAAAAATTTACTTTCCTTTATGAAAAACTCATGTAAACGGCATATAACTATATTTTAGAGCTAATGTTACAAACTTTTGCTTTTATTGGACACATTTATTCCTTCAAGTTTATGATAATTGTTACTAAAACTGGGTTATTGCTGTTGTTTTTTGTTTCCTATTTACATTGACATTGTGCTTTGTTATCTTGCTTTAATTTATGCTGAGTGAGATTCTTTTTTTCCCCTTCATTTAATTTTTTTTTTCTCTAATTTTTTGGAAGTTATGATCTTCACTTCTGTTCTCTTAATTTTTACAATGAAAAAATCTTAATATGTATATTAAACTTACCAAAGGTTAAAAGTAGTCAATATTGTAGGGGTTTTCCATGTTTGAGTGGATGAGGGGAAGAATTTCTGTTGGAGGATGATGGTGACAGAGATCAATTAAATACTAATGTACTTATCTATTCAATAAACACAAGAGCCAAAATGAAAGAGGGTATGACAGATTGGGCCATACCAGATCTGGTCTCCAACAAGGTGAAGGACACCACCTTCACCTTTATTTATAGTCACATAGGTAAAGGGACTGGGATGGGGAGGGACTTGTTCTGTGAAGAACAGGATGGGGTAGAGTTAGGAAGCCATTTGCTTAGAGAATTAGCATTTCCTCAGGGTTGAGGTTTAGTGTACAGGGCCACTTACTCTCTGGCTCTCTGAAAGCAGTCTCCCATAACTACCAGTCTGGGAGTCAGACCTCTGTATCCCATAGCTCAGTCAAACTTGATTCTGCTAAACATGGATGGCTACCCACCCAATATTGTTTCTCAATTCCCAAATTCTACTGTGGTCTGGGAGTGTTTCAAAACCCGCTTCATAAATTTGGTAATTGATGTCAAGCATTTTAGCTGTCCTTTTTTTTTTCACCATCTACTGGACATTATTATCATTATTATAAAGGTAACTTGCAGAAATTTATTCATTTTTCTTCTTTAGCCTAATAAAATTGCCAGTCATGAACTATTACTGTTTCTAAGATAAATGCTGAAAAACTTTTATGTAGCATATGATTTCTTTGTTTGAAAATGATTTTTATTTTTGATATTCTTGATAATTTTATAGGTATACAACTTCAATTGAGAGATACTCCTCTGCTCTTCAGATTTATTCTACCTGCCTCCATTGTTTTATTGAAAAATGGATAAATTTTTGTTTATTGAATTCGAATCTTTCTCCTCAGTTTAAAGATTTTTTCTATGAATGCTTCACTTTTTTTCCTTTAATTGTACTACAGTTTCAGTATGATCTGAAGAAATACAATTATATATTTGTTTATTTATTTATTACCCTCATGTTGTGTATTTTGAGGTTTTTGATGCTGAAAATATCTCCTTTCTAGAAAATTTCGAACATTATCTCATGTAATACTGCCTTTTACCATTCTTCTTTTATTTCTAATTAGTTGTATTTTAAATCGTATTATCCTGTTCACCACACATCTTAATTTATATTTTATGTTTTTATTTCATCATATATCCATGTAACAGTATGGAAGCTTTCTTGTCTTGTTTTCCAATTTATTTATTATTTTTTCTAATGCATGCAACCTGCTATTAACCCATATATTGAATGACTCATGTTGATCATTATGCATTTCAATTCTAGGACTGCTTTTGGTTTCATATTTAAAATTTGGCCTTATTCCATTTCTCTAATGATTCTAATTTCAGCTGTATTTATCGATTTGATTCTGTAGCTTTCTTTTCTATGCTAATTTATGCTACTTTAAGAGTTTTTTTTTTTTTTTTAATTTATGAACTATGTTTTCCAACTTTATTTTTGTATCCTTGTTTAAAGTGTGTTCTGCTGGGTAGAATTTCCTTGCTTTTGATCTTCATAAAGATGAATTAAATTTTTCATGTGAATTTTCGTTATAGAGATACAGAAGGAATTCTTAATACAAGGATAGTCCTGTTATTTATTTTCTAATCTATTTATAGCCAACCAGATTTAAGAGTGTGCTCATCTTCCACTCCTCCTTTTTTCCTGTCTTATTCACTTGAGATAAAAAGTGGAAGGATCATGGTTTAATGTAATATCTGTAGGACCATATTTTGGGTTCAGACTAGTTTCCTTTGCCATATGGCCCTGAAAAATATCCAGCCTAAACCATAGAAATTAGTGGAAGTCTGCAAGACAAATGCCTGTAGATTTCTCTGAGCTCTTATTTCCTAATACTTTCTGTCCTCTAATTCCCCTTAATTTTTATCATTTTACTCATACATTTAAAATGTTTTAAAATATATTTTCCATTACTTATGAGATTCTATACTAAGATTTTTTTCTTAAATATCTACTGTATTGACAAGAATGTCACCTTTTTATTATTTTCTTCAATTGAAATTATTTTAAATTTCCTCTGTACACACGGAGTGGGTTACTGGTTAGTATGTCTAAATGTGATGAGCTATTCTATGTGATGAAGTATACAGGGCACTGAGTATGTCATGATAAATATAAAAAGAGCAAGAAAATTAAGACCATATTTTATGGCCACAACTTAAAGAAAAAGGAAAATGTATTTTAGATATTAATATTTTGAGAGACATATGTACATACCAGCAGTGCAAACTTTGATACTCTCAAGACCATGCTTTGTAAGTTGTATCCATGCATGTAGTGATCTTGTCCTTGTTTTGGTTATAAAATATTAAGTTTTGCATCAACATTTTTAGTGACATGTTTAAAATATGATTTATGCTGAGAGGAAAATTAATAACAAGCATATCTTGGAGACATACTCTCATAATTTGTGTATTTTTAAATGAAATCCTTGTGACTCTTTGACTTTAAAACAGTACAATTATCTGTCACATTTTTGAAAATTATCTGATATTTTTGATAATCACTTAAAACACTTAGGAAGAATGTTTTTCAATTGCAATTTAGCTCTCAGTGTCTGTGGGTTCTGCAACTGGGGATTCAACCGACCACAGATCAAAAATATTCAGAAAAATTTTCTTCTCCTACCTGATTGCTCTAGCTAGAGTTTCAGGAACTATGTTAAATAGGAAAGATGAGGGTGAATCCTTGTCATGTTCTTGATTTTAAAGGAAATGCTTTCAGTTTTCTGCATTCAGTATGATATTGGCCTTGGCTTTAGTGTATATAGTTTTCTATTTCTTGTTTCCCCAGCATTTTAAAGATGAATTGGTGTTGGATTTTTTGAATGCTTTTTCTGTGTCTTTTGAAATGATAATGTGATTCTTATCCTCAGCTCTATTTATGTGGTGTGTTACATTTATTGATTTGCTTCTGTTGAACCAAACCTGCATCCCTAGGATGAATCCCACTTGATCATGGTGAACTGTCTTTCTTAATATGTTTTTGAATGGGGTTTGCCAATATTTTATTGAGTGTTTTTTGTCTCTGTTCATCAGGGATATGGGTCTGAAGCTTCCTCTCCTTGATGTGTCCTTGTCTGGTTTTGGTAATTTCTACTGCACATATATAGGCATTTTTTTCTTGTGTATTCAAAAGCAATATGATATAATAACAAGGGATATTTACAATGTGTATATACTGTATTAGGTATTTCAAGTCATCTTGAGATGATTTAAAGTATGGGTGAGGACTGTGTAGTAAGGTATGTGGAATATTATGCCATTTCATTTGAATGTCCACAGATCTTAGTATCTATGGGCCATCCCAGAACCAATTCCAAGATACAACTTTTATGCCATTAATTGATAGTTATTAAATATTTACTCTGTATCAACTTACATGGCTAAAGAGATGAATATGATAGAAAACAAACTAGCACATATCCAATAGGCAAAGTATTAAGAGTTGATAAGCAGAAAAGTAAATCAAGGCAAAGGGAAGAAGGTTGATAAAGGGTTTTAATGCATGTTCTTTACATGCATGTGCATGGTGCACATGTGTGTTTTTCCTTAAACATATATAGATGGTATATTCCTTAATATTATAATAATATCTCTATTATAAAAATAGCTTTTCTATCTTTATTCTCATCCCTTCTTGTGCCTGTCTGGGGAGAGGTCAAACATTCATTTGAGGAATAGCCAACAGTTCTAGAATTCTAACCTGCTAAGAAACATTCAGATTCTGAAAACTTGAAATCTCACCCAAAGGTACAGTTTAAGGGCAATAGTTAGATTTATATGCTTTTGGATTTCTTCTGAATGTATCACCAAGGCATAATACACTTTACAAAGGCCTGTAATGGTTCCAAATACTGGTGTTATGTGTAGCTCCAGGTCATATTTTCTATTACAGGAGATATGAGAGTATAAAAATTGCATTGCATAGTGCATCAATAAAAGAACACTATGGGCTTTATCTTATCTTACAGAAATTTCCAATTTGAAATGTGCATTTTTGTTTTGAAAAAGCTTTAAAAGTTCACAGTCCTTTCTGCCTCTATTGTCTGAATTATACCCAAGCCATTTTAGGGTAAGTTTTTGTTCTGTTTGAAGATCTATGAACAGAAGTGATCCTTCACTGAAGGAGAAACAGAGGGAGAAGGACAGAGAGCACATTGCTGATGAGGAACCAAAGGCAGAGTTCAAAAGCATTCTGGAAAGAGAGGCAATGAAGGAGTACATCAATTTTGACTATAATATTGTTTTTCCCAGAAGAAAATAATAAAATAATTTATTACAAAGTATCCTTTCTTACCTCCTCCTTTAAAGAAAATTTCTGTGAGTATTGTCAAAATAGTATATTCTATGGGGCTATTTACTTCACATTGGGAAGAAAACTAAAAAGAATGAAACACATCTGTTTTGGTTTTTCTTGCCTTTTGCATACTGGCTTAAAAATTATTTATCTAGTCTCTATTCTCCTGCTGTTACTTCTATACAATCTATTTGAATAACATTAATTCTAATTGATAGTACCAGTTTTTGTGGATCATCCAACATTCTCCATTAGTAAGACAGATGTTTGTTAAAAATATTAATAAAATAACCAAGAGATTATCTCCTTTTACCTAATAAAATAATTGAATTGCAAATGAGTCTAAAGTAGTTAATGAAATATAGTGACATTAGAAGGTAATTAAATAAGATTATAGGAAAAAAAGGAATATTCAGTTTTGTTTTTATGTGAATCTGTATTAAAGCACCAAAGTAAGAACATACTAGACATTTTTAGTGAATAAATTAATCTGTGGGTATCAGTAGAAATTTGCAGGATTTATTTACTCTTAAAATGCTTGAAGTATAAACTCATAGGCAATTAAATAATAAATATGTAAACAAATTCGCTATTTATTTATTCTAACATACACATAACTTTAATATTTTATAGTACCCAGGATTTGAAAAAAATGAATAAATGTCTACACAATTCTACCTTTTGTACTACATAGATAAATCTAATAATATGACTTATGCACACTATTGATGTAGGTTAATTTACCCAAATACTCAACTACGTAATATTACTCTGGAAACCTGCAATTGCTTGCTGACTACTTACTTTTTCAATGTACATAGTTTACACCAAAGGCATAGCTTATTCTTCATGTCAAAGTATGTTAACCTTCTATTTTTTTAACTTTTTTTCACAGTAAATGTACTTGTTCATAATAAAAGGACAAAAAATTCTTAAAACTTTAAAAAGTACTGCAGTACATATGTAAACATTCTAACTTAATGCCTTGAAGCAGTTAACCCACATCTTAATTTTAATTGCTTATTTGCACTTTTCCCACACATATAAGCACAACCCATACCTTTGAATCTCTAGCAATAATCATACAGAGATACTCAGGAATATGAACCATCATAACTTGAAAGATACCAACAAATGGATTGAAATTTAACTGAAGAATTTACATTCAAAGTCTGTTCACTGAATGGTCTTGAGCAACTTATGAAATTAATTTGTTATAGTTTCCAAAGGTAATGTCCCCTCCTCCATATCCATTTTAAGCCCCTACTCCCAGTGTATCTATATTTTGGGATATAGCCTATGTAGAAGTAATTAAAGTTAAATGAGGTCTAAAAGAGGAGGTACGAACATGAGAATTGCTATCCTTGTAAGAGTTGACACCAGAAACCCTGTTTCCTCTCCCTCTGCACAGTGAGGAGATTCTGTGAGCACAGTGAGATGTCTGCTGCCTACCAGCCAGAAAGTAAGGACTTACTGAAAACCAGCAATGCTGGCATCCTGGTCTCAGATTTCCAGCATCAAAAAGTGAGAAAATAAATGTCTCTTGCTAAAGTCACCCTTCCTGTGGCATTTTGTTCAGGGAATCTAAGCAGACTAATACAGTAATGCAATGAACACACCAGCAATATCATAAAGGCTTTCAGTTATTTTTCAATGAATAGATTTGTATGATTTGTTACTTTTGTGATCCAACAAAGAAGACGAGCAGAGGGACAGATTTATTAAAAATTACAAATACCTTTAAATATGTAGTTCTTGTAATTCTTGGTTATGGCCCTAGAAAAGTGATGTTATCAGGTACTGGACTGAATTCAAACTGGTTCTAGGTTCCTAAACTACTCATAAAAATTGAACTGTAGATATTTAAACAGTTATCTAAAAGATTATACTGTAACTGATAGCTGAAGTTTGAATGAGTTCATAAATAACAATCTCTTTACTAAACAGACTTGTAATAAATTGAGAAATAGTCAAAGAAGTCAGATAGATGGAGACCAAATTTTAAGTTTATTGCTGATAAAAAAAAAAAAAAAATAGATCGAAGGAGTGAAGAACTTGGCTCAAATACTCAACCAAACAGAACACCTAGAAGTGGCTGAGGCACCAATGCCGTCAGTAGAAGTACTGGAAAATTGCACCCTGCTTTGCTAGAGTGCCTCCAGGTTGCTAAGCTCAGTGCAAGGCTGAGACAGCAAGCCAGAACACATCTGTTCACAAGATGCAATTGCTCTGAACAGTAGCATTCTTCCAAACTCATTAGCGAGTCAAACCCAGAGAGATTTTGTCTGCCTGACTCAGTCAACAAATCTGCTCAGTTGTTTTTCACCTCCTTTAAAAGCTACCTAAGTTTGCCTTTGTTTCCCACATTTGAATTTTAGTTAATTAACTCTTTGAAACAACTGTTTTACTTTAATCTTCTGAACTGAGTGTATTTGACCTGATTATCCCATCCTTATATTTGAATTTCTTAAGGACAGAGACTATGGCATAATTACCTCTACCGATTAGTGCAGTGCCTCCTACAAAAACACCAAATAAAGATTTATTGAACTTAATCTGGTGGGATATATGATCTTGCTTTGGTAAAAATCCTGAATAAGATTTTTTTTTTTTTAATTACTAAGCAGAGATTAAGAGTAAGTGTTTTATGGGGTACACTCAAAAATGTTCTTTCCCTCATTTTGCTATCCATGTATTCCAGTTATACCAACACAACTGAAATAAAATGGCTTCAAATTTCTGAACATGCACTGAAAGGCATGTATATTTTATTGTTGTACTTAGGAAAGATATATGGATAGATGGAATACTCCCTCCTTAATACTTAAACACTAAGGAGTTAGGCACAATGCTATGGCAGTTACAAAAGCAATTTGCAAGTTTCTTAAAGCCAGTTTTATTTTTCTACATAGTTCCTTGTTCATACAATCATTAATTACATTATTTTCTTCTAGTAAAATTTCTAAAATCCTTGCTGCTAATTTATTATTACCAGAATATAAAACTATTTAACTATTGAAACAATATGGGTACTTTTTATGACAATGTACTTCCTTATTAGATCATGGTACTACTGGGTACACATCCAGAGGATATGAAATTCATGTTTAAGAAACATCTGCAAAACCATATTTATTGCATCACTATTCAAAGTGCCAAGATATGGAATCAGCCAAGGGGTCCATCTATCAAGGGATGAAGGAACAAAGAAAATGTGGCAAATATACTCAGTGGAATATTACTCAGATAAAAGACAGAATGAAATCCTGCCATTTGTGGCAAACTGGACAAGTCTGTAGGACTTTATAAGTGAAATAAAGCAAGCTCAGAAACACAAAGACTGCATGTTTGTACATATGTGCAAGACAAATGGGAAGGTCTACTTTTATTTCAAATGATTTTCCGTCTCTGTGTATCTCTCTCACACACATACATACTCTCTCCTACTCAATTTCCTGTTTTTCTTCCACTTCATTTTCCACTCTGTTTCTTTCTTTGATTTTGATTATACTGCTGTGCTCTTACTTTGTAATCTGAGCCCAGATTGTATTGTCCTCATCAGTTCTATATCAATTATGGAAGTATAAACAAAAGTTTTTATTTTCTTTATGGTGGGGGGCATGGATTTGATGCTAACGCAAACACTGGTGTTTTTTTTTTTTTTTTTTAAAGAGTATTGTGGATATTATGGTACTACCTTCTACATGGCCTCAGCTCAAAGTTGGGCATTTGAATTCTGTCTTAACCATTGTCATTTGTGCTTCATGAGTTAGATAGTCTTGTATATTTTAAGTTATTTTTTTCTTTTTGTCTTAGTGACAAAAGCTGAAAACTGAAAACTGAAATATGACTGAGTTAATGTATCAGTAGTAAATTGTACCATCATGTTTTTTAGCTCAAGAGGCACAAACATTAATCATTAATGATATTTGAAATTATTCATTTAAATTTTTATATGTAACCTTTTAAATAAATGTTAATATAGTACACAATTTGGGAAAAAATGCGAATGATGTCAAGGTCAGAAATACTAGCAAGTGAAATTATGAAATACATTAGAATAATGCTTTTCTTGGTATTATCTTGAGAGTAGGATGCTGGGTCTTACATTTAAATAATCTTGTGTGAAGTGATTCAGTATGATTTGGTGACTCCTACAGCTATGAAGAGGCATCACTAACCTCAAGTTATCATTTTTTAGGCTAATTATTCAATTTTTAAAAATGTATCCTGCTTCTTATCTTAATGCATGATTATGATAATACTCAGAGTGGCATCGGCCTCTACATAGATTTTAGACAAGGTCAGCAATTACGTTTTACTTCTCTCAGTTGTGTTTTTATTTTTTATTATTTTTTTTTAGTTCGTGAAGGAAACATTTGTATGTTGTTTTAAATTTTTAATGTCCTTTCAGAGGAAATAATAATAGAGCAACTTACCGCTTCCCTTATTTTCATTTTTTTCCAGCAATTTTCCCAAAGAAAATCAAATATGTCCAGACTTATTAAGATAATAAAACAGTTACGAATTAATAATTTATTTTCTTTTCAGTGTGAATTTTAATATTTTAACAAAACACTTACTTTACTCAATAAAGTTTGGTTAATGTATATCACTTAAGGGTAAGTTATTGCATTTTCTGGAAGTAGTCAGTCTAGGATTTCCCACACTTTTTAAATCAGAAACATGCTAACGTGCTGTCCTCCTTGGTATTCAGACAAGAACATTCTCATCAGGCTTTACTTTCTTTAGATCTCTCTGATAATGAACTTGTAAAGGTAAACTGAGTTGTTGAAGATCAACATACTTGTAAATTAAACACTTAAGATATGAAACATGTGAATATCACAGAAATAAAGAGATGTTGTTTCCAAAATAAAAGAATCCACAGATGGACAAAAATATAAGCTTTTTACAGATTAGGAAATTTTCACTGCATTTTACTGTATGGCCTTATGTTGAACACAAGTCTTGGCACTTAGTATTCAACTGAATAAGTATTTCTGTTTGATTAACTTTTTTGTAAATTTTAGGCTTGGAAAAACACTGAAAACTTGTACATACTATGGAAATTATATGTTGGGTAATTCTGTGAAATATTCCATTGAAAACACACTTATTCAAAAGTATAAGATTACATGCAAGAATGCTAAATTGGCTCCAAAGAGCATATCTCATACAAGAAATACTAAGTACAAACCATATATGTATGTATGTATGTATAGGTACATATTCATTGCCTACCGGATCTAGCAGATACTGTGCTATGCAAGATGAATAGCAGCTACAAAATTATTGTGGTTTAAGCAAATTAAATATGGAAGGTTAATTTTTAGGATGAATAGAGGTAGAGAATTAGCAAATTATGGAATTCTACAATGTAAGTCTTTAAGCTGTAATCTGACAGTTTAGTTTCTTTGTCATCTTCCAGCACACTTGTGGGGAATGAAGTCTCTGGATCTTTTAACAACCAATTCAAGCAATATCTATCCACTATCAACATGTCCAAATGAAATGACAGTTGTAACCATTGGAAAAATTAGAAGGGCAACACCTGAAACCTTTAGCTCACCTTGTCAATACTAAGAGAGACAATTAAATGTTCTCTGACTCCTAATGTGGTACTAGGAAGTATATATTATCTATGAATTAGTTATGTCAAAATGCAAACACGAATTTGATTAAACCTCTTTCTTTAAAGTTTTTAAAAGAAAAATAAGGGACACAGGATTGTGCTAAGTCAAATCATGGTGTAGCAATTAGCAGAATCCAGCATGTGGGGAATTCATATCCTGGATTCTTTACCAAAACATTTCCAGACAAAAAGGAAAAAGAGGAATTAGGGGCATTATAGATTACAAAAGAAAGTAAGATAACTGGAAACAAACATGAATGAATTTTGTCTGATATAGAGATTTCAGCAAATCAATACTCAAAGTACATTTATGAGACAAGTGGAGAATTTTGAATTCTGATTGGCTATTTAGTAATGCTAAGGAACTATCGTTATATTCATAAGAGTTGAATAATTAACAAGAACATTTTCTTGAGGGTATATTCTCAAATGCATATAGATAAAATTGTCTGCCATTACCATCTTTAAAGTTATAGATTCAATATTATTTGCTTCGGGGATGTTTTTATTTTGTTATTGTTTCACAACTTTTCATATTAAAATGTTCAATAGGACTGGTAGGTGATCTTACTATCATGGAGAAGTTAGTTGTAGTATCAATAATGGGCATGTTATGACAAATTTAGCAAGTGCCTCTGGTGTGAAAATTTTACATTTGTTTTGCAGATTATTGCCATACCGTCATAAATTTTCTAGAAATAACCAAGAAAATTAGAATTCTCTACTCATTTCTTATTTAGATGAATACCTAGTTTGATGGTGCTTTTCATAAACAGGGCTTGGGGAACAATCTCATAGTTTTTAGCTCTGAAATCATTTTCTTGGTATACAATTGACGTGTGACCTTCATCATTTGTCAGATAATAAAATTCAGATAGTGATAAAATGCAGCTACATTTATACAGAATAAATTAACTGTTATGAATTATATATTATATGTGAGATAAAAAGATACATAAATGTAGGGAAGATACTATGCCTTGGATAGTATCTCCCAAATCAAAGATAAAGAGTTAAAAATGCCCTTAGAACCCAGGTATTTATGTAACTATTAGCACTTTTCTAATTATAAGTATATATAAGAAGATGAAATTCATATTAATTTCAAGCAGTTCATAGTTCTTATGAAGGTAAATTTTTATCATTTTGTATTTAATTATCATTTTTTAATTATTCAAGTTCTTTGTTCTTCTGCTGCTTTTTTGTGGCAACATGTCCCTAATAATTATCACATCTGTCTGATGATTTTGAAAAAACTGACAGAGATCTAAAGCACAAAGGTAAACTTGATTATTGCTTTAGTGAAAGTTTTATGAGGTCAATAGTAAAATAATTACATAAATTAGGACTTAATGGCTTCAATAATTCTTTCAATTTTCATTTTAGGTGTCATAATTACTATAGTTCTTGGAGTGAGACATTCTCTTTAAGGGAGTTTCACACAGGGTAGTACAGACCATTGTAGTTAGAATAGGCTGAGTCTTGCTCTTCAATCTATTATTTGTGCTCAACTTGCCATATTACTTAATTGTTCTAGGTCTCAATTGCTTCATTTGTCAAACAAAGGTAAAAAAGAATTATTGCACAGTATTGTCATAAGAAGTACTTTGTGTGTAACATACCTGGCAAGTGTCAAGTCATTTTTGTTATGTAGTACAGTGAAGAGGTAGGTACTTGGATTTGAGTCTTGGTTCTTTTAGATTCTTCATAACATTGGAACAACTGTATAATGTGCTTCTGCCCTAGTTCTCCCATATAGTATATTTAGTTAGGACACTAGTAGGACAGAGTTCCTGGAGTTGTTATAATACTGAAATAATTAACACGTAAAGTACTAAATATAGTGTCCAAGCATGGCAATAATTAAAAAACTCCTAGCATTATCATTATAGGTGTTGACATGCAATAATTGTTTCTTTCCATTTATTTCCCCCTTGAGTTGAAAATAAAATTCTTAAAAACAAGGGAAATCATAATTCACAGCATCCTCTACCCTTTTCTAGTGCCACTGGATGCCACTAGTACATCTTTTAAAAAATTTAAAAAGCTGAACTCCTGGAAAAATGATGGAACGTATGGTGGTTTTCTAGAGGAAATTAATTTCACTTATAATATTTGTACTTTTGTTTTTGTGATATTTCTCAATATTTTGTTCTGGTATATCAACGTGTTTTTAAAAATTTCAGCTAATTCTGATAATAATTTCTAACAGTAATGTAAAAGGTTTATAGTCTCAAATGATCTATGAATTAATCCTATGCTTTGTGTCAAAGACAACTCAGATCTAAATTAAAGTCTACCATGATTTACATGTGCTATATTGAGGATTAATGGGAGCATAAACAATTTTTAAATGGCCCTATATTGTGGAAACCTTCCAGTCTCCCACATAAAGTTGCTGGTTCAACTTGAGAAGAGCCCATCGTAACATCAACTGAGCTATAATTCTAATATGAAGAACTATCAATTTTTATGGGGTTTCCAAACCACCTGTGAAGTCTTGGAAAATTGCATTTCCAATAGCTTATGCAATATTCATGGGAAACTGCTGGGAACACTGAGTATTTCTTGAAATTACCATTCTGGATATAGTCACAGATAATTACTAAAATAAATACAATGATTGCTATTCTATTCCATCAAATATATAGTTTTCCTATAAATGAATTTCTAATAGAATGTGATGAGTTAATGCAGACATAAACAAGTATAATCAGGGCACAATGGTGTCATCCAATTATTTTTTTTTAAACTCTGTTGAAATAATTTAGAAAAATTGCAGAAACATGGGAGAATAATTACAAGGAAAAATGTATGCATATCCAACATTTTTATCAATAGAGGCAAACATACTAGAAACATATTTAAAATGATAATAATATTAGAAATAAACATATAACTATAAGGCACCAATTAAAAAATGACAAAAATAGCTCTGGAAAAAAATAGACATGTAATGAAAGATATTGACAAAGGTATGGGTTTTTTGTAAGGGGGTTTCTGATTACCTCTTAATTCTCTGCCTACATCACTCCCAACCCATGCTAGGCTTCAGCTGCACACAATTCCTTGGAATCAGCATATTCCTGCTCTTCTGTGACTTTTAACATGTTCCATTACAAACTGAATGCAAAACCTCCTTCCCTTATGTCTAAGTTCCCAAAGTGGTTTTAAAAATCACCATGTTGGAGATTTCTGAGATTTAAGAAAGATGCCTTTCTGCTCTAGCCATGCACTAGAGCAGGTTCACTGCACCCTAATGTGACTGCTTATTTCCTTTTACCTTCTCTCCACAGGTAGAAACAATACTATTGCATCCACAGCACCTATCATGTAGTAGATGATCAGAAAATGTAAAGAAATATTGAAATCTCACTTTAAAAATTAAAAAAAAACCACTGAAATTCACAGAAAATGAAATGAACTGATAAAATTATAGACAAACTTTTTCAAACTTTGCAAAGTAAAATAAATAGAACTAAACCAATTAATTTATATCTTGTCAAATGAATTAGCAAATATTTAAAGAGAATGGATAAAAGTAAAATATTCAGGTAAATGGGATGCCCTACAATGTGGGAAGGAGTGTAAGTTTTTTTGTTTGTTTTTTTTGTTTTCTTGTGGTGCTGGAGATTGAACCCAGGGCCTTGTGCATGCAAGGCAAGCACACTACCAACTGAGCTATATACCCAACCCATGAATATAAGTTTTTAAGATATTTTACAAAATGATGGGACAAATATGATGTAGTATGATTTCCATTTAAACCTAGTTTTTGGAAAAAACCTGAAATGCAGGAATAACATTTTAAAAAGAGAAAAGTACAAATTTAAAATAATATAGAATAGAGAATTGGAACCCTTGTGTCATATTACACTGAAACAACTATTCAAACTAAGATAAATCTACTGAATAAATATTTAGTAATTTTTAAAAATCAAGTTTTATAGAGAAAATAGGTAATTCTTAAATGTCAAAATTAAAATTTGTATTATAAGACATATTTACATAATATGATAGTTACAGACTTTGGGTATGTGAAAATTATAACAAAAACCAAAATAATGAAAACAAATCCCAGATATACAATAAAAAGTTCAAAATGTAGCATGAATGTACATGTTCTTCTAATATGAATGACCCTTTGGGAAATTTTCTGCTAAATTAGAAGACTGAGAACATACCCTCTGGGAAGACATAACTTGGCCCTGAGACCTGGCTCTGCCAATCATTCACCACAATATCTTTAGCAACAGACTTAACTTAGTTGTTCTTGGATCCCTTATCACTAAAATCATGATGCTACCAGGTGTCTGCCTTAAAATGTTATGAGGCTTAAATCACTTGATACCTATAAATTTCATGCAAAAATGTCTCATACAGATGAAATGCTTAAGCCATTCAAGCTGCTATAATCTTTAGAGCCATTATTACAATTTTATATTATTATTACTATTTCTTAAAAGTTTCTTTCACTGTCTGGCTTGGAAATTCCTCTGCTTCAGTGATCTCATAGTCTACTGTTCTCCTATCACTGCCCCTATGAGAGTTTAGCACTCATAGTCCATGCCTGTCTTGTTCACCATTACATCTCCAGTGTGAAGAAAATTACCTGAGACAGGGAAAATGTTCAATAAATATTTGCTGAATTAAATAATTAATTAATGTTTGATTCTAACATAAAACCTTTATCCTTCTGTTAACCTTCTTGTAATCCCAGGAGATTTTCTTCCGCCTCATCATCAAACTCTGCTCAGCATTTCTGAATGTGCTTCAATTTCTATAAAATGACCATTGCTTTGGGGCAGGGTCTGCTTTCAAAGCAAATGTTGCTGAACAGTTTCTTTTTATTTCTATGAAGATGATACCTTGTTTAAATCATAAGCTACTTGAGAGCAAAGGATTTGTTTTTTGTTTTCTTTGTATTGCCCCTGAACCCTTTGTGAATTGTTTACATACAATTAATTTTTAATCATGTTAATACCAATGTTATTCATAAGAAAAGTGTCAGAGAACTAAATCTCCATTTGCAATAATACCTTCTAATCTCTAAATAAGTGCATTTATGTAGGTGACCTTTATGACTAGAATCTTTTTGTTATAGTTCAATTAAATGCGGGAATTCTCTAACAACAAAACAACAAATTTGACAACATAGACTTTAATTTTATAAAATATAAGTTTTTAAATGAAACTATTCAAGCACTACCATAACTATTCTTATTAGCTATCTTTCCTTTATAGAGACTATAAAGCAAAATAAATCTCATATAGTATCACATCAAAGGTTTATTATAAGACATGCCGTTAGTTAACAATGGAATGGTTGCTCCTGTGTAACAATTTAGTGTTACAATTTACTAAATGCTTTACATTTCATTTTTTTTTAAATTAGGCTACTTCCCTCTTCCAAAGATTTTAATCATGTGTGATACTTTTTACAAGGTATCAGATGACAGAAAAACACAAATATATTTGACAGATTTGAATAATAGTTACATTTTATCATATGTTCAGATGACCTCTGTAAGAAGAACCATTTCAAATCGTATAAATGTAGTGACTATCACGCAATAACTCCAACATAAAGGTAGACACAAGTGAGACTGAAGAAACTAAATCTAACATTTGAACAAGGGGCCAACTTACAAAAACAACTTAAACCTTTATGGCATCTGATCAAGCTGAGGCAGTTCCTCGTCTTTTACAATGACATTAAAATTAAAATTTAATTTTTCCTGCAGAGTTAATAATTAGCCAATCTCGGAGAACAAAAATAGTGAGATCCCATCAATTTTTGATTGCTGTTCGAAAAAGGGAATGGGAACATTTTCTTCCTATTATGGACTGCTGAGTAATGCCATGTAATTGTACTGAAATAGCTATGAATAGGGAGGTAAATAGCTTTCAATATTGTTGCTGGTCTTATTTTAGAAATTTAGAAAGTAGATCTTTCCTTCTGAAGTGGGAAGCCATGGAATCGATATACATTCATATAGTAGTTCAGGGTCACAGCTTCCCTTCATTCTAAGATTTGTAGAGCAACATGATATTAAACAAATTAACAAATTATCCAATTTCTCATTTTCTAAGTTACATATTTTTGATAATTTTAAATTATTTAGCACAGAGATTTCTAGGATAATTTAAATGATATTAATTATTCCCAGTAACATATTTGGCTTGTTAGATGACAGTCAATGAGAGTATGTATTCCTTTTTCTCTTTCTTTCTTTTCCTTTTTTTTATTTTTTTGGTACTGGAGATTGAACCCGGGAGCACTTTACCACTGAGCTACATCCCCAGACCTTTTAATTTTTTAAGACAGGGTCGTGCTGAGTTGCTGACAGGGTCTTACTAAGTTGCTGAGGCTTTCAGCCAACTTGTAATCCTCCTACTCAGTTTCCCAATTAGCTGGATTTACAGTAGTGCTCCACTACACCCAGTGGGATTCTAAATGTTATAAAGTAAAGGGAAGTTCAGATGAGACTTCTTATTTGCTGTTTGTACTAGCACTTTACACATTGAAGTACAATTTAAAGATTCTTACAAGTCATCCAGGAATATTATATTCAGTCTGCCACTTCCTTCTAGCTTACTTCTCCAGTTTATTCCTGTGACCAGTTTTCCAGTTTTTTAACTTCCTGAAACATTCTTCTCTCTGCTACCATGATTAATACTCTTGCTTCTTCATAACTTCCTCTAGCCCTTGATGCTTTTGGTTTATGATATCTACAGGATTTATTTTTTAGTGTATTAATCCTCAACTTTCTATTAATAGCATATTTTCATAAATGATTTATTTTTATTTCATAATTTGATTTCATTTATTCCCAAAGCTCCTTTTACTGCCAACCTAAGTCACTCAGAATATTTGACACATACTGTAAGGAATCCCATGGAAGCCACACCGGACACGGGAAATCACATAAGGGAGTTTATTAAGCAAACAGAGTGTCTCCATGCAGGGAAAGAGAGAAAATGAGAGGAAAAGAAAGGGAAAGAAAAAGGGTGTGCGCAAGAAAGAGTGTGAAAAGTGAGGAGGAGAAAGTAAGCAAGTGTGTAGGAGAGAAAAGCAAGAGAAAAGATGGCGGGGGGTAGCTACTGTGAAGCAGTTGAATTCCACCAGGCTAACAGGGGACCAATAATGGAGAAGGATACTTGCAAGTTGACTGATGAACCAATAGCTAACTAGGATGCTCACAGACTGACAGTAGTTGGGAAGCGGGGAAATGACTGCAACGGAAAGGGCAGGGAGAGCAGCTTTCAGATTGACAAACTAGGTTGTGATGCAACGCAGCTTTGTATTATATTCCCCCGTTTCTGTTTTTATAAGAAAATATTTTGTTCTCCAGTTCTTTCCCGCCTTATTTCTCCTTCTTGCCTAAGTGACTAGGGCTGGTTTTGCAGATGAGATATAAAAAGTTCATTCTCCCAGGGGCAGTCTTCAACTTCTAGACTTCCAGAGGCAGATGGTTTTCATGGACTTCATTTCCTCAATTTGACTGATCCCCTATTTCTAAACTAACTGCCTATAGAAATCGGGTTAATCGAGGGGTCCATGGTAGAAGTCTGGTTGGAAAGAGCAGGTTGTAAAGGCATCTAGGGATGGGTGCTTCTATGAGAGAAGAACAAAGACATGAGTAATGAAATGAGATTAATACAATATAAATGTTGCAGAATCTGGAACCTGCCAATGAATGTCATAAAGATGATAGAAGTCAAAAATTCTTCACCAGGGGGTGGAAGAACTTAGAAGTTGTTCCCACAACAAGGCCTAGCAAAGGCTGGAGAGGACAAGGTCTTTATTTGGGAACTTTAACATTGTCTAGGTTATCAGGAATGTAAACACAACATTTAGTAGAGATACTAGCAAACATAAATTAAGCCTACCTGTGTCTTTAGACCCTTAACTGACTAAAAACTTCTGACTCTGGCAGTTTCTCTTGATAGTTATCAGGCACATTTGCCTAAGAATCTCTCTTTTGTAGCTTTTAGTCTTTATTCTAGTGGGCTAACACAAGTGTACATCTTAAGTTACATTTAACTATTATTTCTTTTAAATGCCCAAGAATGGCTATATTTTGGTTTTAACTGTTTTGCTAGGTGTTTAAGATCAAGCTGGTCAAAGTGACCTGTTCCTGTCTGTTAAAGAGTCATCTGAGTTCCCACAGGGGTCACTTATAGAGAACTTGAGAGCCTTAGCTTTAGTGCTATCCATTTGGCAGGGTCTCCTCAATGAAGTGGCTTCCCTTGAAAGCACCAGGGATGTCTCCCTTTTTCCTTGACCCTCCTCTGCAGCAGGTGCACTGATTGACATTTCATCCTCTACTGGCTTCATTAATCTTCTTGATCAGGAGGTTGTGTGACCCACCCAGAGTTGCAAAGTTCCTGAGAGAAGTCCTCTTGTTCCCTAGGTTCAGGCTGACTGAGGGCAAGACCCAAATATGAACTTTTCTTGACCTCTGTATTTAATTTCAATATCTATGTTTGATTTTAACCATCAAGCCAACCAGTCTCACCAGTCATAAAGTAAGAGTACTGGGTTTTAACTTCAATGTCTATAACTTTACAGTTATTTACCCCCTTTTATCTAATTGGGGTCTACATTATCTGTCCTATAGGTGATGGCTTTTCACGTTAATCTACGGTGTACTTCTGCAAAATATCAGGCAACAGTTAGAGTTTACAAGGAAATACAAAATGGAATCACCAACAGTAAAACATTCAGTTTGTGCAATAGATACCCTGAATTTTGGCTGAGTTATTCATTATATCCCCTGTTTGAGATCACAGTAATCTTTACAACAAAGATCAAACTTTTGAATACAACTTTAAATGAGTTAAAGTCTGGCTTACTTTGGAGCCATTCTGACATACAGCAGAGTTGTGAGGCAGAGCCTTAGCTCAGGTAAGGCAGGGCTTTTCCTGAAGCTAAATTTTTTTCTCTTTTGCCATGACCAGCATGACCAAATTCTCAAGGTCAGTGAGGGGAAAAGGAGTATTAGAAAATAAAGGTTTATAAACACAGATTTTGAAGATTAAGCTGAGATCAGATGGAGCTCTGTTCTCTGATGGAAATGCAGATCTAAAGAGTAATGTCAGCAACCTTTATACATGTACGTGAGCATTTTTCTTTGTTTTCAGGAAAGTTACAGAGACTAGGACATTAACATAACTTTTTTTCAGAGCTGCAAAGTCCAATGTTAGGAACTCTGTGTAGCTCTCAAGGAAGTCCACTGTCCAAAGTTACTGTAAGGTGGGCAGGAACCAGAGAAGGGAGCTAATGAAACACTGGTTATTTAGCAAAGGAATTCATTCCTGCCCCAGAGTTGCGTGCCTGAGATCAATGTCAGAGTGATAGGACTCCTGTATAGAGCCTCCCCAGGGAGGGTACTGCCCCAGCAGTTAGGTATCTTGTGCCCCTGCACAGGAACACTCCCAGGCATGAGGCATTCCACAGTCATGAGGTCAGAGACCCCAATCTCAATCACTGTTGTCCCATTTTTTGCTACTGCATTTTACACTCTTTCTTAAATGTCATTTTAAGAAGTTTACATATATTGACTCCTGAGTCTATACGAACATTAGTTAACACAAATTTAACATTATATCTAAAACATGAATTAAAGAAAAGATGAGAGAGCTTTTAAGTTTCCTTTTGTGTGACAAAGTGGCAAAATGGTTTCATGTTTAACCTTTAAACAAATCAGGCTCTCAATAACTTTTATAAATACATATAACAAATTTTACATATACCCTATTGATGACCAGTCCTATAATAGAACATTAAATGATAGGTTTAAAGGTTTGTATACCTGGAAAGTATGAACACATTTAATATACAAAGAATAATGTTTTTAAGTATGTCACTCTGTGGAATAACTTTATAAATTAATCAGATGTCTCTAGCAAACACATTTGAGTAATCCCATACAGGTCGACTCTAATTCATTCATCTTATTGTTAAAAAACCAGGATATCAGACAAGCATACCAACAGTATTTGCCATCTCTTTCTGGTGGAAGAAAAATCCTAGAAAAATTGATATTAGACATTTTATAAACATCAACATTTAATGAGTTTGACCACCTAGAGACTTGTGAGTTAATTTAAAGACATTTTGCTTCTATTAGTTTACCCAATTTAAATTGAACCTTTTAAATCACGTGAATTAAAAGTATTTGGATCCATTTTTTAAATTTTAATTTTTATGCATGCTTACATTTAACACAAAAGTAAAGGCCTTGTAATGTTTATCTCCATTGCAATGTAACAGATGTTCAAAAATAACTCTAGAGTTGGATAAAAAGAACTGATCAAAAATCATTAACCTAGGTATGTAGAATCAAATTGTGAGCTCAAATTATAGCATTTATGAAAAACAAAAGTCCTAGAAGAAAAATGATAATGGCCATTAATTATAGCATGAAAAAATGAGAAAGAGAGAAGAGGTGAAAGGGAAAGAAAAAATATTCTGAGTTGCAGCCCAGGAGAAATTTAAAATGGACACTTTTTTTTTCCTTGGGTTTGAGAAGAGTCTCCCACTGAGCATTCTGGCTTCGTCCATTTACATTTCAATGTAAACCTTGACTGAGATATGGATCTGAAAGGAGCTAACAGGTTCTAGCAGAAACTTGATGTCTAGGGCATTTTAACCCTTTTTCCTGGTTAGTAATCAATTCAGGTTTGGATGCAGAAAATTGTGAAACATTATCTCCCACTACTTGTGTGGAATGGGGCTGCTATATCATACTCCTTATTGCGACATGCCACTGATGGTTGGGCTGGTTACTCCCTCCACACTTGTGTATGTGGGACCTCATGGCAGGAGGACTAGGTGGGCTGGGCCGGGGAATGGAAGCAGAAACAGCTGAGTCGAAGTTGGAGGAGGAGGAGGGATTAAGAGGGGGAGAAGGAGGCGTTTGAGTTTGCAGGAAGAGCATAGAAGTGCAAGAAAGAAGAGACTTGAAGATAAGGAATCCTTTTCCATCTGCCCGCTCGCTCACGGAAGCTGTGTGCCATTACACAAACAAATTTTGATGACTTTAAGCCAGGGGTCAGGTGAAGGGTTCCCATGGTTGAATCTGCCAAATTGGAGGACCCAGGTCCCATGGTGGAGACTGATACAGCCGAGTCTGTGGCCAGGGCATATGTGGCCATTTTGGATTGATTATCTAAAGGGTACTGTGGCCAAATATAAACCGGGAGTCAGGTGAAGGGTTGAATCTGCCAGAATGGAGTTCCCGGATACCATGGTGGAGTCTGATACAGCTGAGTCTGTGGCCAGGGCTTCCCAAGGCCAGAGTAGTTGACTAGAGACGAGAAGGCAGCACATAGATAGTGTCGTCACACAAACATCAATGTGGGACCAGGCAAAAGCCGAGAAGAGTTGAGGATCTGATATCAGGGTTTTCGAGTATGAGTGCAAGTCTGAGTGCAAGTGCAAGATGAGCCTCAACCCTGAGAGAGAATCTCCACCATAAAATCAGGAATCCACCCGGCAGATAAGACCAACTATAGGGGACAGTCGTAACTATAAAAGTTGTGACTGGGGGTACTCCCACACCTCAGCCGCCTCGAGAGCCAGGACACTCAATGGTCGCTTCTCAGGTCAGCAGAGGTGTGTTTAAGTGGTCTAGAGTGGGGACCTGTCTAAGGGAACTCACCAATCTGAAGTCCCCGGTGTTGCATGCAAAAAGCTGAGCATCTGGGTGAATGGAAGTTGGGGCTGTGTCCGGGGGTCACTGGGGTGTCAGATGTGTTTCCACTTGCTTAAGAGACAGTGGAAGAACCCATCCAAGTCGTGGCACCAATCTAAGGAATCCCACGGAAACCACACCAGACACGGGAAATTACATAAGGGAGTTTATTAAGCAAACAGAGTGTCTCCATGCAGAGTAAGAGAGAAAATGAGAGGAAAAGAAAGGGAAAGAGAAAGGGTGCATGCAAGAAAGAGTGTGAAAAGTGAGGAGAAAGTAAGCAAGTGTGTAGGAGACAAAACCAAGAGAAAAGATGGCTGGGGGGTAGCTACTGGGAAGCAATTGAATTCCGCCAGGCTAACAGGGGTCCAATAATGGAGAAGGATACTTGCAAGCTGACTGATGAACCAATAACTAGCTAGGATGTTCACAGACTGACAGTAGTTGGGAGGCAGGGAAATGACTGCAACGGAAAGGAAAGGGCGGGGAGAGCAGCTTTCAGACTGACAAGCTAGGTTGTGATGCAACGCAGCTTTGTATTACATATACACTTCTCCAAATACCTAGTATAAAAACAATGCACAATGAATGGTAATACAAATAAATTAATTTTATACAAACTTTGAAATGTGATTATTTATACATTGCCAAAATAGTATTTATGACACATTTATAATGTAACTTTAATTCTCTTAAAGAAAAATGTGTCCCCAAGACTTCTCTTAGATGATGTTGGAGTCTGAGTAATGGCTTACCTGTCTTGATCAAGGACCTTACCAATTTTAACTCACTTCCATTTTCCTTCATCTCTTCATTTCTATCTTCCCTCTGTGTTTTTCTCCTATAATTTTTAGTCCTATTGTACAAAAAGCACAAATGGTTCTGTCAAAGCTTCTAACATTTGTTTATTCAGTCAGTCAGTGTTTTTGATCCTGCCATTTAATGGTGACAAGTTCTGCTCCCTTTAATGTTGAAGTTTGAACACTAGAGAAGCAAGGCAAGCATATTAAGCAGGTTTTATTTAAAGGTAATAATACAGACTTCTCCCGGCAGGAAGAAGGGGGCCATGGCTGATGTTCTAAAGTCCCAAGAAGTGAGTGCACCCTACATCTTTTATAGGTTAAAGTCTCTTTTGTTCTCCAGTTCTCTCCCCCCTTATCTCTCCTTCCTGCCTACAGTTACTAGGCCTGGTTTTGCATAAAGTGCAGAGCAATGGGCAGGGGGAGGGCCAAGGTGATTCAGCGAGGGAAGGGCCCAGGGGGCATTAATTAGCAGCTCCATGCTTGCAGTCCTTGATAAAGGCAGGTAAATTTGGTAATCAATGGGCTCCGGAGATCCTTGACATTCCATTCTCCCAGGGGCAGTCTCCAACTTCCAGAGGCAGATGGTTTCATGGCTTCATTTCCTCAATTTGACCTGATCCCCTATTTCTACACTAACTACCTGTCCTTAATTCTGGCTTCAATTTGACAAAATATTATTCAAAAATACTGGACTCAGTGATGTAAGCATCACACAGCTAAACTGCATAGCCTTAAGAATCATTTAGTTTCATTGAGGCAATTGCCCATGTAATAATCAACTGTCCCAGGAGTAAGATATCTAAGCAACTATCCTCAAGTTTCTACCCTCATATTTTCATTATGTTTCCTTTTCATGGCATAATTTCAACCATTTTACTATTTTCTTGATTTACCCAAATTTTAAAAATAAGTAAAATGGCCAATTTATTGAAATTCTTTGTGAATGTGCTTAAGTATATTTATTTACATGATAGAGAAATACACCCTACACCCATTTCAATGCCTATAATATTTAATTTCTTTAAGAGCAATTTTGATTCTGTATCAAAAACTCATTATTCTCTATTCTAACCTAATTGATAGCCATATGCAAAGAAAATTTAAGTTTTATGTTCTTTGTTTTCATCTCTATTGAATAAATCTCATTTCTTTAAAAAAAAAAAAAAAGACAAAAGTACAAAATCATTTCATGCATTGCTTTCTATAACCATGACAGCTGTATTCTCAACCCTGCAATGTATCTAAGAGCCAAAAAAACTGACACTTGATAGGGGAACAACAAATTGCCACATGTCAAAACTCAGAGATGTTGCTTTTGTTCCTATCAGTTGTATGATATTTCTAATTCCTTTTGCATCATAAATGAGGACCATTTAAGAGTCTTTCTTTTTCCTCACTTTCATAAAACAGCTTATTTCTATGACTAGTCTCCTTGTATTTCAGACCTCTTAGTTTTTGAATAACCTAATTTGTATTTCCATTTTCACAGGTGGAACTCATGAGTTGCAATGCAGTTCTTTCCTAGTTGGATTCTCAATCTTCCTACAACTGATTGTTATTCCCAGATACATATTATTCACTTGTTATATCAAAATCCTTTGAAATTTTCCAGCAAGCAGTGCCTAGATTGATCACATATTTCAAATCCTTTTGAACATGAACTATAATATTTTGTAACCTATTTAATTTTTCTCATGAGCATGACCTTCAGAATTAAAAACCCACATTGAGAATTGTGATTTGTCCTAGAATAGAATGTTTCTGCCTATTACCATATAGCCTCATTTGATCCAACAAATTTTCCAAAAATTGTTCTTCTCTTTTTCCTATATTTGTATTTACCTTCATTAGTCAGGCTGGAGCTATAATTAGTGAAACAAACATAAAGATAAAATGAGAGAAATTACTGGGACAAATTTTAGGTAAAAGCCATGGGATAAAGAAGGGAAAAAAGATAATTTTAAAAGAAGTATAACTGATACCACGGTTTACCAGTGAGGAGTTCTGCTCCCTCTAATGTTGAAGTTTGAACACTAGAGAAGCTCGCCAACGCAAGCATATTAAGTAGGTTTTATTTAAAAGTAGTAATAATACAGACTTCTCCTGACGGGGAGAAGGGGACCATGTTCTAGAATCCCCAAAATGAGCGCACCCTACATCTTTTTTAGGTTGAGGTCTCTCTTGTTCTCCAGTTCTCTCCCCATTATCTCTCCTTCCTGCCTATGTGACTAGGCCTGGTTTGGCAGGTGAGATGCATAAAGTGAGAAGCAAATAGGCAGGAGGAGGGCCAAAGTGATTCAGCCAGGCAAGGATCCAGGGGGCATTAATTAGCAGCTCCTTGCCTGCAGTCCTTGATAAGGGCAGATAAATTTGGTAATCAATGAACTCTGGAGATCCTTGATATTCCATTCTCCCAGGGGCAGTCTCCAACTTCCAGAGGCAGATGGCTTTCATGGCCTCCATTTCCTAGATTTGACCTGATCCCCTATTTCTACACTAACTACTATGCCCACTTCTGGCTTCATAACTATAAAACAAAATGCATATTACTGAATAGTTGCTTACTTTTTCCAAACTACCCCTGGAAATTTTTTAAGTGCATGTCTTTTTGGACGGTTGCACTGACTAAATGATGACCTGCCAAGAATTTCCATTCTTATTCCCAAAACCTGTGAATATCACCTGATTTAGAAAATGTGTCTTTTCATGTGAACTTAAATTAAGGAGCATGAAATAAGAAGAATTTTTTATATTATCATTATAAAGGTGGGCCATAAATTCAGTGACAAGTGTCTTTATAAGAGTGAATCAGAAGAATATTTTATGGTCATAAGAAGAGAAAGCAATGGGGCCACAGAGGCAGAGACTGACATGAGGCAGCTCTAAGGCTGGAGTGCTGACAATAACTAGAATCGGGACAAGGAGAGGAAGGAATTCTCCCCGAGAATCTCCAGAAGTAGGTCCTTGCTAACCCCTTGACATTTTTTCTCTCTTTTTCCTTTTCTTTTTATTTCCGGCATTCAGAAGTATGAGAGAATACATTTGTTGTTTTAAGCCACTCAAGTTTGTGGAAATTTGCTGAGGAGACACAGGAAATTAATACAGTCATTCTAATGCCAGTGTCTCAAAGGTCACTGCTCAGTAATATGTGCTTTTAAATGATGGATAATTACAGCATCCCTCAAGATAGCACCTTCTGACTCCTATTATTCTCAATTATCTTTTTATTTCAAAGAATGAAAATTCCTCTTCCAAATGAATTACATTTTACATTTCTGTGAATTCTTTCATACTGTACTTAATATTGTCATCTTCTGATAATTCCCACTATAACAACTCTAGGACATACGCAAAAGAAAGAAAAAAAGAATATCTTCAATATTTCCCAGATAATTCAATTGATATGTTTTGGTATTTGGAAAACTGTTAAAAACTCCTATTTTATAAGTTATTGTAGCTATTTTCTCCTCATATTAATTTTTTTTTTTTTTTTTTTTTTTTTTTTTTTTTTTTTTTTTTTTTTGCGGTGCTGGGGATTTAACTCAGGGCCTTGTGCTTGCTTGCGAGGTGAGCACTCTACCAACTGAGCTATCTCTCCAACCCCTCATCTTAAATTTTATGAGAAAAATCCCAAAGGAATTATTTCTACATATGCACAGCCACCCACATATTTAGCATAGGTGAAAACAAGATTTCAAGCTAATATCTTAAAATAAAATTAATTACATATTTTATAATGTGTTACATTTTTAATTTTTGTACCATTAATAATATTTTCTTTGAGGGAATGTGTTTAAAATGATTATATTCATTGACAGCCAATCTTGGAAAACATTTTGTAGAAGGATATACTAAAAATAATATTCATTTTGCAAATAAACTTTGTACCTTTGAATCACACACAAGAAATTTGTTTATTAGCTTCTCTTGCACTAACAAAGAATTTAAGTGAATCACTTAAAGGTCATTTCAAGCTAACATGAGAATATTAATTCCTATTAATGAAATAGAAATATGATACCCCACAATTCATTCTATTCTACAAAGAGCAAAAGAACATAATTGTTTTCTGAGGACTGTTTTTCCTGGAATGTGACCTTGTGATGCTGAAATAAGCATGTAATTCTGCTAATAATTGACCTGGAGGGGTGCTTCTAGTCCTTTACACAGTGTTTGGCTTTGGCAGGGAAGCCCTTCAGCAGTCAGTCCATCCAGATTCTGGAAGGATGGCTAACAAGGTCCAGGGGCATGTGTCCCACTGATGTCTTCCAGTGACCTAGCCTAGAGTCAGGTCTGTAATATTCTTCCTGACCTAGTCCTAGACCTAGAGGGACTAACCTGGACTCTTGGTTCACAGGTGCCTCTTGGTATCTGGGGTTGCAGTGGTCACACTGGTGCCTGTTATAAATTATAGTTCTGTGTTAGTCATTATTTACTAACACCATGTATTTGTCTACTCTGGGCTGCCATAGCAAAATACCAAATACTAAGTAGCCAAAACAAAATTTATTTTCTCACAATTGTGTAGGCTTAAAATACAATATAGTAGCACTGGCAAGGTTGGTATCTGGTGAGGGCTCTCATCCTCAATTCCAGACAGCACTTTCTTGCTTTGTCTCTACCTGGCCTTTCTACTGTCTGTGCATGCAGAGAAAGAGAAAAGTTTCAAGTGTCTTCTTCTTCTTATAATGATGCTAGTCCTACTCAATTAGGATTCACCTTTATGACCTCATTTATTCTTAATTACCTCCTTAAAAGGCCTTTCTCCAAATTTAGTTATATTGGGGGTTAGATAGTCAATCTAGGAATTTTGAGGAGAAACAATTCAATTTATAATAACATGACTAAACAACTCTACCCTGAAAGATAATCCCAATAGAAATGCATGCATACATCTACCAGAAGATATAGAGGATTAAAAAATAAAAGTGGAAATATTATAATTATATGTACTGACAAAAGGAATAATAAATTAAGTAAAATAACCCACCTATCAATTTACTTTGAATATCTGAGTAAAACATAAATATCACATAGATGTTAAAAGAACAAAAGAGATCTGGCACACTAGCTCAGTAGTAGAGCACTTACCTAGCATGAGCAAAGGCCTGGTTTTATTCCCTAATACTGCAGAAAACAAAACAAAACAAAACAAAAGACAAAATAAAACAACTGGACAGAAAATTAATGAATCATGCATAAAAACAAAGGACTCAGTTCCAGTTACCAACATACCAATCAATAATCATAACAATAGCAACACAAATAGATTACTTGAACAGTGACCATGAAACAGTCATAGAAACAAATCCATGATACTTGATATGTAATTAAATGTATTAGCATCACAGAAAAATGATAGACTATTGTTAATCTAATAGTACTTGGAAAAGGTTTTATTCCAAGAGAGAAATAAATTGAATCCTTTCATATAAAATGGTAAAAAATAAAATATCCATATATGAAATATACATAATTAAGAACATGTTCAGAAATAGTAAAGTGTATTTAGTATGGGAAAGGATTTCTTCATTAGAACCAAATAAGCACATACCATTAATGAAAATATTTATAGTTTTGTCATATAAAAATGACTAACTATGATTTAATCATGTATCTAATAGTTAATTTGTGGGTAAAAATAAGAGAACATACTTATAAAATTTAAATTCAAAATTTCATGTATAAAATCTCCAACAAATAATCAATAAAAGTATCTGACATTTTGTTTGCATAATTCTCCAAGAAACCACTATTTTAAGTGGTTAGTAAGTTTGTAGATAGATACACATGGTCATTGTACTTAAGACATGCAAGTTTAAATACAATAAGGTAATTCTGTAAACCCATCAGAAAGTATATATTTGAAAGTCATAATTTTCAGCACTAATAAAGAGCATGAACAGTTATAGGAAAACTTTTTAAAATTACCTATTAAAATTTAGTATGCACAATTATTATGTATTGATAACTTTAAAATTTAAATGTATGTATCCCATACATCACTAATACCGTTCCAAGACATTAAGCCCAGTAAAGTTTTGGGAGACATCCAGAATGAGTAACATTTAAAGTGTTCACCAAAATGTTTTGTTGAGAAAGAGTTGAGTAAAAATATTAGTCTATCATGAGATGAATGTGAAAGTAAACTGTATATATACTTGATGAAAATTTTTGCAGCAGTCAGAAGTAATGAACTATATTTATACATATGGATAGATAGTATATCCCTAAATTTAAAAGTAAAAAATATAATGAGATTTTTATGAGACTATTAATGTGAATTTCAGTATATAGAATCTGAAACCAAAATTATATTTGATGTAAGACTAGTAGAGAGATGAAGAAATAATGCATGGAGTATAGTTAGAAGTACAATTTTATATGTGTGTGAATTTATAGTATATAAATAAATTGCAAAATGTGTATTAGAAAGACATCCAGTAAAACCATTACTGTAGGAGGACGTTTACGTGTGCGCAGTTATGCAATAGGGAGGGAAAAGGCATGAAAGTCAAATATTAAATAAAAAAAGAAAGAAAAAATAAGACAAAATGAAAAGGGCATTGGATGCATGTTGACAAATTTATTTGGTATTATTAAAATCTAATTTTAAAAGTTGTGCTCAAAATAGATTTAGGTTAGAGTTCCAGAAATTCTAAAACAAATTGCTTAATAGAATTTTCTATGTCAACATTCACACACTTGTAATTCAACAAATTCGAACAATCCATTTCTTTTATCCTATAACTTGAGTCACTTCTATTTTGGTTAGTGATATCAACTGTTCAAGACTAGAAATTGCCCTAATCTACATTCTCTATATCAACCTTATGTTTTTCATCTGGATTACTCTGACCATCTGTTGATCTCCAAGACCTTCCTTTAATATATTATATCATGTGTCAAGGAAGATTATTCTAAAACACATATTTTACATATCATTCTTATTGGAGACTAACTTTTATGAACAAGGTACTAGGTACCTTTTTTTTTTTTTTTTTTAAATCACTGTGTTCCCTCCCAGCACCTAAAACTATGCCAAGCATATTCAAATTCATTGGATTCTTAGCTTAGTGGGCAGTTTATAATGTGCTCCACTCTCCCAATTCCAACTCCTGGTATTCAGTTTGGTGTAATCCCATCCCCCTAAGTATCTTACTTCTCTGAATACCTCAAGTCTTTTATAATTATATTATAAATTATATTTACTTCAATCTTGCCAACAGACACTTTCTTGCTAACTTTGCTTAAGGAAGTTACCAAATTAGGGAAACTAACATAGCAAAGGACTGAGTGTAGCTTCTGGTCAATGGTCACTTAAGGAACTTAACCATTTCAGTTCAAAAAACCTAACAGAAAATATATCCAACAATAAAAGTATTTTGGGGAACTGATTCCTCCCCAAATGAACTTGTTTAATTTTTAGTCAAAACAATGTTCATACTTGACCCTGAGGCAGAAAACCCATTCATGTAAGTCAGTACCAGGATTACTGACCCAAAGAAATTGTGAGATAACTGGGTTTCATTTTAAACTGTTAAGTGGTAATGATTTAAACAATATTAACTAAGAACACAGTAAAGAAGGAATCTATGAATGAAATGAATCATTATAATGTCAGATTTTTGTCCTAGTGGCCAAAATACCTGACAAGAACGACTTAGATGGAAAAAAAAATAAATTTAGTTTGGGTTTGTGATTTCAAAGGTTCAGTCCTTATTCAGCCTGTTCTATTGCTCCGGGCCCAACATGAGGCAGAAACACCATGGTGGAAAGTTAGGGTGGAGGAAAGTTGCTCAGTTCATGGTGACCTAGAAACAGAGGGAAGGGGCAAGGGAGGGAGAAGCTCAGGACAAGACCTAATCTAGAAGGGTCTACCCCCAGAGACCTAACTTCCTCCAGTCACACTCCACCTGTCTACAGTTAACACCCAGTACAGTAGTCCTTTCAAATTACTAATCCAGCCAATGGATTAATCCTTCAATTAGATTACAGATCTCATAATCTAATCATCCATACAGGAGTTTTGGGGGGACACTCTTATCCATACCATAATAAGTATTTTCCTATAACTTAACAGAATTCTTTTGAAAATGTCTTGGATTAGTGGTCAAGAATCAATTTCCCTCTTGCCCTGCTTCCAATTGTTCCTAAATTAATTTTGAAGTACTTTCAATTCCCCCAAAATGTAGTTCTTTCAAAGTGTTGTACATTCATACATTTTGCTCTCTTCTTGGAGCTAAGCTTTTTAACTTTATTAAAATAGTTAACTTGTACTTACCATCAATATGTGTATAAGTCTCATCATCCCTGAGTATACTCCTCTGACTCCCCAGATCTACTGAGGGACTCTTTTTTATATTGATAGCACAGAAGTAGTCTCTGTTGTAGTAAAAATTGCCTTGGTGTCTAATATTTAATTTACACAATAATTAAACATATTTTATGTAAGTCTAGGCACACAGTGATATCCTGCAATAAGCTTCTCATAATTGAAAGTTTGAAAGAAATACCTAAAGAAGGCAATATTTCCTCTAACCATCCTTGCCACTGCTTCTTCGTCCATCTTTCTGGAATGCTATCCATTCCAAATTTAATTTTAGTTTTTTGTTTTCTTTTATGACATTAAAAATGAGTATTGTCAAACATAAAAATATGTAAGTCTTGTATAATTGAACACCCAGATTACTAGCATGTATATCGTACCATTAAACTATTAACATTTCATATCTTTTATTCTATTCAACCCTATATTGCTTGCAAATTCATATTATTTTTGATATATGATAAGAAAATTTCAAGCACGTATATAGTTTCTGTTCGCCATGCATGGTGGCTCATACCTGTAATCCCAGAGACTCAGGAGGTTGAGGCAGAAGCATCACAAGTTCGAGACCAGAAAAAGACTTTGCAAGATCCTGTCTCAAATTCAGAACTAAAAAGGTCTGGGGATGTGGCACTATGAAGGAGTGACCAGCAACCTAACAGGGCAGGTTCCTGCTCAGGAGGTGTGAACCAACTGAGAAAATAAAAAAATCTAAAATAATCAGTGAAAGATTAGAGACAAAGCTAAAAGTTAGATTTAAAAAGCAGAGAGCCTGATGGGTCTTCCAGTCCTGATAGGAACTGGAACTGAACAACAGAAAAAGGTTCCAATTCTTTATTTAAGGGGGAGGAACATCAGAGACAGGGATAAGGTTTCAGTGGGAGGAGTCTTGTTTCAGTGCTCGTTTCTTGGTGTGGCAGGGGTCTTGAAGTAAATAGGTCGATTGGCATTGGGCAAGCCTCCCATCTCAGGGAGACTGTGCTTCAAACTTGAGAGGTAAGTACTCAGGGTGTTAGCATGAAGTGGGTGGTCTCACACTAGGGGATTTCTGCCTGGGAGTTCTCAAGACAGCAACTTTCCTGCTTTTGACTCCAGCATCATTCAATTTACACAAATGGTTCATAGATGGCTCTCAGCAGAGCACCCCTCTGTTCAATACCAATACTACAAAAAAGGAAAAAAAAAGATATATATATATATATATATATATATATATATATATATAAAACAGTTTCTGCTAAATATGTCAATATGCATACAATTAACTACTTTTATTACTATTTGTTTAGAGTCCTTTTCTTTGAAGTCAAATTTAAGTGCAGTTAACTAGACATTCAATACACATACAGTCTTCAAATTTTGGAAAATGTAATTCTCTATCTTTACCAACATATCGGAATATTCTCCCAGACTCTTTTCTGTAAGTTCTCTCTCTTTATACTGGAAGCAAATACTGCTCTCTTGATTTTTCAACCATAGTTCTGATTGCACTAGAGTTTCATATAAATATAATGATGGAATATATAAACGTGTGAGAATTCTTTTACTCAGGATGAAGATTTTGAGACTCATCTCTTATTAGGTATATAAGCAATTTCTTTCTTTTTTTTTTTAATCTCTAAGTGATATATGCCAAAATTTATATATCACTTCTTCTATTGATGGACACCTCATCCTGTTTGAGTCCTGCATAATACGAGTGAATTCAATACAAAAATTCATGGGTAGGTCATTTCATGGACATATAATTTATTTTTATTAAGGTCGATTCAAAGAAACCATAATGATGTTTCTTTGAGTTAGTATATATTTAGTTAATTAGAAAGTAAACTAAACCAGTACCAGATATTTTCCTAAATTGTACCATTTTGCAGTCTTAATATCAATAAATAAAATTTATGTTTGTTTCATATTCATCTATTTTTGTCAATATTTGATATTGATAGTGTTTTTTAATAAAAATCTTGTGGTGGGGATGAGATACCTCATTGTGGTTTTAATATAAATTTGTCTGATCATTGATGAAGTTAAGCACATTTTTATTATTTTGGTGGCCATTCATACATCTTTTAAAATTTCCTATTCTTTAAAAAGCATCTCCCCCCCACCTTTGTAAATTGTTTCAGAAGTTCTTTATATAGCACAAATGTCTATTATTTTTATTTTGTGATTACTATTTTGTGAGTGGTTTCTTTCAGTACCTAACATACTTCCCTACTTTCTTAATGAAGCTTTTTGGTGTGTTATTTTAAATTTTGATGAGATCAAATATATCTGTTTTTATTGTTGCTTTCTTGGTCCTAAAAAAATGTTGCCTACTTCCAGTCATAAAGACATTTTCTATCTTCTCCTAATGTCTTTAAAGTTTTAGCTTTTTGTTTCTGTTCATAATAAATCTTGAAATAATTTTTATATTAAGCATGAGGTTGGGTCAACTTTCTTATTTTTTCTGATTAATATCCCTATATTCCAGTTTTATATATTTCAAATGTCTTCCTTTTCCCAAAGCTTACTCTATTTTTTTTTAAAGGAAAATCATGAGTATTCTCTAATTTTAATGTATATTTCAAATATTACTTTCAGTGATATTCCACAGGACATTCCCAAACTGTCTAAGCTGCTGATTCCATAGGTCTTTGTCTACCTCTCTATAAATCACTGTGTATTATTTATTTTATCTCCTTTGTCCACTACTGACACATTCCCTTGAAAATCTACTTTCAGGAAGGAAAAAAAATTCTTATTAATTTTGTTGTATTCTTTAGTGTATAGTTTATCTTCTGTTATAGCAAAGACACCCATTTTATTTTGAGTAAATGAATAGAGAAATGGTAAAGTAAGGAACTATTTTGCCCATTGGGATTCAAATAAATTAATAGTTGAAAAATACTTTTATTTTAGTACATTTGAAATATATTTTTTTCTTAAATATATGTGGATAGCTGTTAAGTGAAAGTCAAATTTATTACAACAAATTAAATGTGAAATCTAATACATATTGAATTTTCTTCTTAATTTCTTTAGGGAATTAAATAAAATAGAACAGATATAAATGCTGACAATTCAGTCATTGCACATGTTGAAAAGCCTGCTGATATGGCAGTTGCAATGCTGTGTACTGATACTAGAGATAGCTTATCTGTGCAACAGGTCATGCTGTAAGATGTCCTGTGTTTTCCTCAATGTTAGCAGTTTTTATTTAAGAAGAATGAGTTTTTGTACATCTTTAGCACCTTGAGAATGTTTCTATTTTCCCTTTGAAGTTCTTTATAACATGGCTATTTTTTCTCTTTTGTATTATTGTTAGTTCTTTCTGGGATATGAAATACAAAGAAATGTAATGTAATGTAAAAATGGTAGATACAATACAAGGCAAACATTGAATAAACAATCCATGTCATGACCTTCTTTATACTACTTTCCTTCTTGACCCATCATTAGCAGCTTCATCCTTGTGGATATAGGCAACATTCACCTTTTATTCAACCTGACATTTGTGTACCCAAAGTGAGGAGTAATGACATAGTTTCTAACTGGTATGTATGATACAAGGGACCTGATCATTTGTAAATCATCATGTAAAGATGCATTCAACATCTTTCAAATGTTAAGTTCAGTGATTTGTAGTTTTGTTGTTATTGTTTTCTTCATTACTAGGGCAGACTGTATTCATATAGGTAGAAGTCTGATTCAATTATCTTGGCCTAATCTGTGATAAGCTAATTAGGCTGTGATGGAAGGATTGGTTAGCCTGGTCAAACTGCTATTCTCCAAATTACTTTCGTTTGTCACCAAATGGGTGTATTTATTGACCTGTATATTTCTGTTTCATTTCTAATATAGTTTCTAATTTATGGAAAAGTCCACAGAGTATTTCTAACAGCCCCAAAGGATAAGCATTATGATTAATAAGACTTTAGGGAAATATTATAAAATATACTAACAAGCTGCATTATTTTAAATGACAGCAATTTCTGTCAAATGAAAATTATGATATCCATTTTATGGGTTTTTTTAATTTCAGAAAATGCATTAACTATGTTAAAGAACTAACCAGAAAGTCTAAGATGTAATTAGTAAGGAAATTTTGATTTCTTTATAGTTTTAATCAACACACACATTATTTGATAAACATAGGAGGGGGCTGAGATTCCTCACTGAATTCCATAGCAGATCAATGTAAATGTTTCTATTATGTAATATAAGCTAAAAACTTTGAACCTAGTTTTATAATTCTTCAATGTATTTTCAAATTAAATGAGTACCTACATATATAGTTTCTATGTATGCAGCTTAAATGGAAATGATTCCATCGATTTTATTTCTATCGTAATTTCAAGTATATGTACTCTATATCAACTGGGGAAAGAATTTCATTAAAGATAGACGTGCACATCTAAATATGTCTATTGGAATTTTTGTTTTCATTCCTTTGAGGTCATATGACCAACTCATATGATACTGCATTTTTTTGTGTCTTTTGTCTATTTGTTTGATTTCAAGATAATTTTTAAATTATTTTACATTGAATTTACAAATAATTGTATATCATTTTGTGTTACAATGTGATATGACATATGTATATACTCTATCAAGATTAAGTCAAACATAAATATCCATCATCTTATCATCTTATCAGTTTTTGTGGTGAGAACATTTGAAATCTACTCTCTTAGCAATTTTAAAATATACATAAATATGACATTCTGGTAGAGGCCAGATATAAGTGAATATTATCTTTATTTGCAAAAAAATGCCATATTTTTTCTGTTGAATATTTTATCTTATTTATTTTTATGTCCTAAAATTCATAAGCTATTTTATCTCATAATTGCCTCCTTTCAATTTATTTTAAAATGACTTATAAAGGGTCAGCAGGAGAGGTGCCTAGGGAGCTTCAAGGACATCAGTCAGTACTATGAGTCCTCATTTTCCATGAGTAAAAAAGATGGTCTAACTAATAAAATTCAGTGTCTGCTGCATAACAGATGTTTTGTCTGTGCTGTGAATAAATAAACTGATGAATTAGTGAAATAAAGTAGCTAGCTGCTAATTTATGGCCAAAGTTATGAACAGGAAAATAGGAGCACAAGATTAAGCTAGGGAAGACACCCAACATAATACCAATTATTTTTTTTTCCAAACAAATTTAATAAGAATTATATTCAGCACAAACAAATAAAACCCCCAAATCCAATAGAGAACATTCTTATATCACACATATGTTGCCTATCAAGAACACATGAATTGTTTAACAATTATGTTGGTATCTTAAAATGTGTCAACTCCTTCTTTAAATTAAACTAACTTTGTACTAAATTGCAATACAACTACTTCTGTTTCTATTGAATATTGATGGCAATGCTGTTTTAGAAGTTGCCTTTTTATCCTATAAAATGGAAAAATAAAGTTATTTTAATTTGTTTTATAATTCTATGATTATACAATGTTTCAGTTACTCTGCAAAAGTAACTAAAACTTATAAAGCACACACTAATGTCTGGGAAAATATGAAAGTAACAGGAAGCTGGGTCCCTTGGTGCTTACATATAATTCTAGTGAATCAGGAGACTGAAGCAGGTGATTCTGAATTCAAAGCCAGTCTCAGTAAGTTAGTAAAGACCTTAGAAACTTAGCAGAGATTCAGTCTCAAAGAGAAAAATAAAAAGGACTGAGGGGCTGGGTTTGTGGCTCAGTGGTAGAGTGGTTGCCCGGCATATGTGATGCCCTGGGTTCGATCCTCAGCACCACATATAAATGGATTAATAAAATCAAGGTCCATCAACAATTAAAAAATATTAAAAAAAAAAAAAAGAACTGAGGATGTGGGTCAGTGGTTAAGCACCCCTGATTTGATCCCTGGTACCAAAACAAAACAAAACAAAACAAAAAAAAACACAACAAAACAAAAACAAAACAAAAACTAAACATAAAAACCATAAAACAGGGATGACTAATATACATAAAGAAATCTGCTTGTTTATTTTCAGAAATTTTAGTGCAGGAGGCTGTTAATCTTGCCACTTGCTGAAGGTGTTTAGTCACACTATTTTATTCAGATTTTCAGCATCAGTGTTAATCAGATCATTTGTTTGAAGTAATGGAGTATTGTTGCTTATAAAATGCTGAGACTGCTACAGGTTTATGTGGAATTCTTTTCCCTATTAATCCTTATTATGTTTTAGAGGTGCTATGAAAGAAAGAGTAAAGCAACTTATATATTTTTAACATCTTCATCAGAGTTGTGCTCAACTATATAGCACATATGTCAGATTCATGAAGAAGGAAATTAACATTTCTGATGGGGATATGAATCATAAGATATAATATCTTCTTTTCAAATACTTATAATTAGGATAACATGAGAAGGAAGCAGATATGACAAATACATTGAAAAGCTCTGCCTAAAAATTTATGAATCTCATTTGGATATAGATATCTTGTCAATCAATCATCTCTAGGGTTTCTCAACTGTTACTAATAGGTAAGACTATTATGTGTCTCCTTTCCTTCTTCATTATAATACAAAAGTTGTGTATGTTATGATGCAAGTAAATGTTTCCAAATATTTTCTGATGCATAAAAATGTTAAAAATAAGATATAGTTATATGTTAATACTTACATCATTTATGAAATTAAAATAACTAGAGCCTCAGTGATTATTAGTTAGAAGAAGCACAACAAAGGAACTGAAATGAATAAAATAAACTAGAAAACTTATAGAAAATTATGTCCATATGAAAACTAGCATGCAAATGTTAATAGTGGCATCACTCATAATATCCAATAAGTTTAGAAAACCTAAATGTCTACCAGGTAGCTAAGACTTTAAAACATATTGTAAGTGAAAGAAGCCACTAGTATGGAAAATTCTCTTATACACAACAATGAATTTTTCTAATTAATGAAAAAATATTGAAATATTATTATTAATTAGGGTGCATACTAATTCAGAATTTCTTATTTTTTCTCTAACTATCCTCTTCCTATTCCAGGATTCCATGTTATTCTTTGTAAAATTCTTCATGTTTGTGACAGCCTTTCAAATTTTTGTTGTTTTGACAACCTTAATGGTTTTGATAAATACTGGCCAGATATTTCCTAGACTATTAAACATTAGGATGTGTTTGATATTTTGCTTGTGATTACACCAGAGTAATATGTTTTGGGAAGAGGACCAGAAAGATAAAGTATTATTTTTATCACTTTTGCCAAGAGCATACACCATCAATATGACTTAGCATCTTATATTAATATTAATCACCTGGATTGAAGTAATGTTTATTAGGTTTCTGTGTCATAGAGTTACTATTTTTAACTCTTCTCATTTACTCTTTAAAATGAAATCACTGCACAGAAAAATACTTAAGAAAGGGATACTTTGCTTACCTCCTGAAGAATGAAGTATCTATGTATATTATATGGATTTATTCATTTTCCTAATATTTATTTATATAATCATTTTTTTTTTTTTTTGCATCAGTATAGGTTAATGGAGGTTTACTTTTTCATCATGGCTCCACACTACTTTATGTATTTTGTTACTAGATTATTACAGGTTTGTCAGTTGAGTACTTTTTCAGTTGATTTCTATTCTTTTTGTGTAACCCTATCGTTATGGGTTTTTTTTACTTTTTCTACTTTTTTACATACTTTCATCCTATCTTGTAATACAAGATGTTCCATGCTCATTTTCTGGATTTTTCTTCCTATTCTTAGAATTGTCATTTCTCCAACTAGCCCTATTTTATTTATTGACAAATGATCTTAGAGACCAGGGTAAGTACTAGGTGTATTTTCTGCTTCTGGATTCTGTTAGCTGATAGAGCAAGGAAATATTCATTTGAATACATATGTTTATAGGTATTTCTGTGTGTAACAGACACAGATGGAATATGAATTCACACTGACATTTCAAACTCTAGTCCATCATCACAGATTTTTCTAGATTCCCTGCGTTGTTTATTTATAAATTCCCCCCTGCAATAATGAGATGCCTGATTCCAACAGTTTTCTATTCATTTATTTAATTGTTCAATTACAATACACATATGTAATGGTTTCAGAATTGTTAACATACACTCCCATACCACCCCCTCCAACAAAAAACAAAAACAAAAACCCAGCTGAGGTAACTACGTATGCTATTAAGATTTATCTGGCATTTAGTTTCACAGATACCACTTATTTCCGAAACTACTTAAGTCAGCCTTTTATTCCCCCACCCTTTGGTGAAATTATTTCATAATTCGGTCTGATTACTGTTGCTTTAGTTTTATAAAAATGACATAACGGGAATCGTATAGTATGCTTTAATTACACAAGCTTCTTTCACCTAGCAAGAATTTAAGATTCATCCTCTTATTCTTGTGGTGAGACAGTTCATTTCATTTTATTTCTGGATGCTATTGTACTGTATAGATATGATTCAATTTGTTTTTTCATTTCCCTGTTTAGGTATATCTTCTTTGCTTCCACTTTTTTGGCACTGATGAAATTATGATGAATCATCCATTCGCATGTCGGATTTTTGGGGGACACAGTTTTGAAATCACTATATACATTTTTAGGAATGCAATTGATGAAGCATATGGCAAGATTATGTTTCATTTTGTTAGAAATTGCCAAACTGTCTAACAAGATGGCTTTATCAATGTGCATTCACATGAGCAACTGATGAGACTTCCTGCTGCTCCACATTTTCAGTACATATTTTCAGTTTTTGTTTTGTTTTATATTTGATTTAACCACTATGAAACATATATAATGGCAACTTGTTTTAATTTGTAACTCCCTAAAGACAAATGACATTGAATATGTTGCATATACTTATTTGATGCTGTATGCATTCCTTAGGGAGGTTTTCTTCAGAGGTTTTTTCCTTTTAATTGCTTTTTGTTTGTTTTTGTGTTTTTGTTTTTGTTTTTTTGATGAGTTTAAGAGTTTTTCTACATTTTGGACACAAGTCCTTCATCAGAGATACATTTTGCTACTGTTTTCTCTCAGGCTGTTTTTTATCTTCTCATTTTATTCACAGAGATTTTCAATGAAATTTTTAAAAATTTAATAAGGCTAAGTATTTTAAAATGTATGTCATTTTAAAATGGATATTCCTTTTGATGTTGTATTTAAAAACTCATAACCAAATCCAAAATTATGTGCATTTTCTTCATTGTTATCTTCTAGAAGTTTTAGAGTATTACACTTTGCATTTAGGTCTATGATTCCTTTTTGAGTAATATTTTATGTTACATGGAATATCTCTGTTATATTGAATGTAGAGTTTTCTTGTGCTTGGATCCAATTGTTCTAGTATTTGTGTTTAAAAAAAAAAATCCTTTTCAATTTGCTTGTGATGGTTTGCTTATGTTTGTTTAGGTCCTTCTCCAGGATGTATATATTACGTTCCATTAATCTATGATACAGTACATTTGAAATTTATAATGTGAGTGTTCCACCCATATTCTTTATATCAGTATTGTGTTTACTGTCACAGGTCTCTTTATTGCCTGTCCACATAAACTTTGAATCAGTTTGTTGATCCCTACTAATAATTTTTCAAGATTTTAATAGGATGACCTTGAATCCTTAGATTAAGTCGAGAACAAATAACATCTTCAAACTTTTGAGTTTTCCAGTCTATGAACAAGGAATTTCTATCCATCTATTTAGATATATTAAAATCATTTTATTAATATTTATAATTTTCTACATTTAGGCTTTATACATATGTTTTAGTATTTCATGCTTTGTGTGTGACTTTTTTATGGTATATTTAATAGAATTTTGGGTTTTGTTTTGTTTTGCTACTGTATGGGAGGACAGTTGTCATCTGTATGTTTTCCCTGTATACTGTAACTTTGTATAACTCTCTTACCTGTTCTAGTATGTTTTTGGTTTATGTTTCTATCTATTCCATGGAGTTTTCCTACACAATATTTTTTATGAAAATAAAAAGTTTGTCTCTTTCTGTTCCTTTTAATGTCCTCAATTTTCTTACCTTCTTATACTAGTTAGTTTTTCCACAATTATGTTTAATAGGGCCTGTGAGGGAAAACATTCTGACTCTTTTTCCTTTCTAAAGAAGAATATGATCAGTGTCTTTCTATAAAGAAAGAATGACATTTGCTGAAGTTTTCTTTGTTAAGCATTTTTTGGTACTTTTTTCTTTAACTAAGAAGAGTATCCTTATTCCTAGTTTTCTAAGAATTATTTTCATGAATGGTTCCTGTCTAGCTATTAATCCCTTTAGAAACACACTGCTTTTCTTTTTGTTGAAATTCTATATTGTTTTTCTGTTACTTGTATTTTTGGTAATTGTCATTCTGACTGCAATGAGATGAAATCTCAATATAGTTTTAATTTGAATTTCTCTAATTGCTAGAGATGTGGAACATTTTTTCACATATTTGTTGACCATTTGTATTTCTTCTTCTGAGACGCGTCTATTTAGTTCCTTTGCCCATGTATTGATCAGGTTATTTGTATTTTTAGTGTTAAGTTTTTTGAGTTCTTTCTTTCTCCTGGATGTTAAAGCCCTGTTTGAG
Organism: Sciurus carolinensis; assembly: GCF_902686445.1. Classification (NCBI taxonomy): domain Eukaryota; kingdom Metazoa; phylum Chordata; class Mammalia; order Rodentia; family Sciuridae; genus Sciurus; species Sciurus carolinensis. The sequence continues at coordinate 52,044,276 of NC_062217.1, read as the reverse complement.
GTGTAGGTGGCAAAGATTTTCTCCTGTTCTATAGACTCTCTCTTCATACTTTTGTTTCCTTTGCCGTGGAGAAGCTTTTCCATTTGATGCCATACCATTTATTGATTGCTTTCTTCTCTTTCTCCTCCCTCTCCTTCATGAATAGTGGGGATGGAACCCAGAGGCAATTTACCCATGAACTATATACTTAAGCATTTTATTATTATTTTCATATTCTAAGATAGGTCTTGATAAGTTTCCCAGACTGGCTTTGAACTTGCAATCCTCCTGCCTCAGCATCTTGAGTAGTTAGGATTACAGGGATGTTGCCACACCTGGCTCATCTTCACTGATTTCTGCTATAATGTTTATTATTTCTTTTCTTCTGCTCATTTAGGGTTTAACTTGCTATTTCGATTTTTAGATTCCTAGTAGCAGCTTATGGTATTCACTTCGGACCCTTCTTTTTTATGCATGCAAGATTTTCTACAAATTTGTCTCTAAGCATTGTTTACGCAGCATCCCACATAGTTTGATACATTGTATGTTTACTTTCAGGTAGTTTGTGGTATTTAAAATGTTTCTTGAGATCTCATGTGTTGTTTTCTATGTTTTAGAAATATTTTGTTTCATTTCCAAATTTTCCAATATATTTATACTGCAATTTCGAATTAATTTACATGAATTCTAGTCCATTAAAATCATTATGAACAAGAATGTAATTGATGTGTCCAGGTGCAGTGGAGCACAACTGTAATCCCAGCAGCTCAGCGGGTAGAGGCAGGAGAATGGCAAGTTCAAAGCCAACCTCAGCAAAAGCAAGGCACTAAGCGACTTGGTGAGACCCTGGTCTGTAAACAAAAAATGCAAAATAGGACTGGGGATGTGACTCAGCGGTTGAGTGACCCAGAGTTCAATTCCTGATACTAAGAAGAAAAAAAAAAAAAAAAAAAAAAAAAAAAAAGAAAGAAAGAAAGAAAGAAAGAAAGAGCTAAAGAATAGAAGAATGTGTATTCTGAGGTTAGATGAAGTTTTCAATGAGTATCAATTTGATAAAGCCGACTTACAGTGCTTTTCAGATCCACTATATCTTTATTGAATTTATTCCTGTTTGATCTACCAATAAATGATGAGTAATACAGAGGTCTCCCATTCAAGTAGTGGATTTCTTTTACTTCTTTATTCAGTCCTACCTAGTCTCATATATATTTGCATAATTTTTTAGGTGCATATACATTCAGGATTGTCAAATATCTAGGGGGAATTGACTCATTATTCATAATGTAACATCCTTCTTTATCTGAGGTAATATTTCTGAAATGGGTTTTAGTTTAATATAACTCCTCCAACTTTGTTTTGTTTAGCAGTATCATGTTAGCTGAGTTTCCTGAATCTGTTTTGGTATCTGTTGCTTATTTTGGAAAGTGCTTGATCAGTATTGTCATAAATATATGCTCCCTATTATCTTTTCTTTAACCTCCTCATATTAAAATTGCACAAACTTTTTCAAATTTTTCAGGGTTCTTATATTACTTTATAATGTCAGGTAACAAGTATAAAAAGGAGAAAGAACTTTTCAATAGTTATTTCACAAAAGGTTACCTATAAATGTACTACAAAAACATAAAAATGTTAGCATTATTATTCATTGCGAAATTCAAATTAGTTTGGCATTTTGCTTCCAAATGATTAAAATTATTATATTTGAAAAGCCCATAATAAGAAGTTTTATTGAGAAGTTTGAACATCTGGAACTCTCATATGTCATTGGTATAAATACAAAATGATAAACCTATTTTACAAAGTTGTGTGACAGTATCTTAAAATTAAAAACACTTGTACCCTAAAATCCAACAGTTCCATTTATAGATATTTATTTAATTGAGATTAATATATGTGACATACAAATATGTAATTGTATATTATTAGCAGAATTATTCGTTAAGAACTAGTAGAAAAATGTTCATTAATTGATAAATAAGGGGAATAATTTTGATATAAGCATAATATGAAATGCCACTCAGAATTGGCAAAACATATAATATTAATATTAAATATATTATCAGATCTAAAACTAATATATTAAGTAAGAGAAGCAAAACACAGAAGAGCATGCATATATTTATTTCTACTGAATTAGGCTAATCCAAAATTCTAGTGACATAAAGCAGACCAATGGTTATCTAGGTTTTTAGGTGAGAAGTGCATTGATTGCAAATTAGTAAGAGAAAACATTTTGGGTTAGGGGACTATCTCAGGAACTGTGCTGATCGTGCAGTCATAGGCAATTTCCAAACTCATCCATCTATACACATAAACTAGTTGAACTTTATTCTATTAAATAATACCTCAATAAAGGCAAAGGAAAAAATATTTCCACTGTAGTCTACAAACTGGAAAAGGGAAGTTGTGATTCAATATCTTTGTTTTACATGAGTTCTTCCTTTTAACAAATAGTAAAAGAACCCCAAACTTATTTCTATTTAATGCAGGCAGCAGTCATCTTACTTTACCTATAGATACTTAACTCCAGATTTTAATCAACACCAAATTTGTGCTGTAAGTAGCAATACAGTCTTATCTAATCTGGGGATGAGGATCTTCAGACAATTAAAAAACTCTGTCATTCACCCAAATCTGGACACTTTATATAAAGCAGCATTTTGTCCTGCATTTGATTAGAATAAAGGAAAGGAAGAATAAAAGAAAGAAAGAAAGGAAGAAAATTTAATGTTTTGTAGCAGATAAAACCAGTCTATCACTCATTATCTTTGAATTTTTATTCATTGCAATAAAAAATTAGAAAAAAAAGTCTGTGTCAAAGAACATAAGTAGCTCCTATTTGTAGTTTCTGAATCACCTTACAGTGTTGAAACCTTTAATGCTTGATCAAAGTGCATTGAGTATTTTCAGTAGTAAAAGTGTTCCTTTTTTTTAAAACTGGAAATATTAACAAGACTCACTAAAGAGAAATGATGTCAAGAAAATGTGTAAAAGGGAAGAATGATAAGAGTGATCATTGTAAATAAGAAATATTTTGAATAGTATATAGGACTGAAAAAAAATTTTATTTAAGCTTTGCTTTGGTATCTTCTGTTAATATTATTTGAGTTCTCCATTTTTTTATTGTAAAAATATTTTAATTATTTAATTGATTTCTTGTTCTATATTATAGCCAAACATGTCCATTCTCTCCCATCCATGACTCCTTAAGATAATTAGCTTATACTCCATTTGAGTAGGGTTTTAGAAATTTAATCACAAAGTATGTAGACTTTTGAAATTGCTTTATTTTTTTTTTCACTAAACACACTGCTTTGAGATTCATCCAAGTTGTTTCATCACAAGTGATTCTTTTATATTTTCATGAAATATTCCATAAATGGATCTCCTGCAATTTGTTTTACCAATCACCAACTGGAGAATGCCAAGGAATTTTCCATGTTTTGCCTGTTACAAATAAAGTCACTATAAACATTAATTTTACAAATTTGTCTAAACATAAGCCACAGTTTTATAAATAAGGTTTTACTGGTAAATAGTCACAGCCATCAATCTACCTCTTGTCAATGACTGCTTGTGGTACAAATCTATGACAGTTGAAAAAGGGCAACATATACTGTATGTTCTTCAAGTTTAAAATATTTACTATTTGTTCCTTTAAATATTCACTAAATCCTGATCATAAGAATGGAAATAAGAAGTCATGACTTCATTAATTTGAGTAATCCATACCTTGATTTTGAAGAAGTGATTTTTGTAATGACCATGATTCAGGAAATTATTTGTGGACCAAATATGACCAGTGATAGTTTTTGTTTGTTTGATGTTCCTTGAGCTGGTTATGTTTTTTAGTTTTAAAAATATTATAAAAATGAAAAGAAACAGAAGGATAGATGGCAGAAAGCAAGGTAGATAGGAAGGAAGGAGTAAGGTAGGGAAAAAAGAGACATATGTGACAGAGACTATAAAAGGCGCAGAAAGCCTAAACTATTCACTTGTCACAATTCAATGTTCTTACACGCATTAAATCTATAATTCTTGGAAAATATGCATATGCCACTCATTTAACATGATTTTACTAGTGGGTTAAAGAGTCAGTTTATTTCCAAGGAGGGTGTTATTAATAGATACTCCTTAGGATTTGAGCAGAACTTTGGATACAGAAACTTTGCAAATAAATTAACTTCTTTGAAAAACAATGAACTGCTAAATATATCCTTAGTTGGTTACCGTTTTGAACATTCATAAGGGACTGAGAACCAAATAGCAGCTTTATGAATTTGCTTTTATATTATTTGTGTTCAGATGCTTTGTAGAAAATCAGGTAAACTAGGTTTTTTTTCTCCTGTTTATTTTTAAATTCCAAATGCACTCAAGAAATCTTTCCATGGAGACTATTGTTCTTGTATTTTTTTGTTGACTCTGTTATTTCATGATCCTTTGTCGGGGTTTCCAGGACCCCCAGCCTTGGGCACGGTCAAGATGGCGCCTGACGCTGAGCCAAAAGCGGCCAGCTATACAGTAAACAACCAGCGAATTCCAATGATTGGCTAGTTAACGATGTGATTAGAGCATGCCCCCCTCGTGTACCTATTCTATGCCTGCAGCTGTCCGCGGTTTACCGGTTTACCTCGTGTGCCCCCCCCCCATTGGTTAAAGTGTATATAAGCCTGGTGGGTGGGAGAGTAAGGGGGCGGAAGAAGCTGAGGGCGGAAGAAGCTGAGGGCGGAAGAAGCTGGGAGTGCGCAGAAGCTGAGAGAAGAAGCTGAGAGAAGAAGCTGAGAGAAGAAGCTGAGAGAAGAGAAGCTGGGAGTGCGCGGAAGCTGGGAGTAAGAGAAGTGTAGGAGAGGGACTGTGCATAATAAACTTCCAAAGCTTCAGACGTTTGTCGTGTCTCTCTCTGCGGCCAGAGGGAACGCGATAATCCTTAAGTTGTTTCTATTTATGTTTCTAACATGTTGATTTTGATATTTTAAAATGTCTTGTAATATTACTTTAGAAAATATTGATTGTTCAGTTACTTTGCATAGTGATATTTAATGTAGTCAAGATTATTTGTTTCAATTGCCTAGACATGTCTTAAAAACAGAACTCTTATTTTCAACAATCAAGTGACTTGAGTATTTGAAGACAAATGACTTCTGTAATTTTAATTTTCAAGCTTAATTATACTTGCCAAATGAAAAATGTTTTAAAAGAAAAATACTTGATGAGTAATATTAGATTTTAATATTCAATTTTATTTTATCTAATATCATATTTTATAACATTAAATATTTTGGAATTTGGTAAATAATTTATTCTGCAAATCATGATTTCATTATTCTACTATGGCACTTTTTAAAAATCAGATTTCAGATACATGTGAAAGCTAAAATACAGGCATGTTTTCCTGATGAGAAAGAGGAAAAGGTAAAATTTGATAAAGAATCTTTATAGAATGAGATGAGAAAAACATACTTCTCTTTAGCATTTGATGAGGATATGATGAATCACTCTTGCATATAATTCAATGACAGAAAAAAAAAAACTGGGGGAGCCAAAGAATTTGTATTCTTTAGGAAAGGCAAATATATCTTTCATTTTATTAATATAAAAGGCATAATAGATAATAAGATTTTATAAGTGAGACAAAAAAATAAGCTTTAAAGTTTTCCTAACTCTGGTAAAGGATAATTCTATGTGGCTTTTAGACTAGTCACGAGAGAAAACTGCATTTCCTGTCCTTCTTCAGTCAAACCTGTCTCATCTAAACAGATATGACAGTTTCTTCTTTGTCATCTTCTTCTGTTTTTTGTTTTGTTTGCTTATTTTTCTGGATGTCAACTTGTAGTAATTAGGGTGTTTTATAAATAGGACTGTGACTACCTGTCTTAGAGACTTTGGAAATGACCACTACTTCACAGGTTTTATTCAATTTAAAAACACTGACAACGGGCATAAAGTTCAAAAGCACAGAATGTGCTGTTAGGTCTATTGGCTCCTTTAGAAATCATCTTCTCTGCTACATGTTTTGTAGCTTTGGAAAAGGTATTTAATGTTGCTAAGCTGCTATTTGTAAAATTGAAATGAACATGAAAGGCCTTATTGAAAGAAATAAAAATTAATCCATGTAAAAATCCTCAGCACAGTATCTATAAAAGAACATGAAGTTGAATATTTCTTATTATTTAGCTGCCTTTGACTCTGAATTTAGGATTACTATATATGCATGTTAAGTACAACACTAAATTGAAAATTAAAAATCAGGAAAATCTGCAACATAAAAGTTCTGAGTTCGTGAAAGGAATTCAGTTTGGTACGCCTATGAAACTTTAGCTTATTAGCCACTTTCAGTGAATGACACTCTTGACTAATGTTGTCATGATCACATTTCTTTGTCCCCTCACACCTGCAAGTTTTGCTTCCAAACTGAACACCCACACGATCTATTTCTTGATTACATTTTTCTTAATTAAATGGTGTGTACAGCTTTCATTTTCAGTTAACACAGCAAAAGGAAGCTGTGTTCTCATAAGTCATTTTTATGAGTTGGGCCCCTATCATTTTAATGTGGCAATTAATTAAGTGCTTAATAAAACTGTGCTTTATTATAGCAAAGCCTGTTTGCAGGAGTCTAGTTATGGATATGTCAGCATTTTTGGTTACTAACTCTTTTTTATCCTCTCTATAACTATACTACAAAAATTTGCTTTCAGTACAAGTTTTGAAATGACTTGAATTGCAATAACAAGCTATTCTTCAGATATAAAAATAATCAATGTTGCGTGAGACCCTGAGGATGAAGGGGTAGTTAACTAAAGCATTTTCCTGCTATTCAGGAATATTGTTTATATAATATGAAAGTGTATAATCTATCTGCCTTTATATTAATGATATTTGATCATGCTGACAGCTTATCTTAATTCTTTTTACTGAATTGGTACATCTTTAATGACAATTTGTTCCTACAGAAGAATGCACTTTTAAATAATGTTAAATGTAGAACTATAACTTATTACACTTTGATTATCAAAATACATATATATTCCTATGATAACATGGATCTTCTTAAAATATATAACAAAATGAAATACCCTTATGGCAATGTTTTGCAATGAAAAATATCCAAATACAATAATTATTATTTTTAACTTTTGAGAATTGTCCTGACAAATGATCCAGAAAATTGAACCTTCATAAAGGCTCAGTGAAATAGTTATCTAAGAATTATTGAGTGTCCTAAGTTGTTACAACATAAAAAAATTGTTTCTGATGTCCTGATGCTAACTATATAATGACATTTAGTAATTTGAAATATAAGAAGTTTAACCTTGATATAAATATTAATTAAGATATATTTTTATTTAGTTTGTGAATACGGGCATTTTAATAAAATGATGGGATTTGTAGAATTTTTAAGCAGATAGGCTTGTGGAAGAAATCAAAGAAAACATTTAAATGACAAATTAGTTGAACATAAAATATTTTACTTACTTCTGAAACTACTGAATCAAAGTGTGATGTTTTTCTCCTAAAGCACAAGAAGTAAAATTAAGAATCAATAAATGGGATGGATTCAAACTAAAAAAGCTTTTTCCCAACAAAGAAAACAATCAAGAATATGAAGAGAGAGTCTACAGAGTGGGAGAAAATCTTTACCACATGCACCTCAGATAGAGTACTATTCTCCAGGATATATAAAGAACTCAAGAAACTTAACACCAAAAATCCAAATAACCCAATCAACAAATGGACTGAGGAACTGAAGGCACCTCACAGAAGAAGAAATACAATCCATCAACAAATATATGAAAGGATGTTCAGCATCTCTAGAAACTAGAGAAAAAAAAGTAAAAACTACTCTAAGATTTCATCTCACTTCAGTAAGAATGGCAATTATCAAGAAAGCAAGCAATAATGAGTGTTGGCAAGGATGTGGGGAAAAAGGTACACTAATACATTACTGGTGGAACTCCAGAGTGCAAACACTCTGGAAGGCAGTATGTAGATACCTTAGAAAACTTAGAATGGAACCACTATTTGACCCAGCTATCCCACTCCTTGGTTTACACCCAAAGAATTTAAAATCAGCATGCTACAGTGATGCAGTCAAACCAATGTTTATATAGTAGTTCAATTCACAATAGCTAAACTATGGAGCCAATCTAGATGTCCTTCAACAGATGAATGGATAAATATGGTATATATGCACAATGGAATATTACTCAAACTCGAGAAATTATGGCATTTTCAGGTAAATGGATGGAAGTAGAGAACATCATGCTAAGTGAAATAAGTTCATTCCCCAAATCCAAAGACCGAATGTTTTCTCTGATAAGTGGATGCTGATCCATGGTGGGGCGGTGGGTAGGGAAGAATGAAGGCAGAGAGGTGCAAGAGGAGGAGTGGGGTGATAGGGATGGGAACGACAGTAGAAGAAGACAGACATTACCCTATATGCATCTGTGATTATACTACTGGTGTGACTCTGCACCATGTACATCCAGAGGAATGAGAAGTTATGCTCCATTTGTATACAATGTGTCAAAATGCTTTCTATTGTCATGTATAACTAATTAGAACCATTTTTTAAAAAATGTAAAAAAACTTCTGTATAGACTGAAAAAAAAAAGAGTGGACAGTAGTGATGGAAGAATTAGAAACAGAACAGGAGAGAAGAATTTTTAGTGCATTTTAAAAATTTATGTTTTACTTCTTCCCATGTACAGCTCTCAATTGTGATTAGATGTGCACCACAATAAAAAAACCTATGTACATTAAGAAAAAAAATATGGAACACAGAACAATATAAATGCTATTGCTAATATCAAGCAGAATAATGTGTATGAATGTAGGTAAGCTTAAGGAATACTTTTAACATCTGAGCTTTGGCATAATTCAATCTTATTCACAAAAGAAAGAACTTGGAAAATACATGGATGGAAAAATATAAATGAATCATAAGAGGTTTTGAAAAATTACCTAAAATTTCAATTCCTGGGCCATGTTTTTCAAACCAAATTTTTAAATATGCTATTCAAGTCAATAGTTTCAGGTGCAAGGATTTTGCATGAATGCAATCAGTCAATATTCTCATGTCTATTTTTATGAGTGATTGAACTCAAATACTTTTAATGTGTAATAGCTGGTAGGTGCTTATAACTATAGGCTGCCAGGATGTGATGTGCAATTTAAGAGGCTATCCTATTATGACTACACTTCATAGTAATTTTGACTTTTTAATAACATATTTAAACATAATTTATAATGAAATGCTATCATGTAGATAAAGGAATAAAAAGTCAGAAAATTATGCATCTATCTGTAATCATATATTGAAACTTTATGTATAAAGTCTATCGCAAATACAAAGTTATTTTGCAACACCTTTTCAAAGCACTCAGTAGGGCTGTGGTTCTCCAACAACCATCAAATAGATAAATACATATTGACAATGTAAATTTACTAAAAGGAATCAAAGGAAGACTGAAGTACATAAAATATTGCTGTAAGGTAAAAAAATGTTGACTTGAATACAGAATAGCAATTAGTATAGGGTTGATAGTGTATGTATGTTTGTGGGTATAAGATAAATGGAGTTTGGATTATATCACTGAACCCCAAATATATGTACAATTAAGACATACTGATTAAAAATTAAAAAGATAATAGTGAAGTGTGTTGTTCAGCGGTAAAATGCTAGATTCCCATGTTTGAGGCTCTGGATTTGATCCACAACACTGAAACAAAACAAACAATACAGATAATTTTTCTAAAATCCTGTAAATATAAATTATCAAATTACTATAAAATATTGGCCAAAAATTTGTAATTTCAAGGTGACATTATAAGGAATATCTATCTTTCATTAAAAAATAATTGGAAAAAAGAGTAAAAATACAGAAAAAAATATTTGATGAAATTTTGTAGAATGATAACTTTTTTAAAGTACAAAAGTTGGAAGTGGGATAAAGTGGTAAATGACTTTGCAGAGAGAGCATAGCAACAGGGTAACTCTCTGCAGAAGGAAAGCCTAAAATTAAAAATGAGACAGTTTCCCCTGAAAAACTTCTGAAATAAGCAGGTAGTAGTAGCATGACATACTGTGGAATATAGGATTGAGAACAAGTACTGAAGGGCAGGAGGCTGATTTGGACAAGTGTTCAAAGAAGAGTGAGACTCCCAGAAAGCTACACTAGCTCTGAGATTTAGACACCAAGATGTCTTTCTAGGCAGCTCATCCTGAGACTCAGGAGGTGTATGAACTAAAGGAACTGAGTCTTCTAAAGTGGCAGACAGGCCAAGTAGATGCAGGATTAAACTAAGAGAGAGTAAGATCTTAAATAAAAATTAGCCCATGAAAAGAAAAAAAAAAAAAAAAAAAAAACTACAGGACCATTTATCCTATTCAGTCAGAGTATTCTCTGGATCAATTAGTCTCAGAGAGAAAGTCTGTGGTTGCTGACATTTAGCGAGAGCAATGGAAAGGTTTTCTACTCCCTGACCATCCTACATTAATTTCACGAGATCAGAAAACTTGTCCTTACCAGAATGTTCAGTCCTCTTTTAGTACTTAATTCTTAAATATGAAATGTCAATAAAGAAAATCAGTTGATTTGTTGAAAGCCTCCATCATGAAAGACAACAAAACAAAAATAGTACAAGCAGAGAGGACATTAAAGGTGGTAAAATAAAATGATAAAACTTTAGTCTTCAGGGAGAATAATTATTGATTCTATGAAAAAATGGCTAATGATCAGAACTGAATATAAGAAAATAAAAACTATGGTAGTCAAAATAATTTTATAGGAACACCAGAAAATAAGTGGATGAAATCATTGAAAATAGAAACATTGAGACACAGAAAAAGATAGATGAGTTTTAGAGTTTAGAGTTTTCACCTTAAAATAACAGTGTATTCTGAAAAAGAAAATACTTAAGATGAAGGGGAAAATATCCAAAGAATAACACACACACACACACACACACACACACACGCACACGCACACACACACAAATTGTTTATGGTTATATAATAAATTCTAAGAGAGGACACTAAAACAAAATAAAAAGATAGTCCAGTCACAGACATATGTCAATGTGAATTTTTATAATACCAGGAATAAAATAGAGATTCAAATCCTTCCAGGGTGAAAGGAAATGTTTACTGGAGTGAACAAGACATCTTAATACCAACAGGAAGGAGGGTAAACATAACTTCAAAACTGTTAAATTTACGGTGGAAATTTCTATTCTAACCACGTGAGGTTATGGAGAATAAAGCATTTTTCTGATTGGCTACAACAATTTGAGCAGGAAGCCAGCTCAAAATATTATAAACTATATTATTTGATATGCCACAACATTAAGATATAGGGCTACTAATGTGGTTAATCTCTATTTCAGTACAGAGAATTAATTTCAAGATGCAAAATAAGTTAAAACCCAATTGAGTCTACATATTTTAATTATAACTAGAGGATAGTGAAAAAATACACATACGCATGTAGGTTTCCATATATATTTATATATATATGTATTTCTTTTGGAAGATAATGTTTTTAAGTCATAATTAAGATTTTGGTGCACAAAATTGCTCATGCAAGGAAGAAGATAAGTTTTATCTTCACTAAGAACTATAGATAAATTGCCTGCCACCACTACAAATCATTCGAAGTCTTTATGTACCACTCTGTGGACATAAATGATTAACTTTAATTGTATGAACTACCTTTCTAAAGATGAAAAAAGAAAAATTCTTTGTGTGATCACAGTGTTTTCTTGGAGTAATTTCTCCTTTCTGATTATCATACTGCTCCTCCCAGTTTGTAGATGACTGAAAAGTTGTAAATAGTTTTTAACAATTCCCTTTTCCTTTTCATTCAAATACTGACCTTTGGATTTCAGAAGAAAATTGGTAGTACAGAAAGCTTTTTATTTCCAAAAAGCAGAAAGAGTGGTGATTTAACTGAAATTTTGAACATTTTCATTAGGTCCCATCAACTCTATGAACATCTAACATATTTATCACTCCACACCTGTGCTAAAGATGGTCCTCTCTGTTGATGCTAACTTTTCAGCTGACTAATTAAATTGTAGAGAAGATAATTTCTGTTCACACTATTATAAATATAAATTGTCTTTTAAAATTTAAGTCACATTCATTAAAAGTCCTTTTTTTTATAGAAGCATGGGCTAGTAGTGAGGTTAAAAATATCACTGTGAGAACAAATAACTTGGGAATTGTAGGTGTATTTCAGGAGTCTAGTGATTGCATAGCACGTGTGAGGCCTGGGGTTTAATCACTAGAAAAATAAAAAAAAAATGACTATTAGAATATTTAATAGAGTTAGAGTATAGTGATTATTCTACTTTATTTTAAAATAAAATTTAGTGAACAAAATGCATGTACTTTATTTTAATTCTTTGAACTTAAGAATATGTCCTTGATATATAAGGAGATTTTATTTCTGCAATATTCAATTGCTTTTGTAATGTGATTTTTTTTCATGGTTTTAGTTACCTTACCTTAATCTGGAAATATTCTAATGCTAATGATATTTTAATAATAATACTAAAAAAAACCCTCCAGAGTCAATAATATCTCTCCAGAATATGATTATAACAAACAAAAGCTATGCATTAAAACTGTGTGCTGTTTCTTTAATAATTCATAATTTCTTAAACATTCACATCCATCACATCAGTTTAAAGAACAATCTGTCCCCATAACTCTGCTGGAAATGTGCTTATTTGTTTAGACAGATGGGCATGCCCTGAGGTTCTCTCTGTAGCTTAAATGCACAATTGGTTTTATGATTTTAAGAAACAGATGATTACAAAAAGTTGTATACATAAAGCTTGTTTGGAATATACAACAATGGAGACCCAACATGATAAATCATTCAGTAGTCATGACTCCTAAAACATGGTTTTTTGCATTAAGGATATACTGTTTTTACTTCATTTGAATAATTAAACTAAATTTTTAAATAGTTATCAATGCTAACAACTATAATTTTGACACTAAAAACTTATCTTTAAAAAACTGCACATCATGATCCATAGCTAATAGTAACAGTCAAAAGTTGTGACTATTCAAATGTGTATTAGTTGTCTTTTTTATAGCAAAAAATAAATATTGTCATGCTGAGAAAAAATTAACTTTCCTATATTTCACAATATCTTTGAAATAAGTATGATGGGTTTTGTAGTAATATGTGGGACCAAATTTTTTTCCTATGCGTGCAGTATTTCAATAATGAGAGAAATTGTATAATATCTATCAGTGAATAACACCTAAGACTTAAAGAAAAGAAGTCTATTTTGTACAATTCCATCTTTTTTTAACTGATTCTCTTTGAAGAGAAACTCCATAACATTTCTACACCTCTGATCCTTTCTTAGTGGTTTACAAAGGAAAAAGTACCACACGCGCGCGCACACACACACGATTAATTTGAAAAAGTTCCATCAAATTGGGGGAATAAGAAACCCAAACTTTAAACTATGGGTAATTAAGTAATCCAGAATAGTGTTCCCTGCCCTTGATGAGATATCCAAACACTACCCTTAAAGAAAAAAGTCCTTACAACATGTTTATGAACATTGCTTTCCACACATTTTTTTTTCCGGGATTTATTGCAAACTTAATGGTCAGTTATTTAAAGCTTCCCCTATTCTCAAGTAACATGTGTGTGGTTTTTGTAATATAATTTATTCATTTATTTATTTATTTTTACAGACTGCACTTTGATTCATTGTACAAAGAAGGGATTCAACTTTATTTTTCTATGGTTGTGCACAATGTAGATTCACACCATTGGTGTAATCATAGATGTACATAGGTAATAGGTAATGATGTCTGTCTCATCCCACCATCTTTCATACCCTCCCTGCCCTCCTCCCTCATTTTCCTCTACGTAATCTAAAATTCCTTCATTCTTCTCTTACCCCCCACACCCCACCCCCATTATGTATCATTATCCACTATCAGGGAAAACATTTGGCCTTTGGTTTTTTGGGTTTGGCTTATTTGACACTTTACAGAAGATATACAGGCAATTAATAAATATATGAAAAATTGTTCAACATCTCTAGTAATTAGAGAAATGCAAATTAAAACAACTCTAAGATTTCATCTTCCTCCAATTAGAATAGCTATTATCAAGAACACAAACAATAATAGATGTTGATGTGGATGTGGGGAGAAAGGCTCACTTGTACACTACTGGTGTAGTTGAAAATTGGTGCAGCCATTCTGGAAAGCAGTATGGAGATTTCTCAGAAAACTGGGAATGGCCCACCTTTTGACCCAGTTATCCCACTCCTGGGTTTATACCCAAAGGACTTAAAAGTAGCGTACTACAGTAATGCAGCCACATCAATGTTTATAGCAGTTCAATTCACAGTAGCTGGATTGTGGAACCAACCTAAATGCCCTTTGACAAATGAATGGATAAAGAAATTATGGTATATATACACAATGGAATATTATTCAGACATAAAGAAGAATAATACTATGGCATTTGCAGATAAATGGATGGAATTGAAGAATAATTTGTATTTTTATGTCTGAAGTTTTTGGGTAAATGCTTGTCAATCCACTTAGAATCTGCATTTCTCTAATAGCAATTTTTAAGGCAATTCCCTTGAGTTCTCTACTATTATATATTTTACTATGATTTTAACAGATTTTTATGTATCTTTTAAAGCAGTTTAAAAAATAATTAAATATATCAAATTCTAGATTGACTTATGTTTCACTTTAGCCTAAAAATAATTTTGAGATGGCAGCAAATATGAAATTCAAATTGTTTGAAATTCAAATTGATACATTTTATAGACAAATCTTATAATTTTTATAACCACAATTATCATCATCATCATTGATCATTATCTTAGACTGTTATTTAAAATAAGTTCATAGATGCAGCAAGGATTAAACTAATCATTACAAACTGCTAAAAGTATATACTTTCCTTGTTGAATTTTCCAGTGACTATAAGTAAATATATATTTACATTTATCACAATTTTAGGAAAGCTCCTGCTTAGGGCATCTCTTAGGAAAACTGCAATATTCTTGGTCCCATTTCATACATTTTTTCAGGTTCCATAGCCATGTATCAATAGCACAAATTCAAAGATATTATCATTTCTGACAGCAGTTAGCCTTAGCTCAGTTGTTTAGGAAAATTGTAGGCAATATTGTCTAAGATGTCACCTCATCTATAAACATACATGTTCAAGATTTTAGGTAGACATAGTTTTCAATTTATTTGGGTAAATACCAAAGAGTGTGACTACTGGATCTCATAGTAAGAATGTGTTTAGTTTTGTAAGAATATTGTGAATTGCACTCACTTTTCTAATTTTGATTACTCTCAGAGTTTTGTATGATTACTCACTGGTTTGGAAATGTGACCATTTGTCCTTTCATATCCCCTGTGGGAAACAGAGTTTCAAAAAAATTAGCAGAACTGTTATATGTATTGTTTTGCAGTGTATTTTTCCTGATCCTGTTTTAGATATCTTTAGATTACCATAAGCAAAGTAGAATACCCATCCCACCCCATTTATTCATGTATGTGCACAAATGAAAATGCTTTGGGAAGCAATCAAAATTTTTCTTTGTATCACCAGAATTGTCTACTCTCTACAAATTGTTTGATTACTTGGGGTTAAGGAACATAAAATCTTCCTCTTTCAAATGAAAAGGTTTTATTTGAATGTTTTTCTTGATTCGTTGAAGATATTAGCACCAATGGGCTAAGCTTAGTCAATAACAAAATATTTTGCTGAATTACTGGCACAATACCATAAAAAATCCCTCATGCAAGTTGAACTGTAGAAAAGAGGAGATACATGCTAACAACTTTATCTTCATCTGCCATGAAGAATGATTTGCATATATTATTTTATTTTATATATTTCTCATAACATTCCTACAGATGCTGTTATGTTTATTTAATATGTAAAGAAGTCTGGGAAAATTTCTGTAAATGTTGTAAGCATTAATTCTTCAAAGTAAGTTCTGATAATAATTGAAAAATGAACACAAAAATATGATTGGATAAATGAAGAAAACTCGATACTGTATAAAGAAGGGAATCTCAAAAACTATCTTTTGAACTCATTTCACATGAAATTTTTGCTTATGTAAGTCAAGGATGATAAGTTGTTTTTTTTTTATTGTATACAAATGGGATACATGTTGTTTCTCTATTTGTACATGGAGTCAAGGCATACCATTTGTGTAATCATAAATTTACATAGGGCAATGATGTTTGATTCATTATTTTTTTCCCTTCCCACCCACCTGTCCCACCCCTGTTTTCCCTCTATACAGTCCTTCTTTCCTCCATTCTTACCACCCACCTTATCCCTAATTCTAAACCTAACCCTAACCCTAATGCTAACCCTTCCCATCCCCCATTATATGTCCTCATCCGCTTATCAGCGAGATCATTCATCCTTTAGTTTTTTGAGATTGGCTTATCTCACTTAGCATGATACTCTCCAATTACATCCATTTGCCTGTAAATGCCATTATTTTATCATTCTTCATTGCGGAGTAATATTCCATTGTATATATATGCCACAGTTTCTTTATCCATTCATTAATTGAAGGACATCTAGGTTGGTTCCACAATCTGGCTATGGTGAATTGAGCAGCAATGAACATTGATGTGGATGTATCTCTGTAGTATGCTGATTTTAAGTCCTTTGGGTATAGGCCAAGGAGTGGGATAGCTGGGTCAAATGGCGGTTCCATTCCAAGATTTCTGAGGAATCTCCATACTGCTTTCCAGAGTGACTGCACTAATTTGTAACCCCACCAGCAATGTATGAGTGTACCTTTTTCCCCACATCCTCGCCAACACCTATTGTTGCTTGTGTTCTTGATAATCGCCATTCTAATTGGGGTGAGATGAAATCTTAAGGTAGTTTTGATTTGCATTTCTCTTATTACTAAAGATGTTGAACATTTTTTCATATATCCATTGATTGCTTGTAGATCTTCTGTGAAGTGTCTGTTCATTTCCTTACCCCATTTGTTGATTGAATTATTTGTATTCTTGGTGTAGAGTTTTTTGAGTTCTTTATAGATTCTGGAAATTAGCACTCTATCTGAAGTATGAGTGGCATAGATATTCTCCCACTCTGTAGGTTCTCTCTTCACATTACTGATAGTTTCCTTTGCTGAGAGAAAGCTTTTTAGTTTGAATCTATTCCAGTTGTTGATTTTTGCTTTTGTTTCTTGTGCTATGGGAGTCCTGTTAAGGAAGTCTGATCCTAAGCCAACAAGTTGAAGGTTTGGACCTACTTTTTCTTCTATAAGATGCAGGGTCTCTGGTCTGATTCCGAGGTCCTTGATCCATTTTGAGTTGAGTTTTATGTAGGGTGAGAGACAGGGGTTTAATTTCATTCTGTTGCATATGGTTTTCCAGTTTTCCCAGCACCATTTGTTGAAGAGGCTATCTTTTCTCCATTGCATATTTTTGGCCCCTTTGTCTAGTATGAGAAAACTGTATTTATTTGGGTTTGTGTCCATGTCCTCTATTCTGTACCATTGATCTACCTGTCTATTTTGGTACCAATACCATGCCGTTTTTGTTCCTATTGCTTTGTAGTAGAGTTAAAGATCTGATATTGCGATACCCCCTGCTTCGCTCTTTCTACTGAGGATTACTTTAGTTATTCTGGGTTTTTTATTCTTCCAGATGAATTTCATAATTGCTTGCTCTATTTCTGCAAGGTACGTTATTGGGATTCTAATTGGAATTGCATTGAATCTGTATAGCACTTTTAGTAGTATGGCCATTTTGACAATATTAATTCTGCCTATCCAGGAACATGGGAGATCTTTCCATCTTCTAAGGTTTTCTTGAATTTCTTTCTTTAGTGTTCTGTAGTTCTCATTGTAGAGGTCTTTCACCTCTTTTGTGAGATTGATTCCCAAGCATTTTTTTTTTTTTTTGATGCTATTGTGAATGGGGTAGTTTTCCTCATTTCTCTTTCTCATCACTTATGTATAAAAATGCATTGGATTTATGAGCATTGATCTTGTAACCTGCTACTTTACTGAATTCACTTATGAGTTCTAAAAGATTTCTGGTGGAATTTCCAGGTTCCTCTAAATATATAATCTAGTCATCAGCGAACAGGGATAGTTTTAGTTCTTCTTTTCCAATTCATATCCCTTTAATTTCTTTGGTTTGTCTAATTGCTCTGGCTAGAGTCTCAAGCAGATGTTGAATAGAAGTGGTGAAAGAGGGCATCCCTGCCTTGTTCCAGTTTTTAGGGGGAATGCTTTCAGTTTTTCAACATTTAGAATGATATTGGCCATGGGCTTAGTGTAGATGGCCTTTATAATGTTAAGGAATGTTCCCACTACCCCAATTTTTTCCAGTGTTTTGAGCATGAAGTGATGCTGTATTTTATCAAATGCTTTTTCTGCATCTATTGAAATAATCATGTGATTCTTAACTTTAAGTCTGTTGATATGGTGAATGACATTTATTGATTTCTAGTTGTTGAACCAACCTTGCATCCCTGGGATAAAACCCACTTGATCGTGGTACACTATCTTTTTAATATATTTTTGTATGCGATTTGCTAAAATTTTGTTGAGAATTTTTGCATCGATGTTCATTAAGGATATTAGTCTGAAATTTTCTTTCCTCAATGTGTCTCTGTCTGGTTTAGGTATCAGGGTGATATTGACTTCATAGAACGAATTTGGGAGGGTTCCCTCCTCTTCTATTTCATGGAATAGTTTGAGGAGTATTAGAATGAGCTCTTCTTTAAAGGTTTTATAGAACTCAACTGAGAACCCATCTGGTCCCTGACTTTTCTTTGTTGGTAGTCTTTTGATGACCTCTTCTATTTCATTGCTTGAAATTGGTTTATTTAAGTTGTGTATGTCCTCCTCGTTCAGTTTTGGTAATTCATATGTCTCTAGAAACTTGTTGATGTCTTCGAGGTTTTCTGTTTTGTTGGAGTATAGATTTTCAAAATAGATTCTAATTATGTTTTGTATTTCACTCATGTCTGCTGTGATATTTCCTTGTTCATTCCGAATTTTAGTAATTTGAGTTTTCTCCCTCTTTCTCTTTGTTAGTGTGGCTAAGAGTTTATCAATTTTGTTTATTTTTTCAAAGAACCAACTATTTATTTTGTTAATTTTTCCAATTGTTTCTTTTGTTTCAATTTTGTTGATTTCGGCTCTGATTTTAACTATTTCTTGTCTTCTACTACTTTTGGTGCAGATCTGCTCTTATTTTTCTAGGGCTTTGAGCTCTAGTGTTAAGTCATTTATTTGTTGATTTCTACTCCTTTTGTTGAATGTGCCCCATGAAATAAATCTTCCTTTAACTACTGCTTTCATAGTGTCCCAGAGATTTTGATATGATGTGTCTTTGTTCTCGTTTACTTCTAAGAATTTTTTATTTCCCTCCTGCTGTCTTCTGTTATCCATTCATCGTATAATAGTGTATTATTTAGTCTCCAGGTATTGGAGAAGTTTCTGGTTTTTATTCTGTCATTTATTTCTAATTTCAATCCATTATGATCTGATAGAATATAAGGTAGTATCTCTATCTTCTTATATTTGCTAACATTAGCTTTGTGGCATAAAATATGGTCTATTTTAGAGAAAGATCCATGTGCTGCTGAGAAGAAAGTGTATTCGTTCTTTGTTGGATGGTATATTCCATATATGTCAGTTAAGTCTAAATTGTTGATTGTGTTATTGAGATCTATGGTTTCTTTATTCAATTTGTGTCTGGAAGATCTATCCAGTGGTGAGAGAAGTGTGTTAAAATTGCCTAGTATTATTGTGTTGTGGTCTATTTGATTTCTGGAATTGAGAAGGATTTGTTTGACATACATGGATGAGCCAATGTTCAGGGCATAGATATTTATGATTGTTATGTGTTGCTGATTTATGCTTCCCTTAAGCAGCATGTAATGTCCTTCTTTATCCCTTCTGACTAGTTTTGGCTTGAAGTCCACATTATCTGAAATGAGGATGGACACTCCAGCTTGTTTGCTGTGTCAGTGTGCATGGTATGTTTTTCCCCATCCTTTCACCTTTAGTCTATGGGTATCTCTTTCTATGAGATGAGTCTCTTGCAGGCACCATATTGTTGGCTTTTCTTTTTAATCCAATCTGCCAGTCTATGTCTTTTGATTGATGTGTTCAGGCCATTAACATTCTGGGTTATTATTGTGATATGATTTGTATTCCCAGTCATTTGACTCATTTTTGTTTTTTGACATGATTTGGTTTCTCCTTTATTTGGCTATTCCTTTAGGCTAGTTCCTCCCGTTGCTGATTTGCATCATTGTTTTTCCTCTCTTCCTCATGGAATATTTTGCTGAGAATGTTCTGTAATGCCGGCTTTCTTTTTGTAAATTCCTTTAGCTTTTGTTTATCATGGAAGGATCTTATTTCATCGTCAAATCTGAAAGTAAGTTTTGCTGGGTATAAGATTCTTGGTTGGCATCTGTTTTCTTTCAGGGCTTGGTAAATGTTGTTCCAGGCCCTTGTAGCCTTTAGGGTCTGTATTGAAAAACCTGCTGATATTCTTATTGGTTTCCCCCTGAATGTAATTTGATTCTTTTCTCTCACGGTCTTTAAAATTCTGTCTTTATTTTGTATGTTAGGTATTTTCATAATAATGTGCCTCGGTGTGTGTCTGTTGTAATTTTGTATATTTGGAGTCCTATAAGCGTCTTGTACTTGGTTTTCCATTTCGTTCTTCAGATTTGGGAAATTTTCTGTTATTATTTCATTGAATAGATTGTTCATTCCTTTGGTTTGTTTCTCCAAGCCTTCCTCAATCCCAATAATTCTTAAATTTTGCATTTTCATGATATCCCATAATTTGTAGATTCTGTTCATGATTTCTTACCATCTTCTCTGTTTGGCCACTTTGTTTTCAAGATTAAATATTTTGTCTTCAATGTCTGAGGTTTGTCTTCCAGGTGTTCTATCCTATTGGCTATGCTTTCTATGGAGTTTTTAACTTGGTTTATTGTTTCCTCATTTCAAGGATTTCTGTTGTTTTTTTTCAGAATCTCTAACTCTTTATTGAAATGATCTCTTGCTTCCCATATTTGGTCTTTTAACTGTTGATTGGTGCAATCATTTAATGCCTGCATTTGCTCTTTCATCTCCTCCTTCAATGCCTGCATTTACTCTTTCATCTCCTCATTTGCTTTCCTGATTGTTTTAATTATGTATATTCTGAACTCCCTTTCTGATATTTCTTCTGCTGTGCTGTCATTGGGTTTTATTGATATAGTATCTCGGTTTGTTTGGGACATTTTCTTCCCTTGTTTTCTCATATTGGTCCGATGTCAGTGGGACCCTGAGATATTACAGATTTCCTCTATTGGCTTATAGTGTCCCTGTAGATTTCCAGTGTATCACCTCCCAGCCTTCAGTAGCCTGAAGTCTTGAAGGAACTTGATAATGCAGTGCTTCCAAAGAAAACTGCCCCTTGCCCCCTACTGGTTCCAGGGCTTGGAGCTGGCTCTGTGCGGAAAGGCTCTCACTGGGGGACCTGCACCGCGCAGCTGACTGTGTGGGAGGAGCCCACCGCCAGAGTGCGCAGGGCTGCCTGCTGAAGACTCTAGCTGCCCTGCCCTGCTCCGATAAGGTACCTCTATCCGGGCCTGCCGCCCAGGCTGAAGTTTACCCGCTGGGCGAGACTCACCCACGGTTCTATTTTAGTCCAGTCTCTCAATGCCTCCCCTTCTTGAATCCTGGGTTCTGGAGAGACTGGAGATGCAGTCACCCTCTAGTCCGCCATCTTGGATCGCCCTGTGAAAAGAACCTGCGGCCGGAGGGGGCAGGGCCACCTGGGGAAGTCTCTGGCTGTCCTGCCCTGATCCCAGAGGCTGTTTGTGGGTTAAAGCTCTCTGTTGGCTCTGGGACTTGTGGCTGGCTCCGTGTAGAAAGGCTCTCACTGGGCGGTCTGCTCTGAGAAGGTAGTCTTGAAAGATGTCTCCCGCCGCACGGGGCCGGGCTGCTTGGGGAAGTCCCTGGCTTCCCTGTCCTGGTCCCTGAAGTTGCTTGTGGGCTGGAGCATGCTGCGCTCAAGGATGATAAGTTACAAAAAATTAATGAGACCGAAAATCTATTCAAGATATTTGAAATTATATATAGTCAGGAAAAACTCTTCTTAACCTAAGGAACAGCATTGTGGCCCAATTTCTTTAGGAAATGAATTGTGAGGAAGAGGTTTGTGAGTAAGTTGATATCAGATATCAGGTTGAGCAGGTTGATATGTGGAGGGAGTACTCCTCTTTTCTTTATATATTTTTTCTTTTCTTTTTCTTTTTCTTTCTTTTCTTTTTTTTTTTTTTTTTTTTTTTTTTTTTTTTTTTTTTTTTGGTACTGGGGATCAAACTCCAGGACACTCCATTACTAAACTAAGCTGCATTCTCAGTCTGTGGCTATGAATGAGTATCATGTTACTAAAGGGGAAACTATGCTGTCAGAGTATAGCACACACTATAATCCACTTTGCTCTTTTCAAATCCTCTTGCCTTTCATGGTACTTTTATTTCATCTAGAACAGTTCCTTATTAATCTGTTTTTTTTTTTTTATTTTCCCCTCTAAAGAATTATAAAATTGGAAGCTTTGTTCAAAAATATGCCATTGCATTTATTTCCTTCTTACCTTCACTAACATTCAAAAACTCCCCTTAAATTTGAACCATGACATTTTAGGTTTACCCTGTTTACCTGTTGGAGTAATCTGGAACCTTATGCCTGAAGGGATTGAATCATTGTTTAACCTGGATGGTCAAAAGACTGAACGTAACGGTTCCACTAAAGGACTGACTGAAGTGGTTCCACTGAACAAAGTGGTTCAATTTCAGATACTGGCCAGTTCTCAGACTTCAAACCCTTCATGAGAAGGCTGATCCACATGAAAACAATCTTTGGGAAGCAAAGTAAAATTTTGGTGACGAACTTCCCAGATATTTTCTATGGAGGTCTGTATTTAGTTAAATATACATTGGGGACACAAAAATATTCAGATACATTAAGAAAATAATAACACAAAAACATAGATTGAAAATGCTCAGAAAATTAATAACAATGTATTTTGTAGAAATAACACTTGTAAAAAATAATATATGATAGCTATAAACCAAAATATGAAAAAGAATAACTGGAAACATACTGTTGGACAATTCTTTTGTTCTACAGGAATAAGTATATTATTATTTGAAAGTAGAAAACAGTAATTAAAACGACATATCGTAAACCAGAGAAATTAAAAAAAAAAAAAAGACAAGCCAAGCCATATTTCAAAATGAGGTATAAATAAGAAATCAACCGTGGAAATAAATTGGATCAAAATATAGAACCAATTAATCAAAAAGAGGGGTAAAACAGTAAAAGCAGACAGAACAAGTATAAAGCAGTTGAACGTTGGATTTTAATCAAAACATAATAATAATCATATAAAGTACAAATATTTTGAACATACCAATTTAAACCTAGAGATTGTCAGATTGGATAAAAAAACAATACTCTGTGTTTACAAGAAATCCTTTTAAAAAATATACTAACATAGATTAAGGGTAAAAAAAGAGGATCATTAGCATCAACAGTGAAGAAGTCACAAAATTGACATCAGAATAAAAACCAGGCATGACAAGTGGGATTGTCTGATGGTAGAGAAGAGATGCAAATTCTCATTATCTGTGCACTTATCAACAGAGTTTCAATATATAGAAATACAAATTTTATAAAATTTAATACATTGATAAATTCCCAACTGAGATATAAGAATTCTACCCTCCTTTTAATAAAATATGTAATGTCAGTAGAAATTCAGTGAGGTTAAAAAGAACTGAAAAACATTATCAAACAACGTGATCAAATTAACATAGCATACTATATTCAACAACAGTGATACACATATTGGTAAACTGAACATGGATGATCCACCAACATAGACCAAATTCCGAATATAACAAAAGTATTTATAATATTAATGCTTTTTGTTATTAACTTGGAGGATCTTTCAATTTGTCCCACAAGAATGTGTTTATCTTCTATTATTTGTCTTTTCTCTTGCATTATGGTCATGGTAAATAGAAAGATGTGGAAAAAGAATAGTAAAAATGGAAAAAAAATTAAATCATGTTTGGAAAATAATGTGATAAGATAGTTACTGAGGGATATAATTTTTGCTAGTCATGAAAAGCAGACATAACTGTCAACTTCTCAATGTCAGTTCTCCATATAGTTTGTGCAAATTAAGTCAAACCTAAATGATGAATTTTCATGGTTCATATATGAGGATACTGCATAGGAAAGTCTCAATGTTCTGTGTTTTGTGCTTAGTTCACTGTACTATGCCATATTTCTTTTGTCTGCTTAAATGAAGCCATTTGCATACATTATTTACAAAAATAATTCTAGAAAATGTTCTATTTAAACAATCAGTTTCAAGAGTTGCTAGCCTTATGCAATAAAACACAGGAAGGAACAAATTCTTCCAGATTTATTGCTTTGCACACAATCATATTTAACCAACTAATTTAAACCTATTTTTGAAAGAAGTAGGAAAAAAAGTCAACAAAACAGTTAAGTATGTAGGATCCATAATCCTCTATTAAAATCTTTATGGGAACATAATCATAATTTCAAATCAAAATGTGGTACAAAATGCAAAATGTATTTTGCAGGATGTGAACCTTAATGAACTAAGAAAGTGTAGTGCATTGTTGAATAGAGGAGACAACATATGCTGGAATTTATAAATATGTATTCAGTTTAATCCCTAACAAGGCAAATGAATCATGCATCATAAATAAAATATGCATTTAAAAACAAAATGTATTCATAAATTAAACTATCATTATTAAGAAAGATAACACTTGTCATAATTTTAAGGAAAGTTATGATATATTATATGATTTTGATACGGTATAAACTTACCTTCTTGGATTCATAATTTTAATTTCCTATATAACATATATCTATGTTAGCACTATATTAATGATTGTCAAATAAAAGAACATAGAGAAAGAAAACCATAGGAAAACATTAATGATGAGTATGAACATAAGCATCAACTTTTTGTTGCTAGATACAGAGTTAGATACATTTTTATTAATGATCTAAAAGGAAGAATAAATAGATTTTAATAAGATCTTTAAAATTTTTATAAAATAGAGATATACAACAAGGTTTGTGTAACACATTACAAAGCAATAAAAAATTCTATTTCATAATGATCATGGAAAATCTGTTGAAGTGGAAGATATAGAATTATAAATTAAAGTTTTTATGATAAAAATAATTAGATGTATGCAATCAATAAGATGAAATGTTTGGAAAAGTATAATTTATTAAAGCCTACCAAAATTGCCACTGAACTGTAAATTAAACAAGTGAGCTTTGTGCTGTGGCATGAGTAAACATCAATATATATGTGACTCAATATTCAGAGTTTGTTGACCATTATAGAAGGTATTTCTGTTTCTTTTTGACTGCTTCTGTTAAGAATAGAATTATATGTTAAATATTCCTTAGATTTTGTTATTATAAAATAGATATGACATTAAAACCAAGAGAAATGTATAAACAGAAACTTGGAAAAATGATACACAAATACAAATTAAAAATTACTAGTTTTGTCTAAGCAAAAATCTTCAGAGTAACATCATTGAATATTTAAGAATAATATATATTTCAATATCTGATTTTAATATTTTATCAGAATATTATAAATTAAGTACAGATTGGCTTCTCATTTATAATTTAGGTGAACACTAAATATAATTTTGACATGCCCTAGAGATTAAATTTTAAGAGTTGACTTGGAAATAATTATGCAGTGTGGAATGATAGAATACTAAAAATTAACAGAGTTCTAGAAAATATAAATGAAGGGTATCCAGGACCATGGAGCAAGGGAGGGAAAGAGGAGGTACAGGGGAATAAAATTCACCAAATTATGCCGTATACATATATGAATATATCACTGTGAAACCCACTTTTAAGTTTAATTATAATGCACCAAACAAAATAAATAGAAGCAAGACCAGTAGAGAAATTCAGAAAAGGAGAAAAGTAAGGAGGAATGAAGGGAAAAGGGAAGTACTGGGGAATGAACCTGAACTCTGCTTGGTGGATGTACAGGCATGTAACAGTGAAGCACACTGTTATGTGCAATTCACCAATAAAAATACATATAATTAAAAAATAAAATATAAATGAGCTATAAGAAAGGAACAATGCTGTTCATTGCTCAAAATTTACTGATGAAAACATATATCTTAACTTGCCTTTAGCTTCTCTTTCTCACAATTCATTTGCTAAGTAGTTGCAAATGCTATAGAGAAAAGTTAATGACTCAAAGAAACAGCTAATTTTGATGTGGTTGTGGTTCTTGTTAGAATGTTATGGAATAAATTCCCCCTCCCACAAGACACAATCTAGAGTAAATTTCATTTCATTTTAGTTTTTATTGTTTTCATATTTTTCAAAAAAATATATAGTACTTTGAAAATATCTGACCACACACCTAATGATGAAATTTCCAAACCTATGACCTTGTTGTCTGTATGTTTCTCTGGACAGAAATACCCTTAGCTGTTTTGCATAGAACATTCCAATTCATAGTCCAGGAATAAGTTTGAATTGATAATCTAACTGAAGATTTTAAAGTTAAAGCCATTTTTGATATGTGTGGAGTGTACCAAATTATATGACAGTGAAAATTTAACAAAAACTATTTAAAGTCTTTCTCTCAAGTGTTTAAAAAGTTGGAAATTAAATTAATATTAACCACTGACCAAATGACTACACTAACACCTCACCTTTTGCTGTTTATGTTACAAAGGCTGTTTTTTCCTCTTTAAGTTTGAAATAATTTTTCAAGGTCTACTTATGAGGAGATTTGGTCAAGATAAAAGAAAGATAACTTCAATTTGGTTACAAATGCAAGAACATTTCATTTTTGGAGCTAAATAGAAGTGAATTGTCCTGCGTGTGAAAAGCTATTTCTCAGCTAAAATAGGGAAAGAATAGATCAGACCACCTGTGACCATTATCCATAGCTAGCACAAATAGCCCTGGTGAGAGAACAATATCAGTTCATTTTCTTCTTGAGAACACGGTGTATTTGCCAGAGGTGTGTTGTTTTTCTGCCTCTTACTGACATATAGAAATAATAAGCCAGATTCTCCCCACTGCCTAAGTCACTACTTGACGTAAAGTTAGACTCTAAAGAATCGTCTTCATTTTCATCCATAAACTTCCATTCAATCAGTTATTAAAAGAAAAAAATCAAAATAATTAGCATAAATATGACATATTTTTCAAATATAGAGTTGTTTATATGCATCCGTATACATGTGTGTGTGCATGTGTGTGTGTGTGCACACTTATTCTCATATGTAATATATGAAATTGTTTATGGTTGCAATTAAAAAAACTTTATTTCTATATGGGTTGACTGATTGTCTCATGTTTACATTTATACAAATCTAAATAGATATGTTGTGTAAATAAAGTATGTACTGGCATTTTTAAGTGGATTTAAATCTTTCACACCTTTAATATAGTTCCATAGCAAATAACATCATGTTTTAATAAAACAGGTCTTGAAAAAAAATCATTCTGAATTTTTTATCAGCATCCAAATTTAGAGGAAATTTCCTGGTCTTTGTGCGATCTTGTGGAAGTATTTTCATCTTTCTGAATATAATTTTTCTCATGCCCAAAATCAGTATGCTGAAACATCTGCATTCCATGATTGATTATAAAGTATAGTTTTCAAATTCTGTACTTAATGAACTACCCAAGTACAATTATTTATCAGCATCGACGCACCAATGCTTTTTTCAGTCAAATTCAAGTTTTCCTTTTTTCAATTAAGATTTATTAATATCATTAAATTAATTTATTAATAATCATTAAATATTATTATTTATTTCAGGTCTTTGGCAGTCAGAGAGACAAAGTATACCAAATTTAATTTATTAACATGAAATATGAAATTTAATTATTAGAATACTGTATTTTGAAAGAATGTTAAAATTCACCTTGGGCAATATATATTACAATGAAAATCAACATAGAGATACTGTAAAATTGATCAAGTTGTATACAGTCCTTAGTGAGGTTTGTAGTCTTCCATATTTCTTCTGTAATTTTTTATTACTGTCATTTTATTTTAAAAGTCTTCATTGCATTTCATTCAAGTAACACATATGTTATCATTTAATGCTTGTGTTAATTTTCAGTCAGTGGGAAAAAATACCTGAGGAAAACAAATTACAGGGAGAAAGGTTTATTTTGACTTACAGTTTTGGAGGTTTCAGTCCACGGTGAATTGGCCCCATTGGTTTGGGTTTGAGGTGAGGTAGAACATCATGGTGCGAAGGTATAGTGGAAGAAAACTTACCTCATGGTACTTTGAAAGTAGAGACAGAGTGAAGAAGGGGCCAGGGATTAATTGTTTCGTTCCAGGGCAAAACCCTTGTCCTACTTTCTCCAACTAGGCCCCACCACCTTCATTTTCCCCCATTTCCCCATAATGCCACCAATATGAATCCTTTAATGGATTAATCCATTGAGTCAGAGCTTTATGAGCCAATCATTTCCCCAAATCCTCACCTCTGAATATTGCTGCATTAGACACCAAGACTTCAACACTTGAATCTTTGGGGAACAATCATATCGAAACCATAACAACAATAAATGTATATTTATTTAATTAAAATTTAAGAACCTAAAAAGGGTGAGAAAATCATAATCTCACTATTAGTATTTTGGAATTTTTGCACATCTTTTATCTATGCACTTTATATTCTGTTCTAACTACCCCATTCACAATATCTTCAAAAAAAATTAAAATACTTAAAAATCAATCTAATGAAAGAGGTGAAAGACCTCTACAATGAGAACTACAGAACACTAAAGAAAGAAATTAAAGAAAACCATGGAGGATAAAAAGATCTCCCACGTTCTTGGATAGACAGAGTTAATATTGTCAAAATGGCTATACTACCAAAAGTTATATACAAATTCAATGCAGTTCCAATTAAAATCACAATGACATACCTCATAGAAATAGAGCAAGCAACCATGAAATTCATTTGGAAGAATAAGAGACCCAGAATAGCTAAAGCAATCTTTAGCAGGAAGAGTGAAACAGGGAGTATCACAATACCAGACCTTCAACTATACTGCAAAGCAATAGTAACAAAGATGGCATGGTATTGGCACCAGAATAGACAGAAAGATCAATGGTGCAGAATAGAGGACACAGAGACAAACCCACGTAAATACAGTTTTCTCATACTAGACAAAGGTGCCAAAAACATGCAATGGAGAAAAATTGCCTCTTCAACAAATGTTGCTGGGAAAAGTGGAAATCCATATGCAGCAGAATGAAACTCAACCCCTATCTCTCACCCTGCACAAAACTCAACTCAAAATGGATCAAGGACCTTGAAATCAGACCAGAGACTCTGCATCTGATAGAAGGGAAAGTAGGTTCAAATCTTCAACATATCAGCTTAGGATCAGACTTCCTTAGCATGGCTCCCAAAGCACATGAAATAAAAGCAAGAATCAACAACTGGGATAGATTCAAACTAAAAAACTTTCTCTCAGCAAAGAAAACAATAAAAAATGTGAAGAGAGAACCTACAGAGTGGGAGAAAATCTTTGCCACACACACTTCAGAGAGAGCTCTAATCACCAGAACCTATAAAGAACTCAAAAACTTTACACCAAGAATACAAATAAACCAATCAATAAATGGGCTAAGGAAATGAGCAGACACTACACAGAAGAATATCTAAAAGCAATCAGCAGATATTTGAAAAAATTTTCAACATCTCTAGCAATTAGAGAAATGCAAATCAAAACTACCCTAAGATTCCTTCTCTCCCCAATTAGAATGGCTATTATCAAGAATACAAGCAACAATAGGTGTTGGTGAGGATGTGGTGAAAAAGGAACACTCATACATTGCTGGTGGGGTTGCAAATTAGTGCAACCACTCTGGAAAGCAGTGTGGAGATTCCTCAGAAAGCTTGAAATGGAAACACCATTTGACCCAGCTATCCCACTTCTCGGCCTATACCCAAAGGACTTAACATCAGCATACTTCAGTGATGGAGCCACATCAATGTTCACAGCTGCTCAATTCACAATAGCTAGATTGTGGAACCAACCTAGATGCCCTTCAAAAGATGAATGGATAAGGAAACTGTGGTATATATACACAATGGAATATTACTCAGCCATAAAGAAGAATAAAATTATGGCATTTGCAGATATATGGATGCAGTCAGAGAATATCATGCTAAGTGAGATAAGGTGATCCCAAAAAACCAAAGGATGAATGATCTCTCTGATAAGAGGATGATGATACATAATGGGGGGGTGGAAGGGAGGCAAGAAAGGAAGAAGGATGGATTGTATAGAAGAAAAAGAGGGGTGGGGAGGGAATGGTGGGATGAAAAAATAACAGAATGAGACAAACATCATTACCCTATGTACATGTATGATTACACAAATGGTGTGACTCTACTTCATGTACAATCAGAAATACAACAGCTGTACCCCATATGTATACAATGAATGAAAATAAATAAATAAAAAATAGATAAATAAAGTTTGATCTACTGAAAAATGAACATTTCATGGAAATTGTGGAACACATGATATGGTAATCTTACCAAGTAAATAAACATTTATGTTTAAAGAAAAAAGAAAATCGTAATCTCACTGTTAGTATTTTGGAATCTTTGCACATCTTTTATCTATGCACTTTATATACTGTCCTAAACAGTATATCATTAGTAATCTCCAAGTTCACTTTTTAAATATTAATTTACAGCTTTCAAATTTATCATTATAAGATGCAAGATAACAATTTTTGCATATTCCATTTTATAATTCCCACTTCCTTAATATTAGTAGATGAGTAGAAATGAAATTAATTTTACCCCCAAAGTATACATGTACAATTCAAAAACTTGCTATATTTTATAAGGTAATTTTTCCTTGAACTTTTAGGTATCGAAATATGCAATAGGAATACTTATGAATATTTCTAGTTTTATTATTGTCTATTCATGTATTTCACTTAGTGAAAGTGTTCAGATGTCAGTGAAATTATTTCCTTTAAGCTACAAATTTAAAACTATATCATTTTTAATTTCTTTCTAAATGCTCATGACTTGCCAATTTCTTTAATCGTTACTGAGAAAAACCATTAAATTATTTTGCATAAACATAAAATGCTTTTTATGCTTATTTCATCAGTGATTCTTACATACTGCAGTAGGAAATGGGTCTTTTCTATCTGATACTCAGCATGCTGTCTCACATATTCCCAAGGCTTACCTTTACCTATGTATCTTTCATGGAATTTCCCAATTAGAAAAGTATATCACACTAATACAGGCCAAGATATCATACAAAATTTAAATATTTTAGACTTGTGCACTTGATATTCTCCTGTTATTTTGAGTTTATATATTTCTGTCCATACTTTGAGAATTCACCAAGGATAATTCATAAAACACAGTGGCCTTCCTTTATTAGAATTTCTATAATATTAATTGATATGACCACACATTTAATGCCTATTTACTATTAAAATTTCTTTTTTTAATTTTAGTTTTATTTCTTACATAATGTCCCATATCCAGCTCATTGTAAATGAGGATTTCATAAATCTCTTCTTAGTGACCATTGCATGTAGTAAATCATACTATAGAGTAGATGCTTGGTACATAATTGCAGACTGACTCACTGTTTCTTGGTGTTTATAAATCTGAAAAATACAGAATATAAAGACTATAAGATAATACTATGAAAACTTCTAACTTATCTTTGTTTCAAAGTAGGTATCTCATATATTTCCCACAAGTTTCAGTCTCTAGGTGAATGGATCCATAATGAGATAAGTTCAAAGACCCACTTAGAAAAGCTTACTTATGAGGAAACTGATGAATATGGAAAAAACTCTGAAATTGCTGCAAAAAAAAAAAAAAATCCTTTCTTAGACCTATTCCTTCCACATATAAGTGAATAATTCAATCCCCTCATTAAGACTGTTTTATCATTTTTAGAAAAGAAATGCTACACAGCTGTCCCTTGTTTCAGGCAAGGGATTAGTTCCAGGAACTTCCATGACTGTCCAAATCTGAGGATGCTCAAATACCTAATAATATAGTGTAATGTGTGCATATAATCTACACATATATTCCATGTACTTTAAATCATCTCTAGATTACTTATAATATCCAATATGAGGTAAATTCTCTGTAAATAATTGATATACTGCTTTGTCTAAGTCAGTATGTATTTAATACAGACTTTTATTTTTTCAAATATTAGGGTTGGGCAATTGGTAGAATGGGTATCAATACAGAGGGAATACTATTTGTATTGCTTATAATTGTTCTGAGAAACAATAGAATTAATGAATATTACAATGTTTTGATAATTGTACAACAGTAACTATTAAAAATAAAGTGGCGTTTTCTCTTGAAGATGTTCTTCTTCCATGTTCAAAATTATTCCACATATTCCTAATAATAACCATAAGAATTCAGTATACCTGTGTTCTTATAAAATATATAATATATAAAATATATAATATATAAAATCTCCCAGAAAAGATTATAGAAATTACGAATTGTTTCTGCATTGTGAAATTTTAAATTGACTATTCCATTGGTACCAGATTATGGAAAAAGGACTATCATCAAATTCAGATCATTGTAAAACAACAGATAAGAAAATAAAATGAATAGTTCCAGGATTACTCTCTATGTTTGAAATGCTAAAAAGGTCATAAGTGCTATTATTTCATTTAAATGTGATTAATAAATAAGGGAAATTAAATATTCAATAAAAATGGAATTAAAGGAGTCCATGTATATCATTTTTGTTACATGGAATGATTTGTTTGTCATAATAAAAACGAACAGGCACTAGTCATACATTTTAATCATTGTAAATTGTTTGGGGACTTATAATAATAAGTGAAAATAAGATAATCTGCAAGCTTTTTTTAAATGAGATTTATAAAAATTCAAATAAGAGGACATGGTGGTAGAATCTCTGGCATCTTCTCATCTCCCATGTTAAAAAAACTGAGAGGACCAAATTGTAACATGACCTATGAATACCTGTTTTAGAAATTCCTTGGAAATTTATATATTACAGAGCAAATTACTTTTAAAAACTATCTTCTAGATGCATTAGTATTTGCTATCATTACTATGGAAATCACCAGTTAAGAACACCTGAACTTTACATATAAAGTGACCCCATTTCTTCCGTGTATTTATGTCTAAGAGTTAATGATCACAATGAAAAGTAAGTGAAATGATCAAGTTTCCATGAAAATATGTGATATAAAATAAATGAATTTATTGAATTGTGGTTGAATTTCTACCATAATATATAATTGTTGCCTAAAATCCAACACCCAAATTGTAACTTAAATAATAACCCAAACACTGAAATTAATACATTCTTGATATTGTATTGAAAAAGTTTTTATAAATGTAGCCAACAATTTAGCAGATCTCCTAATTTTTCAGTTACCCCTTAATAACTGCGAAATTTCATTTTGTAACAAAATAATCCTGTTGTTTAGAATTAAATGAAAGAACATCTACAATCATATTTTCTACAAAGTAAAGAGTGTTATAATGTAGCCAAAACAATTCATAACTTTTTTTTGTCTTTGTTAAAATGTTAATATTAGAAGGAGTGCCTTGTTGTGTAACCTTTGATTTTCCAACAGCCATGGCTTCCTGAAAACTAACTTTCAAAAATTAGGTTGTTTAATCCATCCAATTTTACTAAAAGAAGAAAAAGAGTTGTCTATCTCAGATCTGGATTAGCATTTGCATGCCTTCTAATCTGTGAGAGGATGACCTCAGGACAGAC
Organism: Sciurus carolinensis; assembly: GCF_902686445.1. Lineage (NCBI taxonomy): Eukaryota > Metazoa > Chordata > Mammalia > Rodentia > Sciuridae > Sciurus > Sciurus carolinensis. The sequence continues at coordinate 52,010,340 of NC_062217.1, read as the reverse complement.
ATCTGCTTGGATGCCTTGGATGAGTTCTCATACAGCCATCTGTTCATGAAAGAGCAGTCTCTTCAATACTGGTCAGAACCTTTGTGTGAGACACAGAGGGCACATGGATTTCCGTAATGTACTCTCTTGCTATATTACACTAAAACAGAATAATGAAGAGCTCTGCGGTAAAGTTCATTGATTCATAGTGAAACCATCTAACTTCTATAACAGAAAGTTTAACTTCAGTGTAAACCAAGGCTAAAATAAATAAACTCAACCTGATATTTAGATTTTGAATAAATATCTGAGAAAGCTATAACAAAAAAATAAACAATAAGCTATTGAAAGCAACAAACTTCTGCTTATAAAATGGTAATTAATGTGACTTATTTTATATTAGTAAGAATGTTAAAATCAACTACAAAAACAAGAACAGCATGGTAACTATAGCAAATAAAAATGTATCCTTGAAAACTGCTGAGAGTAGATTTTAAATTTTCTCATTCAATATGCATGATGATAGATATGTTAACTAGCTTGATATAATCAGCACAAAATGTACATATATATTAAAACAAATTACATACCAACAATGTAAGCAACTTCTACTTTTTCAATTAAAGCAATAATTTTAATTAATGAATTAAAAACAAGTTTAATTAGCTGTGGATTGAAAAATGAAAGGAGCACTAAGATTTTGTCAGCAGGCAACAAGAAGTTTGAAGGATACAATAACATCCCAGGTAGTCAGAAACATGAATATTTAAAATTTCCACAGAGGAATGAAACCATAATGATAAAATGTTTATAAAAATAAGCAAATATATCATCAGAAAATGTTCCATTCTTGAACTACATGAAAATGTACCAGTCTACTGTTAAGCTATGCCTCAAGTATTTTATTTCAGAGTTCTCAATATATTTACTGAAGAAAACAATTAGGATTATTCTAAGTCAGTATGGGTCAGTAGCTAACACAGAAAAAAAAAAATCTTTTCGTGGGAGTGATCAAGGTTTTTTTTTTAATTTAATTTTTATTTGTTCTAATTAGTTATGCATGACAGCAGAATACATTTTGATTTATTGTACACAAATGGCACACAACTATTAATTTTTCTAGTTGTACATGATGTAGAGTCCATACCATTCGTGCAATCATACAAATACCTAGGTTAATGATTCAATCTCATTTTGCTATCTTTCCCACTCCCCTACCTTTTTCCCTCCCCTCACAACCTTCTGCACAATCCAAAGTTCCTCCATTCATCACCTCCACATTATGGATCAGCATCCACATATTAGAGAAAATATTAGACCTTTGGTTTTGGAGATTGGCTTATTTCCCTTAGCAAGATATTCTCCAATTCCATTCATTACCTGCAAATGCCATAATTTTATTCTCCTTTAAGGCTTGTTAACATTCCATTGTGTATATATGCCACAGTTTATTGATTCATTCATTAATTGAAGAGCATAAGGTTAATTTCATAGCTTAGCTATTGTGAATTGAGATGACATAAACATTGATGTGGCTGCATCATAGTAGTACACAGATTTTAAGTGTTTTGGGTATAGACCAAGGGGTGGGTCCATTCCAAGTTTTCTAAGGAATCTCCATACGGTTTTCCAGAGTGGTTGCATTAATTTGCAGTCCCACCAGCAATGTGTGAGTGTACCTTTTTCCCCACAACCTCTCCAACACTTATTGTTGCTTGTATTCTTGATCATTGCCATTCTGACTGGAATGGGATGATATCTTAGAGTAGTTTTGATTTTCATTTTTCTAATTACTAGAGATGTTGAACATTTTTTCAGGTATATGTTGATGGATTGTGTTTCTTCTTCTGTAAAGTGTCTGCTCAGTTCCTTAGCCCTTTATTGATTGGATTATTGGGGTTTTTTGGTTTTAAGCTTTTTGAGTTCTTTGTATATACAGGAGATTAGTGCTCTATCTGATGTGCATGTGGTAAAGATTTTCTCCCACTCTGTAGGCTCTCTCTTCATGTTATTGATTCATTCCTTTGCTGAGAAGAAGCTTCTTAGTTTGGATCCATCCCAGTTGTTAATTACTGATTTTATTTCTTGTGCTTTATTTAAGATTCTTGTTAAGGAAGTCAGTTACCAAAATGACATGATGAAGATTTGAGCCTAATTTTTCTTCTATTAAGCACAGGGTCTCTGGTCTAATTTCTCAATTCTTGAGCTACTTTGAGTTGAGTTTTGTGCAGGATGAGAGGGATTTAATTTTATTTTGCTGCATACAGATTTCCATTTTTCTCAAAATCATTTGTTGAAAAGGCTATCTTTTCTCTAATGTATGTTTTTGGCACCTTTGTCTAGTATGAGATATAATTCATTGTTTTTCACTGTTTTTGCTTTTTTTCTTGCTCATACAAAACACACTGCAGGTCTGGGTTATTTACCAAGGGAGCTGACTTCAATGCTGTGGCCCCATCTTAACACATACCTCTACGATCTCACAAGAAAGAATGAATGGTCTTGCTCCAGTCACTGAATACATTGACCATTTCTGTTCTCAGATCCATTTGCCAAAATTTATGGCCTTGCTGTATCTAGTTAAAGGATAGATGTTAAAAACCCAGTCCTGTGCCCAGAAGGAAAAAGAAAATCAGATACTTGTGAGCAGAAATACACATGTATGTGTGGATGTAAATTGTACATATGTATGCATAACGTGTGTACTTGCACATCTATATAATATGCATGAGTTTGTATATTATATATAATACTCTTTATTAGGAAGATGGTTTGAAGTGTAGCAATGTACCAGGCATTAGGAATCTTTGTGCGATTTTTTTAAAAACATGAATAATGAGAAAGTTGGTCCTCAGAACAGACAAAAATACATTCAAGTTGGCATACTGGTTAATGCCTATATAATATAAATTTCAAAAAAACTGTATAATGTAATACATAATACATGCATGCATGCACATTATATATACAAAGAAAATGCAGGAAAGCTACCCAAATTGTTATTTCAAAATAAAACTTTATATTTCACTATAGTGTTTTCATATCAAAATACAAACCAGAGGCACTTTAGCAGAGTATATCTTTGTCCAAAAATTTGGCTTTAATCTGGGAAATCTGAACTTAAATCACTTGACTGACTAGATCAGAAGTAAGGAAAGATATAAGGAGATATGTACAATAATTTCAGTTTATAGATAGTTGGACCCATGTTCAAAAGGATAGGGAGAGGGCTGGACACACAATTCCTATTAGTGACAGTGTCTGAATTAAATCTATTCCTCATTTGCATAGTATATCCCATTCTAAAGCACCACTTTTCAAAGATAATGACCTGAAATCATACTTGTGATTAAATTTCCAAACATATCCTAGACTTTAAATTCATCTTTTCTAAACTCTGCCATTTCTAATCACAGCTCATTTTATGCTCTCCACAAGGAGCATCAAGTAAATATGAAGTAATTACAACCTAGATAATTTGAACAATAGAGAAGATAAATCTGTAAATTTACCTGAACAAATGAACAGATTTCTTACTTTCCTTTTTAGACTGATGCACTCTCAGCTCTCTTCAGGCTTCCTGCATGACAGTTAAAACAGTTGGAGAAAAATCACCCATGAAGAAGATGGTTAGCAATAGAAATTCATAGTCACTAACCTCAGCTGGACCTCAAAACAAGTAGAAAATGTATTATTCTATTTGTTTTGTCTAGTTTCTAGAGTCAAACTTTTCCATTCTTCTTGTTTCTCTACCTAGGTGACTCTCAGCAGATGACCTTGTCTCCTAGTTCATAGAATAAATAAGGTCTATCAAATTCCTGCCACTCTGCCTTCAATTGTACTTACATCTGCATCCACTCATTTATTCTTAATTTATGTAAATGTATTTCATTAGACATTACTTGATTATCTTTTTAAAGGAAAATACATGGTGGAATCTGTGTGCATGAGGGTATGTGCTTAATATTTGTTCTAACTACTATATTTTGTACAGTGATGCATATATTACAATGTTTAATCAGAGATTTTAGAGTGGCCGCCAACTTTCATTTACCATCGGCAATTCTGTGATGAACATCTTCAAACATGCAAACATTGGGAAATATTTTTGAGTTTAAATATTTAAGAAGTAGAATTGTTAGGTGTGTTGAGATATATGTATATATATATATAAATATATATATATATGTTTACTTTCAGCCACCATTTATTACTAGAATAGCTTTATTACTATTATAAAATATAATATATATTTATCACTATTATAAAATATATATACATTTACTTTTAGCAACTATTTATTACTAGAATAGTTTTATTATTTAACATCCTCAAACGTGACGCTGTATTTCCATTATTAAATTAAAATGAATTTTAAAAATTGTCTTTTTTATTTTTTTCTTTGATTTTTGGGTTATAGAGATGTGTTTAATTTTAATTATTTAAAAGTTTTCTAAATATTTTAATTGACTAGTTGTTGATTTCTAATAATATATTATTTTGGTCATAGAATATTCTTTGAGTAATTTTGTTGCTTAGAAATTTATAGAGTTTTGTTTTTTGCTCATCTTTGGTGAATACTCTATATTACAACTATTAGTAGTATAATTAGCTACATCTAATTGAACATTTATATTACTCAAATTGCGTGTATAATTCTGTTTGTTCTTTTAGTGAATGACTATGCTGCAATGTTGAAGTCTGCAACTGTGTGAATGGTTGTATCTGTTTCTCCTTTTAATTCTCTCATTTTACTATTTGGGGAACTTTATCATTGCATGCATACTTATTACACTAAGTGTTCTTAATGAAGTGACCTTTTTGTCAGTAGGTAATGACCTTCTCTATGCTGGTACTATTCTCTTCAAAAGTCTATTTTTATAGTATTTAACACATGTTAACTTTCCTATGCTTAATATATAAATAGAAGCTTTTTTCTTTTTTTTGAGTATCCATATCTATGGGTTTTTGTTGAAAGAGTTTTACTATATTTTATATAGGTATATCTTTTATTATCAGTACACAAAGATTTCTTTTAAAAGACAAATAATCATATATTTGCCTACAAAGAATTCACCTGATGCATTATTCCCAGGTAGGCCAAGAATGTTTGTAATTTTTCTCTTAAATAAATGTTTTATATTATTGAGCTATCTGTTGGGGCTAGATTTATGCCAGCAATAATTCCTTAACTATATTTTCTTAGCTTTTTTGATGCTGAAGCTATCTCTCTTTTTGGGCTCTGATTTTCTAAGACATTCTAAGGTGCTTATAATTATTTCATTGCTATATTACAAATTATACCTGGACTCTATCATTTTACATATTTAATTCTAGGTGTACTCTATTTTTTATCAGGTTTTTACAAACTGCAATTAGTCTGATCTCCATTATTCTCCAAATGTCTAGATTTCTGTCTCCCATTTTTTTCCCTTCAAGACAAGTTTAAAATATTAGTTCAGTATCTTGGCTACTAAAAACTCATCATTAATTTTATTTCCCTCTTAATTTATAGCAAGCTATTATCCTTCCTGTCTCATTCCCTTCTGCTACGTTTGTTGCCTTTAGCTTGTATTTTATGCTCTCACTTATTTTCCTTTCCATTTCAAACGTTAACCAAATCAATGTGCATGGATGTGTATGTGGGTATATATTGCATCTTGCTGCTTTTGTACCAAACAATTAATGTTTTTGAGTTTTTATACCTTTAAGAATTCTTTGTGTTGTATTTTTATCTTCAAAACTTATATATTTCTTGGTATGAAATATAGCCATTAATAAAAAATTTCCTCCCTAACCATCATGTAAAAGGTACCAATTCAGGAAAATAACTTTCCCCTTTTCCACTTTTGTTTCTCCTCAAGCACTATAACATAATTATAAAGGCATCTTTTAAAAGATATAGCTTCAAAGGTAAAGTTAAAATCACTGTTATGGCAATGATAATACAGTGAGGAGAAAATGGCAAGTTATTGTACAGGTAAGCCACACCAGTCATCTTATGCAGAGGTGACAGACAAAGACACTTATAAACGGCAAGTGGTTCATGTCTATTCCACTCAAAAACTGTCAACCCCTAATACATTTTTCAATGACTGTTCGAGTTGCTTTATAATTTTCGTCAAAGAAAAATCAGTTTTTATATATATTTTGTCTCAGCATCATGGCTCTTTTTATGTCATTTGACTGATTTATAAGCAATCTAAAGGATTTCCAAATCATGATCTCCAGTTATTGGCAAGAAAGAACTTTATGTATACAAAATATTGATAGAAAATATCTCAAATTTTCTTTAAAGCTTACTAAACTATTATGTGTAGTTTTTATTTTATTTTTTTAATTTTATTTTTTCTAATCAGTTGTACATGACAGTAGAATGCATTTAAACATCTTGATAGATCATACATAAATGGAGTGTAATCTCTTAAAAACCATTATTTAATAATTCTTTCAGTAGTACTGGATACAAAAAAATCACATGTTTATAAATTATTCAAATCAATATTCAACTTGAATATAATGGTTTTGTTAATTGATAAGCAAGGATCAATGTATGCCCTATCAGATTATTTTACTTAAAGACAGATTCATTTTTCTATTAATTATGTAGTTTTTATAGAAAGGGGGAAAAAGGCATTGTTCAAAATGTTTACAAACCAGGAAACATCATATTTATATTCAAGTGAGCAAGAGAGTGAAAGTAAGAAAAATTCTAGAAAAATAAAGATGTCGTGTGAAAGCAATCATGATTTCGAGTTGCCATTCTAAACAGGCATGTTTATGACTGAAAAAGTTTACCAACTTATACTAAAGGTCTTAAAAATATAATTGTGAAAAATATATTTTTAATTGCAGTTTAATGGGAGTGCTGCAGATTTTGCTATTATTTTATTTGCATAGTATTTTTATTACCTTCCATAGTTAAAAAAAAAAAAAAATTCCTGTAAAAATTTTCTAATAGAATACCAGAAACTGAATATCCAAACAAAGCAAATATAAACCCTGTGGAATTGGGTAGAAGATATTCAGGAAGAAATGTCCTTTTAGCCAAAGCCAAATTTTGGAAACAAACTGACAACACTAACTGCGTTTTAATAAAAATCATTTCACTACCTCAATATGCATGGCAGACGGCTGCAAGTGCCAGGTTCAGATAAGCTGAAAGCAAGATGGCTGAAAGGGACATTTTCTAATCAACTTCCTGAATTATCTTTGACTCCTGGTATGGCCTCACATGTGACCTAATTATGAAGCATAACATGCCAATATTTTCATAACAAAAAAATGAAAATTGGTCTTTTAATTCTTTGGAAATGGTTCATGATGTTATCCTTGCCCTGGTATTTCAATGAATTTTCGATATACTCTTCCCCTTAAACTTTGTCTTCTGACTAAAACGTGGCAGACACCAATTTTTTGGTGACATCACTTTCATTCTATGTTCTATTATGCACACTTTGCAAGTTCTTAAAATTGTGTATTTCAGTAGCTAATATTTTTTTTCCTGAGGCCACATTTGGGTAGTCCTTTAAAAGATGCATTTTATCTGGGCATGGCCAAAGTGGTTCACTTCTCTAAAAGTAGAAGGAAAAGACATGTGAATTCACAATTACACACTCAAGTATGTTTAGTAAGAGTAAGATAAGAAAATAGGGTTTAGATAATATATCTGTTCTGTTCAATACTGCAAAAAGTTTTAGTAGCTTCACTTTCATATTAATTTTTATTTCCCCCTTAGGTCCCTCAATACATTTTGTCCTTCCTTCCATTTTTTTTTTTTTTTTTTTTTGCTTTCTTTTCTCTTTTTTTCTTTTTCATGAACACAGAAAGGCATGGCATAGAATGATATTTGTTAAGCTTAATCTAGTGATGAAAAATTTATGTATGGAGGGATGACTAAGGATAAAAAGTAGTACATAAGTTCAGATGCAAAGAAAGCAGTTGGCCTTGTTAAGACTCTTAAAGACCAGTAAAAAACAGAAGTTCTAATGGATCAAATCTATGCATTGGGTTTTGATATAATCAAGAACGATAAAAGCTGGAGAAGAGAAGAAAGATGCAAGAGTATTATATAGTGAATGCTAATGTATGTGAAAGCAGTCAGGAAGAAATGAGATCAATTGAGCCCTGTTTATATGCACAGAGAAAGAGGAAATTCTTCTGTTATGACTTTTGTTGGTAGGTTCTTTTAGGACAATAATGATCCAAATGAGGCAACAGGTTACCCTCCTCACATTGGTGTATAAAATTAAGGATTTGATTTCAGATTGGCAGGGTTATAAGGGAAGTATTATTTAGTTCTGTTGGAAGTGATGAAGTTTCCATGAAAGTGATGACAGAAAAAAACAGTAAAAAATAATGAAGATACAGGAACTTTTGTTGATAATAATTGAAGGTAAGGGAAAAAGAAGGACATATTCAGCTCCTTCAGTCTGACAGATACTACTTAGAGACTATTTCAATTCTGAATATTTTTCTTTGTATTTTTTCACATACTAAATGACTAGAATAAAAATGTGAAATAAAATTTAAAGACCCATAACAGTATACATGGCTATATTATATTTTTCTTTATAAAGGATTTTTTTTTTCTCAAAAGTCAATGTTATATTTACATTTTTTTTTTTTGAGATGATGACATTGGGTCTTGCTTCAACCCTACATAAAGCTTCTAATACTTCTTCGAATCTCATGTTAAATTCAGTCTTCATATAACATTACTGTATTGCTTCAGGGAAGCATCAGAAATTTTTCTAGTTTTTACAAAGAAAGGGAGAAAAGGGATTTCAACATTGTCCTGCAGCTAAGTCTACTTACCAGGGAGTCTTAAAATGTAACATAGTCACAAACTACTCTGCTAGTAGTTTCAAACAATATTCAAACTTTCAAGTAAAAAATCTAGTTTTTAAAAAAGGTAAAACAAACAAAAAAGGACCATATTAGAACATAACTAGATCTCATAATCTGGGGGAAATATTTTTTATCTCAAAAGTTATTTTCTATAAACTTGAAGTGATATTAACACACTCTTGATTACATGTTATTTAATTGCAGTTCCCATATAGGAAATCCACTTTGAATATAATGACCAATGTGAGTGATCTGAGTTCAGAATATATAGAAGTTTCTTACCTCAGCACAAAGGTTGCAGTCCTTCAGTACTGAAGCAAACAAACATCAAACTGTAGTAATTAAATCCTTCCTTCTTATTCACTAATGCTTTTGCTCACACCATGCTCTTTTCTTTTGCATGCTCCTAAGAATGCCTCCTTAATATATGTTCCGTATTTGATATTTGTAGTTAGAAACTTCTTGTCTGCTCATTCACTACCAACAAGACACAATGTGAAAATCCTTTTAAAACTTCTTACTATTTTATTGCTCAATTAAAATCTATCACCCCACTTTATCTACAAAAATTTCAGATAAGTTACATATACGAAAGCTTTATATATATATATATATATATATATATATGTATACAAACATGTATATATTTCAGCAATGATCTTGAATTTTGAAAATTCTCATTACTCACAAGATAGCTTTCCTTGGCAAAAGTTGGAAGGCTTGTCTGATATATGAACTATCATCTCTAAGTTTTGTACCATATTTGTTTCTGTTATAGGTATCAATTTTATTCCATTATTCTTTTGCTTCATCTTTCCTAGCTCTTAATTCTGAATATCCTAACAATTTTTACATGATTTTAATCTTTAAAAAATTTTTGCATGTAATAGTTACCTCTTCTAGATCTTTTTCTGTCTTTTTTAGCATATTTACCTTAAAAGTTAGAATATTACAAAATCCTGATCTTTGTTTTATGAAAAACTTTAAGATACATTAATTATGCACTGATTATGAAATTTTGGTTATAGTTATTGTGAAATATTGCTAGTGTTATGATTTGGCTATGAGATGTCTACCCAAAGTTCCTGTGTTTGTGCAGGAGGTAAAGTGACTACATTATGAGAGCTGTAACTCAAACAGTGGATTAATCCATTTGTTGAATTGATAAATTGAATTGAATACTAGGTAGTAACTGCAGGCAGGTGGGGCATGGTTAGAGGAAGTGGGTCAAGGGAGACATGGCTGGGGGTCCCTGTCCTCTCTCTCTCTTTCCACTTCCTGGCTGCCATGAGGTAAACAGATTTCCTCTGCCATGCTCCTTTGTGGTGATTGTTTATCTGACCTCAGGCCCCAAGCAGTGGAGTCTAACGATCATAGATTAAAACCTCTGGAACCATGAGCCAAATGAACTTTTCCTCATTTAACCTGTTTTAGTCAAATATTTTGGTCATACAATGAGAAGTTGACTAATGCAGCATAAAACAATGCAATCCATGTTTTTCAAAGATTTTGGTGAATTGTATTTTTTAATCTTTATTGATTGATTCCTTGATTAATTTTTGCTATGTTGAGGATCAGACCCAGGGTCCTACACATATTTAGTGAGCACTCTACCCGCAAACTACATCACCAATCCCTATTGATGGATTTTAGAAGTCTCATTTATGTTACCTTCAAACTTATGAGTTCATTCCTCAGGATTCTTAAGAATATTTGTTTATGTTTTCTCATGTCAGGATTTAAGATTTACAAATACTTACTTATATTTCTGCATGAATTATAATCAAAATGCTTAGAATATAATTTCTTATACTTTTCCTTAGCAATTAGGGGTATGCCATTTATGTGTGTTAACTATTAATATTTGTGATTATCTAATCAGCATCTCTTGATAATCCATACCAAGTCCTAACACACTCATCTGCTATTGAGTATGAGGGCTGAATAAATTAGGATATCTACATGGGTGTTAAAACACAGTTATATTTATGTGTACATGTTATAGATTGTATAACATTCCAAAATATTTATTTTCCTCTTTTTATGGTCCTTCTACAGCCCCAGTGATACAGGACATGACCATATCCTTACTTTAATTGGATTATTTGCGTTATTGGCAATCGGGATTATGTGCCAGTTCCTAAAACATTATGTCAAGTTGCCAGTTTTGTTTGTTTGTTTTGGTACCATGGACACAAGACTCACATGTTTGTTCAAAAGACTCCATGTTACAGGTTGGTTAGATTTACATCAGTTGTTGATGAAGGTAAACTTCAAAGTACATTGAAACTTTCAGAAGACAAATTTGTTTATAGAATTTGGCTGTTTATTTTCCCAGAAATTGCTTAATACTATTAGTTTTGGAAGTGTTGGCATTTGTATAAACTATATGCATATTAACTATATGAATTATTTATGATGATTATGTTTGAAAAATTATGAAAACTCTAAAAACAAGTATTTTATTTGTATTGAATAAAAAATTACCTTTTCATTAGATTTTATTGTAATATAGCATTAATACCTGAGTTACTTAATAATTCATTGATCTCAGGCATTAGAATGAAAAGTAGGACTCACTGTATTTTTTCACACTATTTATTCTTAAATTTTAGGTAGTTAAATCTCTCATGGGGAATATGGATGGATAATGTCCTTGTATTTTCTGACTGGAGGATAAGCCAGGGTTACAAGTGTTACATCCTCACCAAAGATACCCCACAGGACTTTGCACTGAACAAATAACCATTTTGTGTGGATCTAGAATACTTTTCCCTTCCTGAGCACAAATCCCTCCACATCTGTTCAACCAGTTCTGCTTGAGTTTTAAAAAAAATATTGATTAATTGCAAGTCTCATTTCACATTCTGTTATTTCTGGAGATAAATATATATATATATATATATTTTGTAGATCTAAACCAACAAGGATTTGTTTCATGAAGTCCACCCTCTAAAAGCAAACCACAAGGCATTGTCAAGATTTTCTCTAAATTATAGAGTACTTCATATTTAATTATAAATTAAGAGATGTTTTTTTACATGACAAGGTGTTTTTAAATTTATCTAAGAAACTGTGGAAGACAGAGACAAAGGGAAGGAAAATTTATAGAAGAGTCACCTTCACTGATATTGGCAAATCCCCATGTTCCCTGTCTGAAAGATGATTCATGAAATGTACTGAGGTCACTTTTCTTTTGAAAAAGAGAGCATTCTCAAAGCACAAGCAATACATAATACAAAGCAGCTTCTGTATTTTTAGTACGTTTAGCTATTCATCTATTGCCAATTCTGAAAAGGTTTTTTTTTTTTGAGTTGCTTAAAGTGGCTGTCTTACCTTTCTAATTCTATTGAAATAATCAATACTATCTGCAAAATTAGCTTTTCAGATTTCTCACATCTAATAATATATATAATTTTCAACTTAAATAAAATCATGAGATTTCTTTCTCAAAAGGAATTGATATAATATCTGAGTAGAAAAACTTGGTATATGCCTCTGATACAATTAATGCGTATCAAATATTGCTTACGTAACATATACTTGAAAATCTTTAATGAGACCCCTGGAAAGTAGCATATATATATAAATTTTATTTATTTTGTCCAATTGGAAAGTTATTTATTTTATGACTGAAAATATTGACTTATTTGCATTTGTTCTAATTATTTCTACTCATCAATACCATAAGCAAAATGTGCCGTTTTTCCATTTGAAAATCTTACAGATTTTCTAGGTTTAGAACACCTAGCATGTATTCATGGGTTTTCTTTTTTGTCAAGATGTTCCAGTTTTTCAAGCAAATACAACTCGAAAGATTTTGAGTAGTAACACATTCTTATATAATTTGAAAATTTCTCTGTTGTAGCATTCTAGAAGATCTCTACTCACAAGTGCAACAATAATTACAGTGAAGTATAACCAATGTGCTGTGTAACTGAAACACAAACATTTCCTGTCCTAGGAGCCCTTTCACTTTGCATGTAGCCCTACAATACAGGAGATTGAACTCAGGGGGCACTCAACCACTGAGCCATATCCCCAGTCCTATTTTGTATTTTGTTTAGAGGCAAGGTCTCACTGAATTGCTTAGCATCTCACTTTTGCTGAGGTTGGCTTTGAACCCATGATTCTCTTGCCTTAGCCTCCCCAGCTCTGGGATTACAGGAGTGTGCCACCGTCGGGTTCATAACCTTTTTTTGAATGTTGTATTTTTCACCTCTGCATTATTACACTCAGGTATGGGACAAAACTAACTTATAAATAGGAAATATTTATTTAGCTCACAGTTTGGGAGGTTCAAAATCATGAAACCTGCCATGGCTCAGATTTAGCAGATGATGGCACATTGTGATGTTCATTAGACATAAAACGGTCATATCAGGAACTGGAGCAGAGAGAGACAGGATGACAGGATCCTGCAATCCCATTCAAGGGCTCTATCCCAACGACTCATGCACCTCCCACAGGCCCTTCCTCCTAATACTTCCACCACCTCCCGGTAGTGCCACCCTGGGGACTAAGACTATTTCACACAGGCCTTAGGAGGCCATTCAGCACCCAAGTCAAACAGATGAACAACTCAAACTGTGACTCAAATTAAGCTCATTTCTAACTGTATGATTATTTTTGGCATTTATCATTTTAGGCGTGAATTCTCTAATACAATATACCTGAGGTACCCTTTATCTAATGAGCCTGCCTTCAATAACAGAAGTTATTTTGTCCATGTCTGCTCACCCCTTGGTTTTGAGTTTTTCCTTTGCACTGTGCCCTAATGAAAGTGTGTCTCCAGTAACTTTTTTGTCTCCATTAAAATACCCCTTTACTTGATGGTTGTTGATATGGTGGTTGGGGCAGAGTAGCAGGACTCTCTCTAACATTCTGATTAAACCACAATCTTAGAACAGTACTGCACCCTGGTTCTTGGAGGTTTGGATTAGGAGAGGGAAGAATAGCTGGATGGTCTATGCAGAATTTCAGCAATAACTGCTGTTACCTTTCCTTATGTAGCATCACCATAAAGACATTCTCAGAATTTTCTCTATTTTTCCCTGATGAATTCTGATGGGGTTAATGGAAGAAATGCTTGCAATTGACCTTGAATCCTCCTATATGGCAGTCTCTGGAGGCATAAGTTCATATTCTAAATCATACTTATCTTTAATAATTATTTATAATTTTTTGACTTTAATCTTCTAACTGGAATAAAGGCAAAATGCAGCATGTACTCCAGATGAGCAAGTGTGCATGTCTTCTTTCTCCCTGGAGGTGTGTATTTCTCTCTAGATTTCCAGTTTCATAGCTTAACTGTAACCTTAGTTTTCTGTAGGTTAAACAACAACACAGTAATTAATTTTCAAATTGTTTATCTTTTACCTTATTGTAAGCATAGGAACAACATTCTTTCCAACTTTCTACATCTCTGAGATGAAATTTAGAGAGATATTATTGGGGTATCTTCTTATGACTAAAAATTCTTTGATGGTTTTTCCTATACCATACACAAATCAGCTTATAATACATTTTTTTTTAGTTAATGAATTCTGGTATGATTTAGATGTGAGCTGTCCCCCAAAAGATTATATGTGAGGCAATGCAAGGATTTTCAGATGTGTGTGAAATGATTAGATTGTGAGGTTTGTAAGCTGATCATGGATTCACCTACTGATATGAATCAGCTGGGTGGTATGAAGGCAGGTAGGGTATGGCTGGATAAAGAACAGAGGATGTGCCTCTGGGGTTTGTATTTTGTCCCTGGTGATTGAAGTTCTCTCTCTCTGCTTGCTGGCTTCCATGTTCTGAGCTGCTTTCCTCCATCATGATGTTCTTCCAAGATATTCTGCCTCATGTTGGTCCCAGAGCTATGGAGTCAGCCAATTGGGGACTGAACCTCTGCAATCATGAGCCCCCAAATAAACTTTTTTCTCCTTTAAGCTGCTCTTGTTGGGTCTGTTAGTTACAGCAAAATGAAGCTGACAAAGACATACTCCTAGCAATCTATTATTTCTTCCTACAAACTCCAGTTAGGGTGGGTCAATTTTTATACTCAGATAAGTAACGAGCACATGGTAGGAGAAGTAAAGCTTAGGACTCATCTTGTACACACCTCTACAGATAACTCTGGGTGCTATTGCAATGTTATTGCAGTATTTGTCTATGGGGAGAGAGGCTGGTTTTCTAGGCAAGGCTCACCCACACCTTGTCACATTCTCCTCTCTATGTACTCTTATGGGCCAACCATAAACCTTATAAAACTTCCAGGAATTATATTCTGGGCATGACTGTCATTATTTAAAAGATAACTTAATTACAATTTTGTAGGACTTTGATTTGAGAAGTACAATTAGTTTAAGGTCTAGTCATTTAATTTTTCCTTTTTCCTCATGTGCTCTGCAGTTACCTCCTACGTTTATACTACTTGATTATCCCTATTGACTTGGCAATTTATATTTTCTTACTCTGAACAAATGACCAGGTGGGAAAATTGGGGAGAGGAAAGGGCACACTAGAATCTAACTCAGTTCATGGTAAGTGTCTTACTTTTTTTCTAGGTTTCTACATCAGACTTACATCAGACTAAACTTCTTCAGTCACTACCTCACACACACACACACACACACACACACACACACTCACACACACACACATTTTCTCAGTAAAAGCTGACTACTGTTTTCCTTTTTAATTATCTTTAATTATCTTTAATTGTTGTAATCTTCCTAGTTGAGTATGGGTGGATGATCATCTGTCCAGGATGGTATGCCATCCTGTTTGAAAAAGAATTGTTATAGAATCACCTGTTCTTTCCAGTGGCAGCCTCTCGTGCTTAAAATTCCTTTAGTCAATTTGAATGTTCCTGGGTAAGCTCTCCCTTGTTTCTAAATCTCCACATTAAAACCAATACTATGGATTTTAAAAAACTCCACATGAATTTTAAATTACATAAAGTACTCAGGATCAGAATTAATGAATGCAGAGGCTGTAAGTTAACCAGGAGAATACACTGAAAGAACATAATTTGTAAGAGGACATGGACAGAGTTGAGACACTTCAAAGGACTGAGTTTTGAGGTACATATACAATACTGAGACTTGCAGTGTAGACTATTCTGTTTTTTTCCTAGAAATAGATTATTTTTTCTTTCATCATGGTTTTGTAAAACCAGGGACAGATTTGTATTAGTGTATTATGTCTTACATTTTTCTTTCTGGTAATGTTAGGAGTACAATTTTGCATCTTAACCAGAGCCTATGAATATTATTTGCCATTTTAAATGGTAGTAGTTTTGCCTCTTGCCCAAGATGGTTATGGGAAAAAATATGGATTTAGGTTTAAAATGTTTTTCTTATTACCCATGCTAAAGAGTCTGCATATGCTTCATACTTTTAGAAATTATGAATAACATTAAAATTTTACACATTTTAGAAATGCTAGAAATAGAATGATATTTCTTTGGCTATTAAAATAAGCATACAGTTTGAACAGTTTTCTGCCTAGACTATGTGCTCCATGCTTGCCTGACATTATCACCATCCTTTCTCCTGTTGCTGGCAAACAGTACACACAATGAATATGTGTTGAATATATAAAATGTTGGTGACAAGTTAAGCCTATTATCATCTCCATAGTTTATTTTCAGAAGTGTTTTCTCATGCAGATCTGCTTATTTCATTTCAAGTGATAGTGCTACTTTTTGTTAGTTAACTTGGGCTTAACTACTTGAAGTTCTTTAAATGTATTTTCTTTTCAGTTATTTAAGATAAATAGGTAGAATTATTAAAAAGAAATCAAACTTCTGGAAAATCGTGAAGTGAAGGATGTAAAATATAAGAGAATTAATTCAATTTTAGCATAATTGTATGCCTGATATTGAAACTCTTGTAGCAAACATGTTTACTTATTTTTCTATAAAAATAATTTCATCATCAATTAGAGGTTTATAAGTCAGATTGTTTTAGTGATATGACTTTTCCTACATTAGGCAATTTAAATATTTTCTGCAGACCACCGGTACATTAAAATCTTATTTAACAAAGATGCCCATCTGGTTTAATATTAATGGAGAACAACACATGAATACCAAGTGATAGATATTGTTAAAAACTGTTATGAATACTTCAGAATATTGTTAACTTGAATGTGATACATAATATTTTATGTATCTGTCAAAACATATTTTAAGACATTTTTTGTGGTGGGTTTGGGACTTCTGGCCCTCATGAAGTTCCATATTTTAAATTTTATTCTAATGTAAAACACAAAAGGTAGGATAATCATGCAAATTACTGTATTCATTCAGATATCAAAGTATAGAATTCATTTAATTAGACGATACTTGATTAAAATATCAGAGAGAAAATTTAAGCTGTTTTGAATAATCAAGATTTTTTTTTTTTTTTTTTTTTTTTTTAGTTAGCTTCTTGGAATTTGGTGGAATGGATGCTTCATTTTAAAACTAAATAAATCAAGGCAAGTAAGAGAGAAATTCCACTGTGCCATATTTAATTGCCTTTAATTTTTTTCTGATTCGATGTAGTTTTGGAGTGTTCTGCAACACTGAAGAGTTGTAATAGATACCTTGGCTCCATTTTGGAATAAGAATAAGAATAAGAATAAGAAGAAGAAGAAGAAGAAGAAGAAACAAACTAGAAATTATGGGAATCTGAATAGTTCTTTTTCTAGATGTAACTTAGATTCATGCCATTTTTATTTACCTAAGAACTGATCAATTAAAAAAATGGCACTTTTAAAGTTTGATGCTTAGGATATATTTTTACATTAAAAATATTAGTTCTTTATATTATTGATATGGAAATTTATTTAATTTTAATACTTTACCAACATATGAGATGTATTTGAGTGATGATTATAACACCACTCCAAGACAGAAAGTGAACATCATTTACAGGTTTTATTTAAGAAAAAAATTTTCAGTTAAGCTGCATTACATTTAAGGTTTAGAACATATTACTGCTGTGCCTTTGGGAATAGTAGTTCCTTTGAAAAACCTTGGAATAATAGGAAAATAATAAAATAATAATTTTAAGTATAACCACTCTTATTACAGTTCTTAAAAAGTTACATATTTTGAAAACAGATAAAATACATATCAAACACATTGTAGTGTTTCATGAATTTTCCCTTGTCATTAGAAGTTATAACTAGCTGCTTTTAATAAAGGGTAGGTCTGAGAATAATTACTGGTGCTTTTCATAAGGAAATCATGCCTGGCACCTAAATCACAGTTATTTATTCTATACTTACTTTTTGGACATAGAGCAGGTATGTTTTAAGATTTCTACAGGAAAATCCATGTACAACAGGATTGAAAATTGCAGCTGTAAGTAAATTCTGTAACAACTGCCTTGGTCTCCCTAAAGTAGATAGAATCTCAAAAAATAGATTATTCCTTTAATTCTTTTTTTTTTTTTTTTATTTCTATCATTCTGTATACATTCTTCCAGAGTTCTCTCTTCCCAACTGTTCCTGATAATGAAGAAGTACCCCAAGAAGTTCTCACAATGATCTGAAAGGCACAATATGTCATTGTTAAAGCAGAAGATTTTTGGAGGCACCCAGGATTATCTTTAGGTCTGGTGATACAAAAAACAAACCAACAAAACAAAAGGTGATGACAGTAGTTACTAAGATATTCACAGAATATCACACTTTTGTTTTTTTCCAGAAATTTAGCTGTCTAACTCACTTTAGTATAATTAAATTTTCATTAGTTCCTCGGTTATCTCACCGTATATTCTAAGAGAAGCTGTGAAATAATCTGGGTTTAAACAATGTGTCTCTCAACACTAAAGAAAAATTATAGAAGGAAGTATAATAATACTTTAGAAGACTGGAGACATTCTGTTTTCCTCTGAAAACTGTATGAAAAGGTAGAAAGTTATAGCTTCATGTTCCTGTTATTTCTGCTTGGATTTCCCAGGCACATCAATATATATATAGTCAAAATTGAATACATTGTATTTAGTTTTAAACTGAGTTTCTCCCCTCACAATAAATAACTGTGTTCCCAAAGAAGTTTCCAAAGCTAATGACCTGGAAATCATCTATGATTTCTCTTTGTCCTTATTGACACTATTCAAACACTGAGTACTTACAATTTTATTTTCTGAGAAATTCAGAAATTCATCTGTACTCATCTTTCTGGTAAAGATAATAATCAAATCAAATCAATCACAGACTGAATGAATGAATTTGCATACTCTCCCATAATTGTCTCTTAAATAATATCTACTCTGCTCCCTGACCCATTGGATTTGCACTGTCCCAAGAATAAAGTAACCTATAAGACTAAATTCTGGATATTTTCCTTTCTCTTCAGTCTTGGTCCTTGTCTTCTCCAAATCACACATCCAATGCTCATAAACTCTAAACTTCAGATGTACTTGTGCTTTCCAGCGTTTCATTGCTGTGACAAAATTTCTGAGAAAATTAACTTGAAGGAGGAAATATTTATTTTGGCTCATGATTTTAGAAGTTTCAGTTTTAGAAGTTTCATTTGGCTTTATTTGATTCTGTAGTGAGGCAGAATTCATGGCTGGAGGGTGTGTTGGAGCAGAGATGCTCACCTTATGGTGACCGGGAAACAGGTATAGAGAGAGAGGGAAAAAAAAAAAATGCTGTTCAAGAACCTGTCACAATTTCCTACTTTCAACTAGGTCCCAATTCTAAAGTTTCTACCATCCCAGTAGCCCCATTTAGCTGTAAATACATCAATGAATTAATCTGTTGTTAAGGTCAGAACCTTATGACCCATTAACCTACTAAAAGTCTCACCTATGAGCCCTGCCGCTTTGGGGACTAAGACTTTAATTTAACACGTGGACTTTTGAAGGGCTTTTTAGATCCAAGCCATAATATACTTAACTATTTTTGCCTATCAAAGTGACCTCCTATCTCTTGTTTATAAGTGTTTACACAATCTGTGCTTTGTTCAAAAGCAGCCTCTCACCATTTATACCCCCCTAATATCATTCTCCATATTTCTCTTTTTCTGAGCAACCTTCCTTTATCATCCAAGTTTCTGTTTCAAATAGTGTTTCTTCTGGACACCTTTCTGGTCTTAAGAATATGTTCTACTTAGGATTTGCTTCCATCACATCTAGTACTTCCTCTATCACAATACTTATAATACCTTAGCATGGTTAGTTATTTTAATTGTCTTTCTGTTTTCCCCAAATACATGAGAACAGAGCTATGTCAATGTTTTGGTCTAGCTGAATTTTTTAATAAAATCATAAAACCAAATTTATACTAAACAAATATGCATGTTAAAATATGGAAAGAATTCCAATAGTCACAAAACTTTTTTGGTGAATGTGTCATTTGAAAGATTCATGTAAATATAGGGAAAAATTTTGACTAGAAAAATCAATATGATATAGCAATGGGGACAACTGTAAGCATTATAAGCTTGCAGGTAAAACAGATTATGTGAAAACTAGGAATTTTTTTCTAAAATATGAGATATGGAAGGTCTTTGGTGGTACTTTTTATGTGATTGCTGGCACTGTTGTCTTTGTGATTGCCATAATTGCATTATTTTGAGACATTCCATTGTGGAAATCTGTGAAGCATATACCTGAAGAGGAAATTTCACAACATATAAATTGGCACGACCTAAAAAGGTTGTAGATAATGTGCTTTCATAATTAACAAAGAAATACAAGAGTACAATAACACCATGCATCTCTTTTATTAGGCCTAGTTTCTGAGCTCAGAAGCATAACCGCTACTAGGACAAACATCCTCACCTTCTTCTGACTTTGTGGGTTAACTGCTGAAATGATCTTGGAGGTCAGTTTTTCTTAACAGAGTTCCACGTGCTTTATAATGGCTGGTAGATATTTATTCACGATTGAAGCAAGATTACCACTTCCTTCTTACCACTTGGAACCTGTAGCCTTTTGCATTTGATGCGTGGGACACTGTCTACCTTTTGGTTTTGCTTATTCACCACTGATGTATCCTCTTTGAGATCTTCTTCGATAACCTTCTCCCCAAACATGGTCTTTCAATCCATAGAAACTTGCTTTATACATTTAAACACTAATTGCTATATGTAGCTATCTATTTATTGATTTAATTTCTGCCTTTCCAACTCCCTTATATGATTCCACTATAGGACTCATGGGTCTCCCCCCTGTATTTCAATAGTGCATTCTCAGAGTCTAATCTTATGCTTGAATCACAATAGTTATTTAATACATATTTATATAATAATTTTATAATCAAGTAATTAATATACATAGAAATATGCCTGGGAGTACTTATATATCATGCTCTTTCTTTCTTTACATATTCTTGATTTTTGATATTTCTAAAGTTATATATTCTTGTCATGAGTACAAATTTTTAACATTCTTATAACAATAAGCCTAGATTGGATCTTACATGCCTGACATTGTTCAAACTGCACAAGACATGGCAATGTTTCTGTTCTCATTTTAGTAATGTAGAATCTAGAAGTTATCTTAAGAGGTCATTATAATAAATTTTGTATTATATCTATAATTCATATTAGAAGAACTTGTCCCTATAGTTATTTCTGGAGAGTATTGCTAGAGCAGAAAACTGAAGATTTCTGTCAGGGGCGGGCTCTGAGGGCCCCAGAGCCGCACCGTGGCCTGATCTCTAAGATGGCGCCTGGCAGCTTGCCAGACATAGCTGCACTCATATACAAGTTTTAGGAAGTAATTCTGGTTGGCTGTTGTTCATGAGGCAATCCTGGTATCTGCCTGGAGACTGTTCCTTGATAGGCTGACTTTCCTGGTAGTCTACTCTCTGATAGGCTGATGTTCTCAATATAAGTCTGAGACTTGCGGAATAAAGTCCCTTTTGGTTCCTGTGATCAAGAAGAGCGTACGCATTGTGATTGTCCCCGCGGGCGGTGGGCGATCATAAGTGGTGCCAAAACCCGGGAACTCGAGTTACAAAGAAGGAACTGATCAGGTAAATACAGGGAAAGTAAAGTACAGTCTGGCCAGGTTAAAGTTCGCTGGATAAGCGACAAGTTAAAGTTCGTGGGGTAAGCGATGAGTTAAAGTTCACAGGGTAAGCGACGAGTTAAAGCTCACAGGGTAAGCGACGAGTTAAAGTTCACTTGATAAGCCACGAGTTAAAGTTTGCTAGATAAGTGACGAGTTAAAGTTCGCTGGATAAGCGACGGAGTTAAAGTTCACGGGAAGCGACGAGTTAAAGTTCGAGGGAAGCGACGGAATTAAAGTTCACGGGTTAAGTGATGGAGATTGTTTGTAAGTGCTTTCGCTTTTGTTTTGTTAGTTAAAGTGCTTTGCATTCTGTTAGTTTAATAGAGAAATATGGGCACTGAAATGTCACGAATGCACATGGAAGGTCCCTTAAAGGATTTGCTCCGGGCCAATGGAATTCCTCTTGAAACTAAAACAGCCCGAACCAAATGCAGAGAGGCCATAAAACAAGGGGAAGAGGTTTTGGAGGAAATAAAAGAGGAAAGGTCTAAAGCATCAGAAAGGGCGTCAATAAGATCAGAGACAGACAAGGATAGTTCAGATGAAGAGGAGGATTTACTATGTAAAACAAAAAATCTTGCTATTACAGGATCTACTAAAGAAAAGATGGGGCAAACACACACCACACATGGTGACCCTGCGCTCTCAGCTCTTAGACTGATGCTGAAGAGTAGCAGCCTTGAGTGGTCTGATACACAGGTGGAAAAAGCCTGGGACACCTTTAAGAGGGAAATCAGTTTAGGGGAGGGTCCCCCATTAGGAGTCTGCCCTACGTTATCCGCCCTTAAGGCCTGCTTCTCTCCAGGACCTCCCAAAAGGGGTTCCAAGTTTCTCCCCAAAGAGCCGCCGCCTAAAGAACTGCCGGCTCCTCCCGTTGCATCTCCTTCCAGAAACTTGCGACATAGTAAAAAACATTGAGAGACCTTTAATGAGGAGCCCAATCCATCTCAATTCGCTCCTCCCAAGGTTGAGGAACCACGAGGGCAGCCAGCCTCTATAGGGAGGGCCCACTACCGCCCCGGGGAGGCTCATAGCTGCCATCTTGTATTCTGGGGCCACATCAGACTGGGCAAGAACTCACAGACTCTAACCTCCCCCCTCCCTTTATGGCCCTCCCGATAAATGTTAAGGAATGACTAAAGATCACAAATTGGCCTGTGCAGGGATGAAAGATGGCTCCATGGGAAAGTGGATTGTGGCTACCAAAGATATTGGCACACAGCTTCCGCAAGCGAGCAGGCAGATGGAAAGGGATTCCTTATCTTCAAGTCTCTTCTTTCTTGCGCTTCTCTGCTCTTCCTGCAAACTCGAATGCCTCCTTCTTCTCCCCCTCTTAATCCCTCCTCCTCCTCCAACTTTGACTCAGTTGTTTCTGCTTCCATTCCCCAGTCCAGCCCACCTAGTCCTCCTGCCATGAGGTCCCATATATGCCGGTGTGGAGGGAGTAACCAGCCCAACCATCAGTGGCATGTCCTAATAAGGAGTATGATATAGTAGCCCCAGGCCCCAGAAATATTGGGAGATAATTGTTTCACAATTTTCTGCGTCCAAACCTGAATTGATTACTAACCAGGATTAAGGGTTAAAATGCCCTAGGCATCAAGTTCTGCTAGAACATTTTGGTCCCTTTCAGATCCAAATCTCAGTCAAGGCTTACATTGAAATGGAAATAGAGAAAGCCTGAAGGCTCAGTAGGAGACTGGTCTCAAATCCAAAAAAAAAAAAAAAGAGAGAGCAAAAAGTCTTACCTGAACTCCAGCAAAAGTAAATTTTATGGTGCTTTACTAAAGTACTTGACGGCCGCTTCATTTTTCCAGGACTCTTGTTTTTTTTTGAATTCTACATTTTTTTTGAGCTCATGACTCTTTTGATCAGTTCTACTTTTTTATTCAACTAGAGTTCTTGAACATCTGTTACATTACAATGGAGATTCACCTATAAAGTTTCAAGGCCTTTGATTTTGTGTTATGTGTATGTCGTGCTGTCCAATGTCATGTTTTGTCTGTCTCAAAACTGAGCGCTCCTAAAATTAAAATTTAAATATGGATCCAAATATTTTTAATTCACGTGATTTAAAAAGATTCGATTTAAATTGGGTAAACTAATAGAAGTAAAATGTCTTTGAAAATAACTCGCAAGTCTCTAGGTGGTCAAGCTAATAAAATATTGATGTTAATAAAACGTCTAATATCAATTGTTTCTAGGACTTTTCTTCAACAGGAAAGAGACAGCAAATACTGTTCAGGACACTTTTCTGATTTCTTGGTTTTTACAGAATAAGTGAATTAGAGTTAACGTATGGGATTACTCAAATGTGTTTGTAGAGACATCTGATTAATTTACAAAGTTAAAATGCTAATTGTTAAATAACATCGAGTACTTTTAACTCCTTAAATTACTTGGGGTAACATACTTAAACATTATTGTTGTTTTCATAGGTTAGGTTGGTAAATAAAAGGGCTTAAACTTGCTTTGTGTCATCACTAAACTAAAAACAAAGTTACTAAGAGTTATGTCCTAACAAGTGCAATTCTATATACAAAGGGTCCTAAAAGTTTCAACTGTGTTTCAATTAGAGTACAATAAATAACAAAATATTTAATCTTGTTAAAATAGAGTAATTTATCTAAATTCAGAAATTTCATAAGAGTTGTTTCATAATGTGAACAAAGAGGTCAACAGATAGGAAAAAATAAATAAAAGGTTCTAGATATGGAAATGTATCTAGTGAAAAACAAAATGTTTCTGGGTAAGAAAGTGCTTATGTGATAAAATACATGAGGGTCTAAATAAGTGCTAAGAAAGTCTGTAAATAAACAAAAAGGGGGAATAGGGGAGACCTTCAGGTCCCCTAAAGAAACAACTTTCTCTTTGCCTCTTTATTTTAAAAATTTTTAACTCTGGATAATGAGGGTCGCTGTGCCGCTGAGAGACATGGCAATCATAAACAACATGATAGAGCGACGGTAAAATGGAAGGATGTTCTTACAGGACAATGGAACGGCCCGGACCTGGTGCTTTACTGGAGCTGTGGCTCGGTTTGTGTGTTTCCACAGGATAAAACATCACCTATCTGGGTTCCTGAGCAACTAACTCGACCAGTGCCAACGCTACCAACAAGTAACTCAGACCAACATACTTCTGATGACCATGATGCTCGTAGTCTTTTCCCCCCTTGAACTAACTTACAACCTCTTTTCAGTCTCTTAGGAGGAACAGTTCAATTATGTACCTTTCCACCTACCCCAGTTTGTGTGTTTCCCCCTTTTATGTTTCTGAACTAACGAAACAACCGCTTCTCTCAATTGTACTTCAGATTTATGCTATCTCTCTCAATGTTGGAATGCTTCTAGGTTCCCGCTGGCAGTCTTAATGTGTCTTCCTACCTTCCTACCAGTCCCAGTCTCTGTTACAGATGCGGAATTGCCAGTGTTACTATCAAGAAACAGGAGAGAATTTGGCATCACAGTGACTATGGTCACTGCAATAGTGGTTTCTGCAACAGCAGCACTAGCAACTGCCATACCTACAGCAACAGCAGTCAATCACTTGGCCGAAAATACAGCTACAGCCTTACAGACTAAAGAGACCCTAAACCAACATCTAACAGCAGGCATACTCCTTGTAAATCAAAGAGTGGACTTACTACAAGAACAAGTGGATATCTTGCAAGAACTTTTGGGACTGGGATGTGTTTATCCTTTAAGAGCAGTGTGTGTCAGCCCTATTGCTTATAATAACCTTAGCTCTGTGGTTATGTTATCTAAAAATCTCTCTGTCTACCTTACTGGTAATTGGTCATCTACATTTGATACTCAGAGTCAATGCTACCAGGGTTCAAGTTGCATCGGTATCCGAGATGTTCTTTTTGTTAACAGTGGGCTGGAACAGTAGCTGTTCTGATTATTATCTGCTTAGGGATAGCCTATGTTATACGCAGCCAAATCAGAGCTCGCCAAGATGCCCGATATCATCAACGGGCTATAGTACAGGCTTTGACAGCCACTGAGACAGGCACATCCCCCCAAGTATGGCTAAGCATGCTGGACCAGTGGTCAAAGACGGGTAAGATCCGTGGAAATGCATACCAACCTAAGACAGGGTTCTGACGCCTGGAGGTCAGAATTCCAATGACGGGTAAGGATGTAATTTGCCATGGACAACCTAAGACAGGCATGGTCCCAAGTCATCTTTTCTTTATTTAAAGAATAAGGGGGAGATGTCAGGGGCGGGCTCTGAGGGCCCCAGAGCCGCACCGTGGCCTGATCTCTAAGATGGCGCCTGGCAGCTTGCCAGACATAGCTGCACTCATATACAAGTTTTAGGAAGTAACTCTGGTTGGCTGTTGTTCATGAGGCAATCCTGGTATCTGCCTGGAGACTGTTCCTTGATAGGCTGACTTTCCTGGTAGTCTACTCTCTGATAGGCTGATGTTCTCAATATAAGTCTGAGACTTGCGGAATAAAGTCCCTTTTGGTTCCTGTGATCAAGAAGAGCGTATGCATTGTGACTGCCCACCGCCTGCGGGCGGTGGGCAATCATAGATTTCCATGATAACAAAAAAATCAAGTGGTGAGTTACGTATATTTACTACCTGATGAAGAATTTTCAGTTACAAGATATATAATTCTACAGAAGGAGTGGTTAAGTTTTTTGGACAACCTTTTAACCCTCTTCTAGTTCTTTTTAAATTAACTATGGTTATTTTCTTTAGACTTTAAAACCTAGTCAGATATTATTGGAATTAAAGCAATTATAATATCCATTAGCCTTTATTTAACTTACATCACCACTGTGACAGTAACAAAATACCAATAAACTTTTTTGAACTACAATCAATCATTATGATTGACCTAACACATTTAAATGGTGATTTTGTATGTATTAATGTTGTAGTATCTGTGACATTTACATTACCAATAATCAAATATTAAAACCCCCACTTAATTACTTTATTTCATTAATTTATTTACACTAACCATCTTGCTGAAAGCAAAGTTAGTCTATACATGCAGGTTTATAACAATAGAATAGGATATATTTCTTTCTTTCTCCAGGAAAGATATAAATATCTTGTGGACATTTTTCAAAGATACATTTAAAATGAACTCTAAATTATATGTCTGTTCTAGTTATCTAGTGTTGCATAACAAATAATTCCTGCATTTACTGGCTTAGAAAACCAGCCTTTATTATCCCATAGTTTCTATGGGCCAGGAATTAAAGCATGACTTAACTGGGTTCTCTGACTTTGGATCTTTTATAATGTGCAATTGAGAAACCAGTGAAGGTTGAAATTTTTTAAGGAAAATGACTGGGAAAGGATCAACTTCCAAATTCATGTACTGATGGTTAGATTCATTTCTTTCAGGAATGTTGGCCAGAGGTCACTGCCAGATTCTTGGTAACTGAGCTGTTCTGCAGGGTCATTCACATCATGGCAATGTGCTTCATCAAGGAAAACCAGGGGAAGAGTGGACCAGTCAAAGGTATACAGAGTCTTTTGTAACCTAATTCTGAAGGTGACATCTCAACATTGCTTTTGAATTCCATTTCTAAAGGCAAGGTACCAGGTTCATTCTGATCATAAGTGGAGGCTATTAAACAAGGGTGTGAATACAAAAAGATAATGTATCCTAACATCAGTGAGAACACACAGCATATGCTCTCTTCATGTACCCTGTGCCAAACTATCAGAGTCTGCCTAGGTTCAAGTTCCAAGTATTTATTTTCTTCATAGCCTTGGTAAGTCGTCAACATAATTGCCTCATTTAAAATTAAGTCACTAAGTTAGTGGTAATAGCTACTGATCCCATAGGTATTATGAAAAGAATAAATCATGGTTTCTCAAATTTTGGACTATTGACATTTTGGATTAGGCAATTCTTTCTTGCCAGGGTTGGTCTTTCTTGTGCATTGCCAGATGTTTAGCAGTATCCTTGGCCACTACCTATTAGATACCCGTAGTCCAACTCTAACAATAACAAATGAAAATATTTCTAGACATTGTCAAAAGTCTCCTTGGAGACAAAATCCCCTTTAGCTGAGAGCAATCAAATTAAGTCATTCATTATTGCATATGAAATTATGATAACATTTTGCATAAAAGCTATGTGATTTTAGTTATTTTTGTAATATCAGGTAGACCTTTTGTATTTAATAGTCAGCTTTGCGTCTGATGAAAACACCTGACAAGGACAACTTAGAGGAGAAAAAGTTTATTATGACTCCTAGTTTCAGAGGTTCAGTTCATGGTGGACTAACTCCATAGCTCTGAACACAAGGTGAGGCAGAACATTGTGGCAAATGTGCATGGTGGAGTAGCATTGCCCTGTTGTTCATGACAGCCAGGAAGCAAAGAGAGAGAGAAGAAAGGTCCCCAGGTAAGGGCACCCTTCCATAGCACACCCCCAGTGACCTATCTCCTCCAGCCATACCATGCCTGCCTGCAGTTACCACCCAGTCAGTCCATTCAAACTAGGATGGACTGATTAGGTTACAGCTCTCATAATCATAATCTAATCATTTCACCTCTGAACTTTCCTATATCGACACGAAATTCTTTTGGGGGACACCTCATATCCAAACCATAAAACCTTTAAACTCTTTTTACACTTACTTAGGTACTGGAAGAAGAGGTACAAACTTCTCTAGTAAAATAAAAAAGACACATGAAAGAGAGGTCAGATTAAATAGTTAGTGGTAAGTAGTATAACATGCCCTAGGTAGAACAGGTTATTGGGTAGCTCATGGTAGGGTCTTTGCAATTAGTTTCTATATTGCTTGGAATTTTAGGGATTCTAGTTTAGTCACTATATTTTCATTTTCACCTACACTTTTGGTTCATAGATGTTCAGAAAGTCTTCTTTGAAATATAAAATCACTTTTATTCAAGATTGACTACCCAATATTTTGTTCTGTTTATAGGCTCTGAATAGGCACTGAGGATGCCTCAGGTTAGGGAATTAAACTCTAACATAACATTTTAAGTCATTAAATGTGTGTGTGTGGTAGAATGAGGGAGAGAATAAACAAAAGGGTCTGAAAAATCAGTATAAGAAATATCTTATTAGCCATCTTGAGGAAAGAGTGCTAGTTACAATTATAGATTTGCCTACAACTGTTTCAAAGAGAAATCTCACTTTAGAAGATATTTTAATAAGGCCTGGTTTTAAAGTTACTCAATTCAATCAAATGTCATAATGTTTGTGAAAGCTTTTCTTTTCAAAATTGGAATATATGCCTATA
Organism: Sciurus carolinensis; assembly: GCF_902686445.1. NCBI lineage: Eukaryota > Metazoa > Chordata > Mammalia > Rodentia > Sciuridae > Sciurus > Sciurus carolinensis. The sequence goes on along the minus strand of NC_062217.1, from coordinate 51,981,253 downwards.
TAAGAGTTTGTGAAAATGCAAACAGTGAAAATGTCACAGTTAAAGCAGTTTTTACTAGTAAGTTATTGTGTAGGTGTCATTAAATGTTATAAGATTTACCAAATATGCATTGCTGCTGATATCTATAATAAAATTGGCTTGCTTATTGAAATAACCTAATTTTGAAGCCATGACACTTCTCTTCTTGTTTTAAGTGAATAAAAGAGGAAAAAAATGAACAATTACTTTTTCTAGGTGCAGGTAATACAATCTGTTAGAAAATCATTATTAAGCTTCCCTGATTCATCATTTGAAGCCATTACCAGACTTGGCCATCTCTACTTAGGCACTTATAGGACATGGCAATTTTACTTTTTGTTTTACCTAACTCAGGCAAGATAGTCTTTTGCTTTAGGCATATGAATTTTTCATGTTTCATATATTTTTTCCTAATTAATTTTATTTTCTTTTAATTAATTTCATTGTAGTGGAAATGACAGCCAGGGAGAAAAATTGTGGAGAATATTTTGTGCAGTTACACAAAAAGTACCAAGTGAAGCTACGGCCCTCCTAGAGCTCTTTCCCCACTTCAATTTCATGCTTTATAACATCTCTGGTGTCACTGGTGCAACAGGCAAAAATCAATGTCCCTCCCAATTGTTCTGTATCTTGTGTTTTTGAAACCAATTTTCCCTTAGCCCTCTTTTTTTTTTTTTTTTTTTTTTTTTTTAATAAGGGATTGAACCCAGGAACCCAGGGAAAAGTAACCAAAAGCCACATCCCCAACCTTTTTTAGTATTTTATCAGTGACAGGGTCTTTCTGACTTGTGGTCCTCCTGCCTCAGCCTCCCAATTCACTGGGATTACAAGCATGGGCCACTGTGCCTGGATAGTCCTCTTTGTTAACGGACATTCTTAGTATGTCTTTTATTGTTTAAATTCTGGATTTAATTTTTTTCCCCCTAATTTTCCAGGAAACTAGTTGATGTCCTAGAACTTTAAAAAATTTTTTTTATTTATACAGACTGCATTTTGATTAATTGTACCCCAAAATATTATTTGTTTATGTATTTGCTTAATAAATTCCAAATTAAATTCAAAACATGATGTTAGTTCAGCAGAAAATACAAACTTTAGTAAGATATAATTCCTGTTCTCAAAAAATTGTGGAGAAAATATTTGTACACTGTTGAACATTCTAAAAAAGGAGAATATACTTGTTTGTTTATTAAAAACAAGTAAAGATAAAATGACACTGACAAATGCCTGGTTGGTGGGATACAGGAGAGCGGGTTTGACTGATACGTGGACAGTTATTATTTAATCAAGTAGACAAAGGAACTGCCATTTCCAGCAGAATCATGAACACAGATAAAGGTGTGTTAGGTGTTAAAGGCACATATTAACAGGTGTTTACAACTGAAATCTGTAAACATCTGTTAATATTTCAGTCATTTTAATTGCTGTGAATATAATATTCAACCTTTTAAAAACTTGTTTTGCAGTATCTCTTTTCTATATTAGATTCCTAGAACTGTCATAACAAAGTACCATGAACTAGGTAAAACAAGATAAATCTATTCTCTTCCAGTTCTGGAGGCTAGGTGTGGGTAAGGTCATACGCCCTTTGAAAGTTCTGAAATACACTCTTGCCTCTTGCCATCTTCTGGAGGTCTTTGGTAATGACCCGCATTCCTTGGTTTGTGGCAGCATGATCCACTTTCTAGCTGTTTTCAAGTTCCTTTCCTCCCTATGTATGTTTCAGTCTCTGCATCTGAATTTCTCTTTTTTTTTTAAATGACATCAGTTATTGGATTTAGGGAGCACGTGAATTCATTTTGGACTATTCCTAACTTGATTATATCTGCAAAGGACTTCTTTCCATGTAAGGTAGCATTGATAGGTACCTGGTGTTAGAATTTCAATGTATCATTTTAACACAATTCAACCCACAACGTTCTCCTTTAATGAATTTTAAAATAATGTAACCTATTGACACACACTTCATTAATTCTAAAATCGATTCCCTAACACTAAAAAGGATTAAATATAAATACTTCATAATAAAATAAATATATATTATGATATGCTTGGGTACTACTAAGGCAAATGATGTAATGAGCTAGTTAAATGCTTGCACTTGGAGATAGAATTGTGCATAACAACCAACAATATTTCAGTATTTATGAGCCAGTACCATAAACAACATTGCCATCAGTGGCTTGATTTCCATAGTGAATTACTTTGGATAACGTTCTGAACAAAATTAAACATAACCTTCTCCTAATCCACAGAATACATGAATTTTGAAATTTAATTTATTATGAAATATGCAAAAAGCATGTTGAGTTTTTTTATATTAAAGTCTTGAATTTTATGCTCAAAAATTACAAACAAGTTTCTCTGTCATATGAATAGATGTGGTACACAAGAAAGTCATGTAAAATGCAAAACAATTATTCAATGTATATTGTAGTTCCATGACTCCCAGGATACCTACGTCCCTGGTCTCCACCCCTTAAACATCTAGAATGCCTCCATCTCCCAATTTTATAAAACAAAAATATTCTCCTCTCCCAGTTTAGAAAACACAAGTCCCATGGAAACCTACAGTCATAATTTTAAGTTCATCCCTAATAAATCAGTGAGATCACAGATTTCACCTCTCTGGTATGGTAAAGGATTAAGAACAACTGTAAAAAAAATCAACAAATACATGTCATATATAACAATATGTTTTTCAGTTTATTCAATAAATATTTACTGAGTTGTGTGCTAGACATAGATATGCCCCGGGGACAAAGCGATGAACAAGAAAGAGAAAACTGTTTTCTTATGCTAATTTTAAACCCATCATCAACCACACACACAGAGAACTGGGACTAGAATCAAGAATACTGAGAAGTTAACTGTAGTTATATGTCAGTTTTGCTATTACAAATGCTATTGCTTTTTATTTATCATTTAATTGGTATTATGTAATTGTGATTAATACTAACTACATTTATTTTGTACTTGCTATGATAACTGACATTTTATTCATTTGATCATCTAGATTGGATAATTTTGGTCTTTAAGTTACTATTGTTGAAATTTTTGTGTGTGTGTCTTTATATATTTATATATATTTATGTATATATATAGAGAGAAAGTAGATTTCTGCTATCTTGGCAGATATTTCAGGCAAAACTTTGGGTTGATTGGAGTATCTTTCAGTATATGCTAGCCTGCAAGCATATTTCAGATCACAGCACATGGACAGGGTATATGTAAAACCAACTGAGATCTCTGGTTCTATTCTTAATCTCCTGTCCATCTTAACTTCACGAAGAGTTGAGGATTCACATGAGTGTGGAACAGGTTGCATATATAAAACCTCAGCACATGTGCTTGATGAAAAATATAAGCTAGGGGAAGGTCTGAGTTTGAGCCCTGCTGTTGCATGCAGAACAGGTGACACCATGCGCATGGCAGAAGAATCAAATCAATACTGCTTTTTAAAGTAAGGATAGAGCTTCCCTGTGGTTAAGAATGGACATATTTTACTGAACAAAGCACCTCTAAAGTAAAATGAGAAGGCCAATCTATAGTCAATACATTCTTTCTCTCTCTCATTTGTATTAAGGTTCTTGCAAATTCTGTATTCCCATGTGGAGAGTGAAGATATTTGCAATTTAGAATTCACTAAAGATATTTCCTATAGTGCCTCAGAAACTTATTACTTTAGAGTCTGAAAATACAATAGTCGAAATTCATTTTTGAGAAAGTTGAATTTATTAATTCTTTCACCTATGTAATGGTTTAGTTTAAGGTCATACAAGATTCTGACACAAATTCAGACACAATGCAATACAAAGGAAGATTCAAATGAATGTACATTGCTTCTATATTTTTAAATTCAATGGGAAATTTTTTTCCCTTTTTTTCAGTTTACTATCTGATAGAATTTTCCCCTGTAACAAGGTATAAGTGGGAAAGAACAAAAAAATACACAGACATACACTTTTGGAGGATTTTTTTTTTTTTGGTGTAGATATACAAGTAAATTTTCCTCTATAATTTTATACTTGGCAACAAGCAACACTTAGATAGTTGGTGATAGCAACATTTTCCATAGACTCTCTTTTTAAGGAAAGCCCTTGCTTGTTTAGAAAGTGGTTTTGTTTCAAGTTTAAAGTAATTTGCCAGAAAAGTAAATGAGGTTAAACTCATTACACAGAAAGCTATTAATACTTTTAAATAAAAACAAAAATTCAGCAAATTTTCAAATTATTCCAAACTACCATCAAATATTTAAATAACCTTTAAGTGGCCTTAAATATGGTTTTCATTAGCTCGGGGATCTGGTTAAACAAAATCTTTTAAAATTGGACATAGGAATGTTTTATCTGATAAAAAAAATCTGTAAAGCAAACCATTCTTGCTAACGAAGAAGTAATTAAGAACTACACTAGTGTTAGTGGAGTTCTTTGAATGATATGTGTAGAATACCAAGTGATAGGAGACTGTAGAATGCTGATCATGTGTCTTTACTAGAAAAATATATATTCCATGCTTGTATGATTATGTAAAAATGGATTCTACTCTTATGTATAACTAAAATGAACCAGATAAGAAAAAAATTCATGCAAGCTTGGAATTATTTTATGTCCATTATTTTCAAATCAGGTAAAGGAAAGTTCTTGGCCTCCATGTACTCTAGGATACAGTTAGATCTTTCATAAAATGAAGCTCTCACAAACAACAAGGAGCATGAGAAACTTAAGATTAATTATGGATATTTTTAATATTCAAAAGATCCTGTTTCAGTTTGGGGAAGATGATGATACAGACAAGGAGTCAAATTAAAGAATACTTTTGCATGCACTGTAAATACCAGAATCCTATTTTCAGAGATAATTTTTTGGAATATTGACATGAATTGCACCATCAAAGGCATAATCTAAGTTGAAAGAACTCCAGGTACACACATCCTCTTCCAAACAGTGTAGCCTTGGAGTTCAGAGCTGAAGACTTGTTAGTCTTGTGTTAGAAATTGACAGAAAAAACAGAAATCATGCAGAAGTCCAACAAGAAAGGTGGATTATATTTCTTTCTGAAATAGAGGCTATACTTATATTTGCTATTGTTTATCCAGTGGCATTTTGGGGGCTCATTTAATTCCTGAAAATAAGGGCAGTGAAATTGAAGTCAGCAGACTAACTCCCATTCTAAAAGCTAGAATCTGGACATGATTCCACAGATCCATGATTCACTCTTGACATGAACTATTTAGTATGTGGTATGTTCCTGCTACTCAAAAAGTTCATTAACCACATGAATACCTCAAGTTGGATGTGTATGCTATGGGAAAAATGCCAACTGAAAGATCAGAAACAATATAATTTATGTTACCAGTAATTTTCCTGACAGGTGCCTTAGACAAATGGGAATTAATAAATTAAGATGGAGCTGTACAGAATATTTTTCCTAAATAAGAAAATTAAAGAGCATGTTAATTGTAATTATTACAATACCCTACAACTTGCTTTTTGGAGCACTTCATTAGGAAAATATAATCAACAGAATAGTGGACATTGTCAACATATCTTTCTACATTTTATAACATATGAATATTTTTCTTCCTATGGACATTGATTTATTCTTATTTTGAATAAATTTAAAAATATGAAAACAAAATTAAAATCATTATAGTTTCAGAATCTGAAGATAAACACTATTGTTATTTTATTAAAAATACAGATTTTATATTTTGCAAAATATAGTATTTAATTGGAATATTAGTTTAATACAATCCTACCTCTACTGAATAGAAATTTTTACCAATGTTGCATGTTAAAATTCCTTTGCATCTTTTAGTGTCTGAATTTTCACTGCCACCCATTATTATAGACAACTCCCATGGAATACCTGTAAAACTATGAAAGTATTTTAACTGTTTTCTTTTCATTTAGATATTTTTGAAAATAGTCTCCACAAGTATTCAGGGTCCTAATGTAAAATAGATCTATTCACATCTCTCTGCTGCTGATGTACTTCAGTTCTTATTCCCAAGGGCATCTGGGAATATTCCTGAAGAAATAAACTGCTGTTTATTGCTCTAGCCTTATCATACCTGCTGCTGATGCCTTTTCCTCTTCTTGATTTTCTTAGTTCAATCTACTTTTGTTGATAACGCCAATTCTTATAAAAATGATTCCATGTAGGTGACTACAGACTGGGTTTGCTTCCTAATGTCTGCCATGCTTGCTTTAGAAGCCTGGGTCAAAAACAATGTTTTCTGAGTAATAGAAAGAAATTAATCTTATATCTGTTAATATTCTTGACTTATTCATTCTTTTCTTTAAAACTTCAACAGGGATGCTATTTCTTCAGAGATCTTCATCCCTAATTTGCATCTATCTGCAATACTTTCAAAGTATTTTGTAATTTTTCTTCATAGTTACTATTATAATTTTAAAAAGACGTTTATTTCTCTGGATATTGAGTTATGACTGAATGTCTTACCACAAAGTCCACAAAGGCAGTGAAAAAGCTGACTAAAACACATAGTAAGTAAAAATTATTATTATTAAAACTGGACATAAAATAGAAACAAGTTCAAAATAAAGCAAGAAAACAGCAATCCAACAGAATACTAACTCTTCATATTTCACAAAACGAATTTCATTTAGGATCCATTTCTGCTATACAGAACTCTGCTGGGATACTGAGAAAAAAAAAAAATCTTTACCATCACCTTCCTGCCTTTGTGGAGGGAAGCGGCTCACATGATGATCAGAGAGCAAAGAGAGAGATAGAGATCTTCACTTATCAGATACAAATATATATACCCTAGAGCCACACCCCCAAGACTCCCCCTCTACAGTCACACCCCATCTGCTTTCAGTTCCCACTGAATTAATCCCGACAGGTGATTAATTCACTAACTGGGTTAAGGCTCTCATAGCCCAATCATTTATCCTCTAAACCTTCTAGCATTTTCTCAGTGCAAATCCAAACCATAAGACTATGAAAGTCCACAATTTTTTTCTATTGTTTCTGATTCATAAAAATATATATTCTGAGAAACATCACTATAGAAAATCCTTTTTGATATCACCAGGATAAATGCAGAAAAATTGGGATCTAATCAATTGAACAATTAAGTCACAGTGGAAAGTTTTTATTTGCATTTTATTCCTGTAGCAAAATACTGATTGGGAAGAAAATATAATTCTTAGTCAAAATTGTGATCTGAGAGATCTCATGAATCATTCAACAGGTTAGGGTATTTTTACTCTCAGGTCATGGACAAACTGATCCATGGTTATTCCTTTATTTTCATGGTGGTTGTGAATCAAAATGCACAAGTGAACACTGAAGTTTAAAATTACTTGCATACTATTGGAAAATTGTAAGATTTCTAGCTTGTGTATGCAAAATAAAGATTACCTCAGATCTGCAAGTTTAATTTATTAGCATTTTGCTAAAGATTGCCAAGCAAGGTGAATAATGTCTCTTTCTAACAGATTAGTAAACAATATGTATTCCCTGGACAATGATAAGTATATCATTCCTGAGGCCACCTTCAAGGAGAACAGTGCAAAAAAAGGAGGTATGTCTGGCAGTTAACAAATGAATAATTTATAATGATTTGGGAATTTTAGTCACATAGAATATTTTTTTAAAAGAAGAGTAACTCCTTTACATATGCGTCTTGAGAAATAAGTTTTATAAAACCCATTTTAATAATGTTCCTGCAGAAGTACAAATAGGATTTAACAACAGAAATGAATTAAAAATGTTCATCTATTATTAACACTGAATGTATAAACCGATTAAGAAGAGAGCAGAAATAGTTTAATAAGACACTATCATATGGATATGGATGTGTCAATAACTCTCAAGTGATTGGTATATTCATCCATGCTTCATTAAAAATGCATGGATATTTAATTCCTTACAAATTCAAATTGGAAGAGTATGCCCAGAAAAAGAGGCAAGCATTTAATAATAAGTTTTAGTTTATTCATTTTTAATATAATTTATCAGTGAAACATTTGTAGCAAAATATTCGTCACTGAAACTGGAAATTTGGCTAGGAATTTATTAAAGATTTATTGCTACTTCTCCTTAGAGGAATGTTTATACGAGATGCATTTTAAAATACTAAAGAGTAACAAAAAGCTAACACAGAGATAAGTCCCTGGAAGTGCTGTCATGAAAATAAAATCAATACTTTTGTACCAGAGTAGTTTTCATTTGGAAAGGATCATTGATTATATTTATCCGATTTTAAGGAATTTTAATCCTTAAAAAGTTGAGTTAATTTCTAGTAATGTTCACTGAATTTTCATGAGTTTACATTGACTATTTAGTTTATTGGGAGAATGGAAATTAACGGATGTGTTCCTAGCAATTTAAATTAATATAGAATTTGGGATATAGAATAAGGACAGAAATAAGAATAAAATATGAAGAAAATATAAGTAAAATGACAAACACTTATAAATGGGTAAGACAGTAGGGGAAAGTTTCAATTTTATAGACCACCCCACACATACACTTACATTTACACTCATGCACATAAGTATGTGTGCACATATATACATGATTCTCCTTTTGTAACACAACACAGATTTATCAAGTTTTCTTTCAGTTAAAGCATAAGATAATTTGGGCAAATTCTTATATACTATTACATGGAATATTGCACTAGTAATTTAACATTATTCCATGGTATCTATAACCCAATATTGAGCATTTATTTTTATATTGCTGCTATAGTTTGGATGTGGTTTATCCCTAAGAGTTCATATGTAGGGGGTTTGGTCCTCCAGATTGTGGTGTTGCAGTGGTGGAACATTAAGAAAGGAGGATCCTAATAGGAGGTGAATAGGTTATTGTAAGATAAAATGATTCAAGTAGTTCTTAAGGGACCTTTGTCAGTTCTTTGAATAATAAGTTGTTACTTTGGTCTCCTGCCTTACGTGTGATCTCTCTCTCTTACACATGTTCCCACCGTGATGACACGTGCAGTGTGTTGATGCAGCCAAGGGGTCCCTACCAGGGCCTGAACAGATGGGGTTACCCGATCTTGGACTCCTGGCATCTAACCTATAAGCTAGATAAGCTTCTATTTTTTATAAAGTACTCAGACTCAGATGTAGTTGTCAAAGCAATGAAAACTGGACTAAAAAAATTACTGTCTTTAAAATTACTGTGTGATAATAAAATAATTTTTATCTTTGTATGTCCAAACAACGTATTACAAACTACTAAACTATTTTCTTATTTGTATAAAGATAAATCTTAATGAAGTGAATTTAAATACTTGAATTTGTTGTTTTAAGTCAAAATAATAACATCTTTAAAAATTAATTCACTCATTCAGTCCAAATTTTCTATTATTTTTTTTTAAATACCATTTTTCAAGTATCTGGCATACAATAGTTATGAACAAGTATGAGTTGTGCTCTGCCAGTATATGGAGAAAAAGTCATGGAACAGATGATCAAAAAAAACAACAAACTGTTAAAGTTTGTGTAAACAAAATATAAAATGACATCAGGAATTGAATCTAAATTATCAGATTCAGATTTGGATTCTGGGGATGCATGACTGAGAAATATTTATGTCACAAGGAGAAATAGAAAGTTATCTGTAAAGAATCTGTGAAGGACACTACTATTTGAGAAGCATCATGTGCTTCCATCTCAGAAATGAGAGCACCTTTTAAAGGATTCAATCATCTGAAAGGAAGCCAGCATGGCGGGAAGTTACTGAGTGAGGTAAAACTGATACAAGAAAGGAATACAGAGTTTCTAGATTATAATGAAGTTCACAGATGAAATTTGGGAGTTACAATTTCAAGCTAAACTTATTGAGACTTGTGAAAAATTTTAAGAGAGAAGATGATTTGACTTTATTTTGATTTTGTGAGTAAAATCTACTTTCAAGACAATGGAATAAGGAAGGGTTATTTAATAGGTGAGAAGACAATTAGGAGGGATTTGATACAATTACAGTGGAAATGGAATAAATTGAATGGATTTGAAATATATTTTAATCTTAATTCAACATCCCTTGGTAGTTCACATTGGCTGATAGAGAAAGAACTAAAGGAGACTGCACTCTATGATCTAAGACAAGTGTCTGGATGATGTATCCATTTATTTTGATTGAAAAACCTGAAGGAAGAGAAAATTCATGGAAAAATCAAGGATTACATTTGGCTTATATTTTGATTAATGCACATTAAAATGTCTTTGTGGAAAACATCTAATACTCACTTAGGAGCAGGGAACTCACAGGAGCTGTTTGGACCCAAGATATTAGATGGTGGTCAGAGTTTATATATGCAGATACAACAAATGCAATGGAAAGATGGCAAGACCTAGAAATGACAGAGAGAGAGAGAGAGTGAGAGAGGGAGAGAGAGGAGAAGAGAAAGAGAGAGAGAGAGAGGGAGAGAATATGGAGGAGAAAGTCTAAAGAAAGTGTTGGCAAATTACAGCCTGCAAGCCAAGTCTGGATGCTTCTCTTTTGTAAATACGGTTTTATAAAAACACACCTATGCTTGTAAACCCATAAAGCTTTAAATATTTCCTATTGGTCCTTTACAGGTTAGGTTTCCTCAGCACAAAACAAATCCTTTAAAAAATTTTTATATTGCATGTTTGGTAGAGAAATATTAGGTTAGGAGAGGGAGAAAGAGAAAAGAGAGAAGATTAAAGAGGGAGGGAAACGAAGAGAGTGAGAGCTGAGGAGAGACAGAAAGAAAAAAGAGAGATCCAGATGCAGGAGAGATTTTCATGAAGGAATGGTGACCAAAAGCAATGAATTCTATTCAGAGACTGTAAGGGACCATCTGGGCTGTTATAACAAATATGCCATAGATTGGACAGCTTAACAAGAAATGTATTTCTCTAGGTCTAGAAGTTGAGAAGCACAAGGCAAAGTGCCAAAAGATACCATGTCTGATGAGGTTGTGCTTTCTCAGTTGGCACATGTCTGTCTTACTGTTCTATGATAACATGGCAGAGAACAAGCATATTGGAAACAAGATCTCCTGCCTTTTCTTTTTTTTTATTGTAAACAAACGGGTACAAATTGTTTCTCTGGTTGTACATGCAGTAGAGGCATACCATTTGTGTAATCATACATTTACATAGGGTACTTGTGTTTGATGCATTCTGTTATTTTTCTTTCCTCCCCACCCCTCCCACCCCTCTTTTCCCTCTATACAGTCCCTCTTTTCCCCATTCTTGCCTCCCTCCCACCACCCATTATGTATCATCACCCGCTTATCAGAGAGATCATTTGTCCTTTGGTTTTTTGAGATTGGCTTATCTCACTTAGTATGATATTCTCCAATTTCATCCATTTGCCTGCAAATGCCATAATTTTATAGTTCTTTATGACTGAGAAATATTCCATTGTATATATAAACCACAGTTTCTTTATCCATTCATCATTTGAGGGGCATCTAGGTTGGTTCCACAATCTGGCTATTGTGAATTCAGCAGCTATGAACATTGATGTGGCTGCATCACTGTAGCATGCTGATTTTAAGTTCTTTGGGTACAGGCCGAGGAGTGAGATAACTGGGTCAAATGGTGGTTCCATTTCAAGTTTTCTAAGGAATCTCCACACTGCTTTCCAGAGTGACTGCACTAATTTGCAACCCCACCAGCAATGTATGAGTGAACCTTTTCCCCCACATCCTCACCCACACCTATTGTTGCTTGTGTTCTTGATAATCGCCATTCTAATTGGGGTGAGATGGAATCTTAGGGTAGTTTTGATTTGCATTTCTTTTATTACTAGAGATGTTGAACATTTTTTCAAATATCTGTTGATTGCTTGTAGATCTTCTGTGAAGTATCCGTTCATTTCCTTAGCCTATTTGTTGATTGGGTTATTTGTATTCTTGGTGTAGAGTGTTTTGAGTTCTTTATATATTCTGGAAATTAGTGCTCTATCTGAAGTATGAATGGCAAAAATTTTCTCCCACTCTGTAGGTTCTCTCTTCACATTGCTGATAGTTTCCTTTGCTGAGAGGAAGCTTTTTAGCTTGAATCTATCCCAGTTATTGATTTTTGCTTTTATTCCTTGTGCTACGGAGTCCTGTTAAGGAAGCCTGTTCCTAAGCCATGTTGAAGATTTCAACATACTTTGCCTTCTATAAGATGCAGGGTCTCTGGTCTGATTCCAAGGTCCTTTATCCATTTTCAGTTGATTTTTATGCAGGGTGAGAGATAGGGGTTTAGTTTCATTCTGCTGCATATGGATTTCCAGTTTCCCAGCACCATTTGTTGAAGAGACTATCTTTTTTCCATTGCATGTTTTTGACACCTTTCTCTAGTATGAGAAAACTGTATTTATTTGGGTTTGTGTTCGTGTTCTCTATTGTGTACCATTGATCTACCTGTCTATTTTGTTGCCAGTACCATGACGTTTTTGTTACTATTGCTTTGTAGCATAGTTGAAGTTCTGCTATTGCATTACCTCCTGCTTCACTCTTCCTGGTAAAGATTGCTTTAGCTATTCTGAGTTTCTTATTCCTCCAGATGAATTTCATGATTGCTTGCTCTATTTCTGTGAGTTATGTCATTGTGATTTTAATTGGAATTGCATTGAATCTGTATAGCATTTTTGGTAGTATGGCCATTTTGACAATATTAATTCTGCATATACAAGAACATGGGAGATCTTTTCATCTTCTAAGGTTTTCTTTAATTTCTTTCTTTAGTGTTCTATAGTTCTCTTTGTAGAGGACTTTCACCTTTTTTGTTAGATTGATTCTCAAGGATTATATTTTTTTCGAAGTTATTGTGAATGGGGTAGTTTTCCCAATTTTTCTTTCCAAAGATTCATCACTTATGTATAAAAATGCGTTAGATTTATTAGCAATGATCTTATATTCTGCTATTTTACTGAATTCACTTATGAGTTCTAAAAGTTTTCTGGTGGAATTTCCAGGTTCCTCTAAATACATAATCATGTCATCAGCAAATAGGGATAGTTTGAGTTCTTCTTTTCCTATTCAAATCCCTTTAATTTCTTTGGTCTGTCTAATTTCTCTGGCTAGAATTTCAAGGACAATGTTGAATAGAAGTGTTGAAAGAGGGCATCCCTGCCTTATTCCAGTTTTTAGGGGGAATGCTTTCAGTTTTTCATGATTTAGAATGATATTAGCCATGGGCTTAGCATAGATGGCCTTTACAATGTTAAGGAACATTCCTACTATCCCTATTTTTTCTAGTGTTTTGAACATAAAGGGGTGCTGTATTTTATCAAATGCTTTTTCTGCATTTATCAAAATAATCATGTGATTCTTGACATTAAGTCTGTTGATATGGTGAATTACATTTATTGATTTCCGAAAGTTGAACCAACCTTGCATCCCTGGGATAAAACCCACTTGATCGTGGTGCACTATCTTTTTAATATATTTTTGTATGCAATTTGCTAAAATTTTGTTGAGAATTTTTGTGTCGATGTTCATTAAGGATATTGGTCTGAAATTTTCTTTCCTAGATGTGTCTCTGTCTGGTTTATGATATTGGCTTCATAAAATGAGTTTGGAAGGGTTCCCTCCTCTTCTATTTCATGAAATACTTTGAGGAATATTGAAATGAGCTCTTCTTTAAAGGTTTTGTAGAACTTGGCTGAGAACCCCTCTGGTCCCGGACTTTTCTTTTTTGGTAGGCTTTTGATGACTTCTTCTATTTCATTACTTGAAATTGGTCTATTTAAATTGTGTGTATCCTTTTGGTGCAGTTTAGGTAACTCATATGTCTCTAGAAACCTGTTGATGTCTTTGAGATTTTCTATTTTTTTGGAGTATAGATTTTCAAAATAGCTTCTAATTATGTTTTGTATTTCACTCATGTCTGTAGTGATATTTCCTTGTTCATTCCAAATTTTAGTAATTTGGGTTTTCTCTCTCCTTCGCTTTGTTAGTGTGGCTAAGGGTTTATCAATTTTGTTTATTTTTTCAAATAACCAACTTTTTACTTTATAAATTTTTTGATTGTTTCTTTTGTTTCAATTTCATTGATTTCAGCTCTGATTTTAACTATTTACTGTCTTCTAGTACTTTTGGAATTGCTCTGTTCTCCTTTTTCTAGGACTTTGAGCTGTAGTGTTAGGACTTTTATTTGTTGATATTTTCATCTTTTATTGACTTTGCTCCATGAAATAAATTTTCCTCTAAGTACTGCTTTCATAGTGTCCCAGAGATTTTGATATGATGTATCTTTGTTCTCATTTACAAAGAATTTTTTATTTCCCCCCTGATATTTTCTGTTATCCATTCATCATTCAATAGTGTATTATTTAATCTCCAGGTTTTGGAGTAATTTCTGTTTTTTATTCTGTCAATTATTTCTAATTTCAATCCATTATGATCTGATAGAATATAAGGAAGTATCTCTATCATCTTGGATTTGCTAACATTAGCTTTGTGGCATAATATATGGTCTATTTTAGAGAAGGATCCATGTGCTGCTGAGAAGAAAGCATATTCACTCTTCGTTTGATGGTATATTCTATATATGTCCATTAAGTCTAAATTATTGATTGTGTTATTGAGATCTATGGTTTCTTTGTTCAATTTTTGTTTGGAAAATTTGTCCATTGGGGAGAGAGATGTGATAAAATCACCTAGTGTTATTGTGTTGTCGTCTATTTGATTCCTGGAATTGAGGATTTGTTCGAGGTACATAGATAACCACTGTTTGGGGCATAGATATTTATGATTATTATGTCTTGCTGATTTATTCTTTTCTTAAGTAGTATGAAATGTCTTTCTTTATCCCTTCTGAATAACTTTGGCTTGAGGTTCACATTATCTGATATGAGGATGGAAACCCCTGCTTTTTTATGGAATCCGTTTGCATGGTATGTTTTTTCCCATCCTTTCACCTTTAGTCTGTGGGAATCTCTTTCTATGGTATGAGTCTCTTGCAGGCAGCATATTGTTGGATCTTTCTTTTTAATCCAATCTGCCAATCTATGTCTTTTGACTGATGAGTTCAGGCCATTAACATTTTGGGTTATTATTGAGATATGATTTGTATTCCCTGTTATGTGGCTCATTTTTGTTTTTTAACATGAATTGGTTTCTCCTTTATTTGGCTATTCATTTAGGGTAGTTCCTCCCTTTGCTGATTTACATCATTGTTTTTCATCTCTTCCTCAATGAATATTTTGCTGATAATGTTCTCTAGTGCAGGCTTTCTTTTTGTAAATTCTTTTAGCTTTTGTTTATCATGGAAGGATTTTATTTTGTCATCAAATCTGAAGGTAAGTTTTGCTGGGTGTAAGATTCTTGGTTGGCATCTGTTTTCTTTCATAGCTTGAAATATGTTGTTCCAGGCCCTTCTAGCTTTTAGAGTCTGGGTTGAAAAATCTGTTGATATCTGTATTGGTTTCCCCCTGAATGTAATTTGATTTTTTTTCTCTTGCAGCCTTTAAAATTCTGTCTTTATTTTGTATGTTAGGTATTTTCATTATAATGTGCCTTGGTGTGGGTCTGTGGTAATTTTGTATATCTGGAGTCCTATAAGCCTCTTGTACTTGATTTTCCATTTCATTCTTCAGATTTGGGAAATTTTCTGATATTATTTCATTGAATAGATTGTTCATTCCTTTGGTTTGTTTCTCTGTGTCTTCCTCAATCCCAATAATTCTTAAATTTGGCCTTTTCATGATATCCCATAATTCTTGTAGGTACTGTTCATGATTTCTTACCATCTTCTCTGTTTGGTCAACTTTGTTTTCAAAATTAAATATTTTTTCTTCAATGTCTGAAGTTCTGTCCTCCAGGTGTTCTATCCTATTGGTTACTCTTTCTATGGAGTTTTTAATTTGTTTTATTGTTTCCTTCATTTCAAGGATGTCTGTTTGTTTTTATTTTCAATATCTCTAACTATTTATTGATATGATCTTTTGCTTCCTGCATTTGCTCTTTTAACTGTTGATTGGAACGATCATTCAAAGCCTGCATTTGCTCTTTCATTTCATTGTTTGCTTCTCCAATCATTTTAATTATGTACATTCTGAACTCCCTTTCTGACATTTCTTCTGCCATGCTCTCTTTGGATTTTATTGATATAGTGTCTAGGTTTGTTTGGGACATTTTCTTCCCTTGTTTTCTCATATTGTTCAGGTATCTTCCCCTTTAGTAGTGAAACTCTGAGAAATTGCAGATTTCCCCTATTGATGTATAGTATCCCTGTAGATTTCCAATAACTCACCTCCTAGACTTCAGTAGTCTGAAGTCTTGGAGGAACTTGATAATGCAGTGATCTACAAGGAAGCTGCCCTTCTACAGGTGGTGGCCTTCAGGTGGGGTATATTTCCTGCTAGTGGGCAGAGGCACCTCCACTTTTTGAGAGATGGTCTGTCAAAGGGGGACTAGTCTGCAGGCTGGGGCACGGCTGGTCTCGGCCTGGGTCTCTGGTTCTACCACCCTGGTGGGAAAGCCTTGCTGGGCAGGGAAGATTCACCTGGTGGGGAAGTCTCACTTGGCAGCTCTCCTCCAAGAAGTTGCCTTTTCTTAAAAGTGCACTAATCTCATTTGTAAGTGCTCCATCTTCTTGACCTTACTACCTCCCAAAGGCCTCACCTCCAAATATCATCACATTGGTGATTATATTTCAAAATATTAATTTTGGAAAAATCAGTCATTGAATCCATGACAAAGATAAAGTAAAATGCAATTTCTAAACAGCCCAAATGTCAAGAAGAGACTGTGCAAAAACAAAGATAATATTTTTCTCTTTCCTAAGAATTACATAACAATTTAGATAAAAACTTAAAAATGCATTTAAAAATTAAAGTAATGCAAAGATAAGACAAACACTTCTATGGATTAAATATAGAAAATAATCACATCCTATAATAATTCTGTATAAAGGGAAAAACCTTTGCAAAATTAAAACATACTGAAACAAGGAAAGCAACTCTCCAGGTATATTGACACCTTAATTTACTACATCTGTCACAGGAAGAAAACTGGACTTGTAGAGTAAATCTGCAGTAATAAAGATCTGTGTTTTAAAAATTTATGAAGTGTCTGTTCAGTCCCTTAGCCCATTTACTGATTGGGTTATTTGTTTTTTTGGTGTTAAGTTTTTCGAGTTCTTCATATATCCTAGAGATTAATGCTTTATCTGAGGTGCATGTGGTAAAGATTTTCTCCCACTCTGTAGGCATTCTCTTCACATTACTGGTTGTTTCTTTTGCTGAGAAGAAACTTTTTAGTTTGAGTCCATTCACTCACTGATTCTTGTTTTGACTTCTTGTGCTTTAGGGTTCTTGTTAAGGAAGTCAGATCCTAGGCCAGCACGTTGAAGGTTTGGGATTACTTTTTCTTCTAGTAGTCACAGGGTCTCTGTTCTAGTGCCTATGTCTTTGATACACTTTGAGTTTCATGCAGGGTGAGAGATAAAGGTTTAGTTTCATTTTGTTACATGTGATTTTCCATTTTTCCAGCACCATTTGTTGAATAGGGTATCTTTTCTCATATGAATGTTTTTGGCACCTTTGTCTAGTATGAGATATCTATTTATGTGGATTTGTCTCTGTACCTTCTGTTTTATACCATTGGTCTACATGTCTGTTTTCATGCCAATACCATGCTGTTTTTATTACTATAACTCTGTAGTATAGTTTGATATTTGGTAGAGGAACGAGGAAAGAATAGAGTTAGTTTTTATTAGGTAGAGAGGAGTGAAGGGAAGGGAAGGGGTATGGGGATAGGAAGGCTAGTAGAGTGAAACAGATATGATTACCTCATGTACTTATATGATTGCATGACTGATGTGATCCAACAACATGTACAATAAGAAAAATGAGAAATTACCCATCATTTATGTATGATGTATCAAAATGCATTCTGTCATACAACTAATTAGAACAAATTAAAAAATTAATAAAAAAAATTGTGAGACCATCCACTTTCCCTTAGGTTGTAGAAGGTGCAGAATAATGTTTTCTAAACTAAATATAAGTAATCACTGATAAAACTAAACTATCATAACTTTATTTGAACCCATCTGAAATCTGACATTGAAATACAACTATGTAACCTAAAATCCAAGAAAAAGACACAAATTCAAGAAACTGGAAAATGATGGGACATGAGAATTGTCTTAACTCTAATGTGGGATGAGAAGAAGAATCTTTGTGGTGTCTAAATAAATAAAGTTAACCAGCTATAAAGAGCCATACAGAATCAAATGGTGTCTTGACAGTTTGAAATAGTGGAGGCTATTTTACTTTGATCTTTATGGCCTGACTACATAAAACAACTATCAGTCTATCACAAATTTTAGAAAACACATAGGAATAAAAGGAAAAAAATAGCATATTGTAGAGTCAAAGCCACAAACAGAACTAGACTCAAAAACCACATAGATATAGGGACCATCATGCAGGAAATTTAAAATAACTATAATGCAAATATTAAAGTTTACAGAGGGAAACCTACACAAACATGCATTGACATAATAGCATTTCAACAGAGAGATGAAAAGAAAATTAAAATGAAGTACTAGATATAATTATGAATTGTCAGATATGAAATAAAATTTTGACATGTATTTTGGTAGGCTTGGAAGAACTAAAGTTAAAATCTTTGAACTTCAGGTGGTGTAGTAGATATTCCTCAGAAAAATTACATGGAAAGAGAGAGACAGAGACAGAGACACAGAGACAGAGACAAAAGCAAAAGAAAAAGAGGAGGAGGAAGAGGAGGAAGAAAACAAGATTCATCAGTTATGCAAGAGCTCTAGGGAAATATCAAATTTTCATTATACCCATAGCATCAATTCCAGGATAAAAAGATGATAATGAAAGTGAGGTAGGATAAATATTTATAGAACTAGTAAACAAATATTCCTGTGAAAACAGTAAAAGACATTAGACCACGTTTCAAGAATCCCAGCAAACAGTAAACAGAAGCGACCAAGACACATTATAGACAAGTAATTGAAAAGTGACGGTAGAGAGGACTGTGAATTCAGCCAGAGGTCAAAAAGACATATTACATACACAGAAACAATGATAATAGAGTACATTTCTCATTAGAAAGAATGCAAACAAGAAATAAAGTAATGTCATCATTAAGGAAATTTTAGTTTCTTTAAAGAAAGAAGTGGTAAACCCAGAATTTTATGTCAAAAGAAAACATGTTCTAAAATTAAGACCAAAAAAGGAAAAGAAAAAAAAGAAAGGAGAAAAATTTGAGAGAATTCATTGGTAGTTGGCTTGTAAAACAATAAGTTTTGCAGTCAATAAATTATGTCACAAGGTCAAAACAATCCTACAAAGAAACGTTGTTATGAAAATTATAAAAATAGAATTGTAAAATGAAATTGCAAAAATTAAAGATACTTCGTTGGTAATGAAATTTAGTACACTCATTATGGAAAACAGTGGGTAATTCCTAGAAAAACTAGAAAGAGAATTACCATATGATTTAACAATTCCATGGCAGGTATACATCCAAATGAAAATAAAATCAGAATGCAGAAAAGGTACCTGCTGTCTTAGGTTTATTGCAGCATTATCCACAATAGTCATGATAAAGAGGTAATCTAAGTGTTTACAAACTGATCAGCAGATTGAAAAATATGGTAGATAGTTATTATACATTTATATATTTAATATCTAATATAAATGTAGTTATGGATATAGTTAAATATTCAGTCATAAAAAGAAATGAAATCATGATATTTGCATATAGATGTGCCTGGAGGGTACTGTGTTACATGAAATAAATCAGGTACAGAAAGCCAAATGCCCATGTTCACACTCACAGGTGGAAGCTAAAAAATTGATCTCATAGAATTGGAATGAAATAATGGTTGCTGGAAAGTGGGAAACATGGGGGAAGAAAAGGATCAAGTTAGGAATATTAATGGATGCAGAGGTATATTTGGATAGGAGAAATACTTTTAAATGTTCTATAGAACAGAAGAGTAAATAGGGTTGACAACAATTAATCATTTATTTTTAAATGGCTATTAGAGAAAATTGAATGTCCCTAACATGAAAATTATTAATATTTGAGGTAATGCATATATCATTTACCCTGTTCTGATTAATAGAATTTTATATAGGCATTCATATATCACCATATACTTCCTAAACACAATTATTATGTTTCAATTATAGTTTTTTAAAAATTAAAAGGACAGATTTTTATATTTTTTAAATACTTTAAAAGATAATTGTAAAGCAAAAAGAATTAAAGTATATAGTGTTTTTTTATATCATAGGTAAAATAAAATGTATAAAAACCAAAGGAGAAAGGAAATTACATCATTGTAAAGTTATTACATTATGTGCAAAATAATTAAATATTACATGAGGGGAGTTTGTAATCATCTAAAATGTAAACACTAGCAGGGCCAGGTGGCACACTCCTGTAATCCCAGCTGCTCTGGAGGCTGAGGTATGAGGCTAGCAAATTGAAGGTCAGACTCAGCAACTTAGAGGGGCCCTAAGCAACTGAGGAATATCTTGTCTTTAAATAAAAAATAAAAAGGTCTAGGGATGTGGCACAGTGGTTCAATGTCCCCGGGTTCAATTCCCATTACCAAATAAGTAAATAATAAATAAAATAAAATGTAAACACTATAGCAAGCACAGAAATATTAAAAGGAAATCCAATAATAAGGCACAGTAAAGGTAAAGTGAAACTCTTTTACAAACAAAACTGGATTAAAAATCTAAAAACAGGGGGCCAAGATGGCGGACTAGAGGGCGGCTGCATTTCACGCTGCTCCAGGACGCAGGATTCAGAGGAGGAGATAGTGAGAGACTTGGGACCAACTCAAAGCTGCCGGGTGAGTCTCTCCTGTTGGGGAGGCGTCCCGGATGGGGCGGTAGCCCCGGAACGCAGGGAATTTGTGAAGTGGAGTTGCTCGGCGAGACGCCCCTCCCCCCGCTGGAGCGGTAAACACGGACAACTGGGATCATCGTAGAGGAGGCGGCTCAGCATAGCGCTTGGACTCCAGCAGCCGCTGGGGCTACGGGCGGCTGCCTGGGGAGGAGCTGCTTGGACTCAGAACAACCGCTTCTGAACACCGGGGGGTTGCCCGGAGGAAGAGGAGGAGCACGGCGGGACGCTTGGTCTAGGAGTGACTGCATCAGAGCCACGGGCGGTTGCCAGAGGAGGAGCTGCGTGGTGAGTTGTTTGAACTCAGAGTGGGCGCTCCTGAGTGCTGGGAGGTTGCCCGGAGGAGGAGGAGGAGCGCGGCATGTTGCTTGACCTGGGAGTGACTGCATCAGAGTCGCGGGTGGTTGCCGGAGGAGGAGCTGCGTGACGAGTTGTTTGAACTCGGAGCAGCTGCTCCAGAACACTGGTGGCCTACCTGGAGGAGGAGAGCGGTGGGACGCTTAGTCTGGGAGTGACTGCATCAGAACCACAGGCGGTTGCCAGAGGAGGAGGCGAGTGGTGAGTTGATTGGACTAAAAGCGACTGCTCCTGAACACCGGTGGCCTGCCTGGAGGAGGAGCGTGGTGAGTCACCTGGTCTCGGAGCCACCGCTCCTGAACACCCGGGGGGCTACCCCAAGGAGGAGGAGGAGGAACAGGGCGGGTCACTTGGACTTGGAGTGGTTGGCGGGAGGAGGAGACCTGAAGTGAGTTGTTTGGACTCCTAGTGACTGCGTCGGAAACCGGGCAGCTGTCCGGAGGAGGAGGTGTGTGGCGGGTCTCTGGGTCTCGGAGCTATTGTACGGGGCTCCAGGTGGTGGCTCAGGGGAGGGGCTGCATAGCCAGGCGATTGGTGCAGAGCAGGGTCCCAGGAGCTAGGTGACTTCTTGCTGGAAGAGCTGCACAGAGACACGCCTAGGGGCGGAGCGAAGTTTCCAGGGCGGCGGGCAGATTCTCTGGGAGAGGCAGCCTAAGGAGACTCGCCTGCGAAGGGTGAGGCTCCCAGGCCCAGGACGTAGGTCCGGGCCCCTGGGATCGTTGCAGAGGAAGACAGCCCAGCCCAGGTGGTAGTTGTAGATTGAGGGGAACCTCTAGGAGGGCAACTGACCAGCGAGACGTCCCCACCGAGTGACTCTTCCCGGCCAGAGGAGGTTTTCCCACAGGGACGGTAAAGCCAGAGACATAGGCACAAACAGGCCTTGCCTCAGCCCACAGTCTAGTTCCCCATTGGATGACCATTGGTCAACAAGTGGAGGCACCTCTGCCCACTAGCAGGGAATATACGCCACCTGAGGGTTACCACACCTAGAGAGGCAGCTTCTTCGTGGAGCTCTGCATTATCAACCTCCTCCAAGACTTCAGGCTACTGAAGGATAAGAGGGGATATACTAGCAATCTTCAGGGACATTATAAGTTGATAGAGGAAATCTGCAACATCTTAATGACCCACTGATCCCTGAACAATATGAGAAAACAAGGGAAGAAAATGCCCCAAACAAATCTAGATGTTACATCAATAAAATCCAATGACAGCATGGCAGAAGAAATGACAGAAAGGGAGTTCAGAATGTACATAATTAAAATGATTAGGGAAGCAAACGATGAGATGAAAGAGCAAATGCAGGCATTGAACGATCGCACCAATCGACAGTTAACAGAGCAAATTCAGGAAGCAAAAGATCATTTCAATAAAGAGTTAGAGATATTGAAAAAAAACCAAACAGAAATCCTTGAAATGAAGGAAACAATAAACAAATTAAGAACTCCATAGAAAGCATAACCAATAGGATAGAACAGCTGGAAGACAGAACTTCAGATATTGAAGACAAAATATTTAACCTCGAAAACAAAGCTGAACAAACAGAGAAGATGGTGAGAAATCATGAACAGAATCTCCAAGAACTATGGGATATCATGAAAAGGCCAAATTTGAGAATTATTGGGATTGAAGAAGGCTTAGAGAAACAAACCAAAGGAATGAACAATCTATTTGAAGAAATAATATCAGAAAATTTCCCAAATCTGAAGAATGAAATGGAAGATCAAGTCCAAGAGGCTTATAGGACTCCAAATACACAAAATTACAACAGACCCACACCAAGGCACATTATAATGAAAATACCTAACATACAAAATAAAGACAGAATTTTAAAGGCTGTGAGAGAAAAGAACCAAATTACATTCAGGAGGAAGCCAATACGGATATCAGCAGATTTTTCAATCCAGACCCTAAAGGCTAGAAGGGCCTGGAACAACATTTTTCAAGCTCTGAAAGAAAATGGATGCCAACCAAGAATCTTATACCCAGCAAAACTTACCTTCAAATTTGACGATGAAATAAGATCATTCCATGATAAACAAAAGCTAAAAGAATTTACAAAAAGAAAGCCAGCATTACAGAACATTCTCAGCAAAATATTTCATGAGGAAGAGACAAAAAACAAAGAAGCAAATCAGCAAAGGGAGGAATTATCCTAAAGGAACTGTCAAATAAAGGAGGAACCAAGATGTGTCAAAAATTTTAAATATGAACCAAATGACTGGGAATACAAATCATATCACAATAATAACCCTGAATGTTAATGGCCTGAATTCATCAATCAAAAGACATAGACTGGCAGATTGGATTAAAAAGAAAGATCCAACAATATGTTGCCTGCAAGAGACTCACCTCATAGAAAGAGATACCCATAGACTAAAGGTGAAAGGATGGGGAAAAACATACCATGCACACGGGCTCAGCAAAAAGGCTGGAGTATCCATCCTCATTTCAGATAATGTGGACTTCAAGCCAATGTTAGTTAGAAGGGATAAAGAAGGACATTTCATACTGCTTAAGGGAAGCATAAATCAGCAAGATATAACAATCATAAACATCTATGCCCCAAACAGTGGCTCATCCATGTATGTGAAACAAATCCTTCTCAATTTTAGAAATCAAATAGACCACAACACAAAAATACTAGGTGATTTTAACACGCCTCTTTCACCACTGGACAGATCTTCCAAACAAAAATTGAACAAAGAAACCATAGATCTCAATAACACAATCAATAATTTAGACTTAACAGACATTTATAGAATATACCATCCAACCAAGAGCGAATACACTTTCTTCTCAGCAGCACATGGATCCTTCTCTAAAATAGACCATATATTATGCCACAAAGCTAATGTCAGCAAATACAAGAAGATAGAGACACTACCTTGTATTCTATCAGATCATAATGGATTGAAGTTACAAATTAATGAAAGAGTAAAAAACAGAAACTACTCCAACACCTGGAGATTAAACAATATGCTACTATATGATGAATGGATAACAGAAGATATTAGGAAGGAAATTAAAAAATTCTTAGAGGTAAATGAGAACAAAGAAACATCATATCAAAATCTCTGGGACACTATGAAAGCGGTACTTAGAGGAAGATTTATTTCATGGAGCGCATTTAATAAAAGAAGTAAAACTCAAAAAATAAATGACCTAACACTACAGCTCAAAGCCCTAGAAAAAGAAGAACAGACCAACACCAAAAGTAGTAGAAGACAGGAAATAGTTAAACTGAGAGCTGAAATCAACGAAATTGAAACGAAAGAAACAATACAAAAAATTGACAAAATAAATAGTTGGTTCTTCGAAAAAATAAACAAAATTGATAAACCTTTAGCCACACTAACAAAGAGAAGACGAGAGAAAACCCAAATCACTAAAATTCGGAATGAACAAGGAATATCACAACAGACACGACTGAAATACAAAACATAATTAGAAGCTATTTTGAAAATCTATACTCCAACAAAATAGAAAATTTCGAAGACATCAACAGGTTTCTAGAGACATATGAATTGCCTAAACTGAACGAGGAGGACATACACAATTTAAATAGACCAATTTCAAGTAATGAAATAGAAGAAGTCATCAAAAGCCTTCCAACAAAGAAAAGTCCAGGACCAGATGGGTTCTCAGCTGAGTTCTACAAAACTTTTAAAGAAGAACGCATTCCAATACTTCTCAAAGTATTCCACAAAATAGAAGAGGAGGGAACTCTCCCAAACTCATTCTATGAAGCCAATATTACCCTGATTCCTAAACCAGACAGAGACACATCGAGGAAAGAAAATTTCAGACCAATATCCTTAATGAACATCGACGCAAAAATTCTCAACAAAATTTTAGCAAATCGCATACAAAAACGTATTAAAAAGATAGTGCACCATGATCAAGTGGGTTTCATCCCAGGGATGCAAGGTTGGTTCAACATCAGGAAATCAATAAATGTCATTCACCATATCAATAGACTTAAAGTCAAGAATCACATGATTATTTTGATAGATGCAGAAAAAGTATTTGATAAAATACAGCACCCCTTCATGCTCAAAACACTAGAAAAAATAGGGATAGTGGGAACATTCCTTAACATTGTAAAGGCCATCTACGCTAAACCCATGGCTAATATCATTCTAAATGGTGAAAAACTGAAAGCATTCCCTCTAAAAACTGGAACAAGGCAGGGATGCCCTCTTTCACCATTTCTATTCAATATCGTCCTTGAAACTCTAGCCAGAGCAATTAGACAGACCAAAGAAATTAAAGGGATACGAATAGGAAAAGAAGAACTCAAACTATCCCTATTTGCTGATGATATGATGGTATACTTAGAGGAACCAGGAAATTCCACCAGAAAACTTTTAGATCTCATAAGTGAATTCAGTAAAGTAGCGGGATATAAGATCAATGCACATAAATCTAAGGCATTTTTATATATAAGCGATGAATCTTCAGAAAGAGAAATTAGGAAAACTACCCCATTCACAATAGCTTCGAAAAAAATAAAGTATTTGGGAATCAATCTCACAAAAGAGGTGAAAGACCTCTACAATGAGAACTACAGAACACTAAAGAAAGAAATTCAAGAAAACCTTAGAAGATGGAAAGATCTCCCATGTTCTTGGATAGGAAGAATTAATATTGTCAAAATGGCCATACTACCAAAAGTGCTATACAGATTCAATGCAATTCCAATTAAAATCCCAATGATGTACCTTACAGAAATAGAGCAAGCAATTATGAAATTCATCTGGAAGAATAAAAAGCCCAGAATAGCTAAAGCAATCCTTGGCAGAAAGAGTGAAGCAGGGGGTATTGCAATACCAGATCTTCAACTCTACTACAAAGCAATAGTAACAAAAACGGCATGGTATTGGTACCAAAATAGAAAGGTGGATCAATGGTACAGAATAGAGGACACGGACACAAACCCAAATAAATACAATTTTCTCATACTAGACAAAGGGGCCAAAAATATGCAATGGAGAAAAGATAGCCTCTTCAACAAATGGTGCTGGGAGAATTGGAAATCCATATGCAACAGAAAGAAACTAAACCCATATCTCTCACCATGCACGAAACTAAACTCAAAATGGATTAAGGATCTCGGAATCAGACCAGAGACCTTGCATCTTATAGAAGAAAAAGTAGGTCCAGAGCTTCAACATGTCGGCTTAGGACCAGACTTCCTCAACAGGACTTCCATAGCACAAGAAATAAAAGCAAGAATTAATAACTGGGATAGATTCAAACTAAAAAGCTTTCTCTCAGCAAAGGAAACTATCAGCAATGCAAAGAAAGAGCCTACAGAGTGGGAGAAAATCTTTGCCAATCATACTTCAGATAGAGCGCTAATCTCCAGAATCTATAAAGAACTCAAAAAACTCTACACCAAGAATGTAAATAATCCAACTGACAAATGGGCTAAGGAAATGAATAGACACTTCACAGAAGAAGATATACAAGCAATCAACAAACATATGGAAAAATGTTCAACATCTCTAGTAATAAGAGAAATGCAAATCAAAACCACCCTAAGATTCCATCTCACCCCAATTAGAATGGCAATTATCAAGAATACAAGCAACAACAGGTGTTGGCGAGGATGTGGGGAGAAAGGTACACTCTTACATTGCTGGTGGGGCTGCAAATTAGTGCAGCCACTCTGGAAAGCAGTGTAGAGATTCCTTAGAAAACTTGGAATGGAAAAACCATTTGACCCAGCTATCCCACTCCTTGGCCTATACCCAAAGGACTTAAAATCAGCATATTACAGAGATACAGCCACATCAATGTTCATAGCTGCTCAGTTCACAATAGCCAGATTGTGGAACCAACCTAGATGTCCTTCAATTGATGAATGGATAAAGAAAATGTGGTATATATATACAATGGAATATTACTCAGCTATAAAGAACGATAAAATTATGGCATTTGCAGGCAAATGGAGGAAACTGGAGAATATCATGCTAAGTGAGATAAGCCAATCTCAAAAAACCAAAGGAAGAATGATATCGCTAATAAGTGGATGATGACACATAATGGGGGGTGGGAAGGGTTAGTGTTGGGGTTGGAGTTGGGTTTAGGGAGGGGGGCAGGAATGGAGGAAGGAAGGACTGTATAGATGGAGGGGAAGGGTGGGAGGGGAGGGGGGAAGGGAAAAAATGGCAGAATGAATCAAACAACATTACCCTATGTAAATTTATGATTACACAAATGGTATGCCTTTACGCCATGTACAGACAGAGAAAAAACATGTATCCCATTTGTTTACAATAAAAAAAATAATAATTAAAAAAAAATAAAAAAAAATAAAAACACACACACAAAAAAATCTAAAAACAACCAAAAAAAGGAATGGGAAAATAGGAAAAACAGTTGAACGTATATAATGAACAAATTTCTGGTTCTTTGAAATGATTAAGATAGTGGATATTTCTCTAGTCAGATCAGGGAAAATAAGAGAAGACAAAGCAGAATACCAAGAATGATAAAGATTGATCACTATGTATCCCACAGACATGGATTTTTAGACATGAATATCTAAAAAGTTATGTCAAGCAGTTTGATAACACAGTAGATGAACTTATTTCTTGAGAAATGCATATCAAATTCACTCAAGAAAGAGATAACCGAAACTCTCCTGATCCTACAGGAAACACTAATGTCATATAAAATATTTCCAAATGAGAAATTCCTACAGATAAATAAGGCTTTTCTGTAAATTCTATCCAACATTTCATTAGGAAGTGATACCAATTTAACCAAAATTCTCCTGGGAATGCAATTTAAAATGCATTATTCAGGCAGTATTCAAACAGTATTCACGTTAAAATTTTAGAGGTTTTTGGGTAGAACTAGCTTCTATGGAAAGATGACTCAAGAGAAAGTCCTTAAACCAGTTGGATATCATTGGGACAACTTGGAAATGTGACCAAAGGTTCAGGTTAGAAAGTAATCTTCCACCTAGGAAATTGTTAAATATCCTGAGTGTGAAAACTGAATTGAAGTTTATGTACTTTTGAGTTTTAATTTTAAATAAATTCAAGCAATCTATCATTTTAAGCACCATTTTATATAGAACAAGACATTAAATAATGTAAATATGTTTGAAAGGTTGGTATAGAAAATGATGGGGACTTGAAATGAGGAGTTCAATTTTTAATATTTTGTTAGAAGCCATTTATAAAGAGATCAAGTTAGAAATATTTAGCAGAATAGCATCTAATGCTGTTCAGGATGCTTCTAAGCATGCAATTGGTTAATTTTAATGCTAAACATATTGACTAAATTTACCCTTTATCTTATCCTCAAAACATTTTCTATGTTTAGGTTCCCAAAGTTTGGTTTAGGTAATAAAGTCTGGTCTCATAATCTTCAAAATGCATTTTTTAGGTTAATTTCATACTTGTGCATATAGTAAACCTTTATTCTCTGCCTAAAACATTGTAATGTATTTCTTTTCCCCTCAATATCAGGTGTAATTCTTTTATCCTGAACTTACAAAATTTATAATCTTATCTCCATTGGAGTTATAAGACACGTTTCCAGGTATATTCACTTCAAAGTTCAGTACTGTAGCGCACTCAACTATCTTGATTTTCAGAAACAGGCCATGTTGTCTTGCAACCTCTGAACTTGTGCATGAGGATTCCATTTTCTCTGAATTAACATCCAGAAACAAGTCAACCTGACCTTGACTCATTTCTCAGAGATCAAGATAAGTGTTAGTTTTCTTAGAGATTTTCCCTGGATTTTAGGCTGTATTAGTAGTCATTCTTACAGTTTCACACATTAACACCAACTGATTTTTACCAAAGTGTTTATCTATTACAATTTATTCTTATATACATTTTTTTTTTAAATTCTTACTTGTGAAAAAGGAAAAAAAAAAGTTTTATTGCTTTGATAGCAAAGAAGAAACACAGGGGACTCCTATCCCAGAAGTTTTGCTTCTGCCCATTAGCAGAAACACTTATATATGTTGTTTGTAAATAGGCAGTAAATTTTGTGAGTTTGGGAAATGTGTTATTGTTGTCTTGTTTCTCATCATAGTTAAATGACTAGTGCATGGAAGATGGCTGATAAATGCTCATCAAATTAATAAATGACTAATTTAATGAGATAATAATACTATGAGTAATGATATTATTAATGACAAAGAAAACATGTCAGGCTTGCTGTAGAATTCAGTATAGTGCTCATGAATATTAAAGTTCTTTTAATTATCTTTTAATGTACAACAATTTTGATTTATTCTTCTAAGATCAGCAAAATTATTAAGATTCATAACTTGCAAAAATCTAAGCATCAAAAGTTAAGAATAAGAAAAACAACTTTATACAGTTTAGCAGTCTATAAAAACACAAATAAGCAAACATTGTAAATCACTAATAGAATGCACAAAGTTTCTCAGAATACAACATAAACATGCTGAAAAGTGCTGTAGATACAACTTGTAACAAACCTTTCACAGCAAACTCTATTAATCTTAATTTTTACTGTTGCATTTATCAGAATTAACGCATGGGGGATTATATATGCAAGCTATTTATATGATAATGAAATTGTGTAAAATCTGTGGTATGCACAAATCAAACATTTATATTTGTTTTCTTTCTTGCTATGCTTATTTTGCTGTATGTGCGATTTGTAATTTATTTTCATATGTCATATTTATGAATAGGAAATTGTAATCTATATAGGCTATATTCACAGAATATACTGTATTATAAAGACTTTGTCAGTTCTTTGTTGATGTATTTTCACATTCTCTAATATATTATAAATATATGCTCTAAATAATTGGTCGCATTCTCAACAAAGTTTACATCTGTAATTCTAAATGAATTAGAAATTCAGCTCAGCCATGCCTCAGAACATGTTCAATAAACTCAATCATTCTGTGAATTTTATATCTTATAAAATGATAGAATTGTATTTCCTTTTGAGTTAGGGTAGCTCATCACAGAAAAATACTTCTCAACATTAAAAGAAGCATGTTCCTGCCACCACTACCCCAGAGCTTTGAAGATATTGAAAACATGGTATATAATTCTCTTATTTATACCTTAGAATTTCAAAATTTATCTCTATTCTGCATTTGTCCTTTGACTTTCCATAGAAGTTCAATTCTTACATAACTTGCCCTGAAGTACAACTCTGACGTGCATGTTCTCATGACAATTCAATCTCAAAGGTGTCAGTTTAATTTTCTTATTTTAAGATGTGTGTTGGTTGCATTATCCACAAAATTTTCATACAAGATATCATTTTGCCACTTTTCTTCCAAGTTCTCTATAATCCTCTTAATATTTTTAAAGTAGCTTCTTTAAAAATGTCTTAGGTTTACTTGTTTTATTTCTTTACAGAGCATTGATTGTTCAGGTAATTCTTTAATATTAGTTAAGTCTCTAATCTTGTATGCCACTCCACATTTTTATATTCCTTCACCTTTCCTACTCATTTAATCTAAGACCTCAAAAGGCATTTTTTTCCCTCTCAAGACTACACATTTAATTATGAAATAAAATTCAGTAGGAATTAAGTCACCAAGCAATTCAGATTTACAGGGAGGATCTCAAAACCCATTTAACTCATGTGCTTTTTTGTAACATAGGGATGTAGTTTTTACCAAATTAAATTATTCAAATTTTTATTATGTACGTATACACACATACATCTAGAATATTAAAAGTTAGCAATTCTGCTTATCACAGGAGACTACAAATATACATTTCCGAGCATTCTTTCAGTTAGGATTTTAGTCAGTTTGTACAATAAAATCATGGGCAATTTCATGTGAAGTTTACTATTCAGGGCTTTCAAAGAAATCACTAGAAATTCAGAGGCAAAAGGAGTATTTGTAGAGATGTAAATGCTTTTAAATGTTCATAAACTTTAGTTGTAATATTATGTATGATTATGGAATCTATCTCATTTTTAATCATCTTTAACTTAGTTATGCCATATTTAGCACTGAAATTTCCTGAAAATTAGCACTCTAAACCAGGTAGGAAGTAATATGTGAAAATGTACAAATATAGCAATAGCCAGTATCAAGAAACCCTTTTAACTCATGAATTCAGCTTAAATTAAGAGAAAAGAAATCTTCGAATGCTAAGCTACCACTAGTTTCAAAGACAAATTTTGTGTGTCTTAATCCATATCCAGTATTTTGCTTTTTTCGTATTTATCTGTTCCTATTAAGGTACATTTTAATTTATTGAAGTAATTCAAGTACAGTTTATATCAGAAGTAATATTATATTTAGCTAAAGCAGACTGCCTCAGCATGATCCCTTCTCTATATTTGATCCTTGTTCCTACATATTCCAGAATTTGTGATTATATTGTCAAATAGCATGCTTGTAATATCATGTCTAGTATTTTCATTTTAGGCACCACGTACTGAATTCCAAACATAGAAAATGAGAAATCATCTCTTTTACTCACCCTCAACCTGCATTTCTATTTCTATCACTATTTGAAACAAATATCAAATTTTAAAATTACTGTTCAGTACTTTCATTATTATTATTACTAAATGTTGTATGTAGCTAAATCAGCATAATTGTATTTGTTTCATTGTTTATATCACAGATTTTCATTTGAATTTATTCACAAGTGTCTAGTGATTCTTGGCCTTCTGTTGATGCTGAATTAATTTAAAATCTCAAAATATATAAAGAAAAGGAAGCAGGGAGGAAAAAGAGGTCAATTAGGGGATACTGGGGGATGAAATTAATTAATCAAATTATGTTATGTTATATGCATGTGAGAATATGCCACATTGAAATCCATTATTCTGTATAATTGCTATTTGTAACAATAAAATTTTTTAAATAATTAAAAAAAAAAACTTAAAATGTGGTTCTGAGCTTGACTTCTTTCAGAAATCAATATCCAGGTAAATGGTCAAGATCTGAACAGTTTGGTTTGATGTGACTCAGATAAATAGTACTGATGCTTTTAGCATGGGTTGATCACTTGATGCTTTTAGCATGCTGAGCTCCTTTAAGTCTCCCTGATTTGCTTTTAAGAGGATTCTCAGATATTAAGGGAGAAAGAGACTGATGGGAGGAGGAGGAAAATTTTCCATATTGAAAATTCCGCATGGAAACTTTCCCTCAGCCTGCTGGTTCTTACTAAGAGACCACCTCTCCTAGATACATTCTTCTGAGCTGTTCTGGAGTTTCCAATCCAAATGTCTTATGCTTCCTTTAGCCCATCTTAGTGGTAGTCATCTTCTCTTTGTCTTTGGGGCGGGGGATGAATCACCTCACCTCTGCCATTTGGACTAGTAGAATCTGAGATTCTGTCAGTGCTTCCAGAGAACTTTCACCTAGCCCTATTCTTCTCAAATGGAGTTCACATTTAGGCCTTTAGGGGAAGAGTATCTTTATCTTCAAACTTGAATAATCCTAAATCTCAATTGTGTCCCCCTTTCCCCACCCTGGTGGTGAACTAAGCTTGATTTTAACCTTTCTCTCTTGAGTCAATATCCAAATTCTTTCTTTCCATCTTGTAGAATCCTTTAAATTTCTTGTTACTTTTCAACTTTATGTTCATCAGTTTAGAATTTTTACCATTATTTTAAAAAGTCTCTGAATATAAACTTAGGAGGATTGTGGAAAGAATTTTTAAAATCTGCTGTTTTAACCAGAAAACTTATACTATTCCTTATCAGTCTTAGAGTGAGAGTCAACACCTCAAACTCAGACTTTCTCTGTCTCTCTCTCTCTCTCTACACACACACACACACACACACACATATATATACACACACACATATATACATACATATTTATATTCCTTTCATATATAACATCTATCTCTAAATATGTATCTGCTTATCTCTCTATATAGAGAGAAGAAAGTTGAAAAAGGAAAGAAAATTGTTTTCTTATGTTATTTTCTAGTGCCAGAAAATAATAACATAACCTTAATAACATTTTTTATATTTCAACTTTATTTATTGTCAGACTTCACTTTCAGATTCCAGCAGTTTTGGCCCAGCAGAAGCTATCCCTATGACTATTTGTATTAGCTTCCTAGGGCTGCTGTAACAAATTATCCCAGTTGAGGTGGTTTAAGCAATAGCAATTTGGTCTGCCACATTTCTGGAGGCTCAGAGTCTGAAATCAAGGTATCAGCAGGACTATGCTCTCTCAGAAATGTCTAGGGATGGATTTTATTTTTTGTCTCCTTTTTGCTTCTCCTGGTTACCATGACTCTTATGTGTTCCTTACTTTGCAGGTATATATGGAACTATGCCTACGTTGTCACTTGCCTTCTTCCTATTAAATGTCTCTGTTTCTGCCTCCCTATGGCCTTTTTATAGGGATACGAGTGTTAGATGTAGGGTACAGCTTAATCCAGTATGACCTAATGTTAAACAAATATATCTACAAGGACCCTACTTACAAATGTGCTCACATTCTGATTTTAGGAGAACATGAATCTAGCCAAGACACTATTAAACCTAACACAAACAAATGCATTTTCTGTTTCTACTGCTTTTAGGATTGAATGTGTATTAAACTCTTCTTCCCAAGAGCTTCATGTTACAGTAGGTGACTTTACTACTTGCTATATTTCTTTATGTATTTAGTTTGGCCAGAATTAGAACAATCATGGATTAATAACAAGTACTGTTTGGTTACTTAGCATGGAAAAGGATATATTCATAAGGTTTTGGTAGATTCAAATTATTTGTCTTTTTTTTTCTATTTACTTTTTCTTTTAAAAACATAGTTAAATGTATTCAAAATCTAAATCTTGTAGCACGTCAGAATTTTCTTCTCCTGATTTTTGTATATGCAGCAGTAGACAGCAAAGTCATTTACATAGCTCACTACATAATAGATATTTTGCACTTTGACATTTTTTAACTTTCTATCTTAAATAGGAAATACTAAAAGTTTATTAAAGTAAAATAAAATAACTGCCGCATTTATATTAATTTTATTCAAGGAAATGACAAAGCTTAGCTCTGTGTTAGAGCATAATGATCTTACATATGTTCATCCCCCGTGTATGTATAATCACTGATTTTATTTTGTGCCTTGCCTTTGATAATTCTTAATATTTTTAAAAGATCAATAAGTAATAGATGTTAGCGTGAACTGCAAAGTGCTATTTTACACATTACAGCATTGTTTTATTTGTAGTTTTGTGCATAGTTATTGATAAATATATCTTAAATATCTATGATTACTCTCTGTATTGGTGTTAAAGAGTCTTAAGTAATTACATGGGTTTAAGAGGAGGATATATTAAATAAACCTGGTAAATATAAAAATATGTAGCAGTAGAGAATATAGAATTTGTGATTCAAACTTTTTCAATTATGCATTATTTTGGAGATCCATTGCAAAGTCCCTGAGGGTTTGGGGCTTATTGTTATGACTGAAATGCAGGTATGACTTTATCATTTTAATACCTTTCTTGGGCAAGGAACTATTGAGGTAATTCATGATGGGGCAACTGAGATGTTAATAAAATGTCAAATAAAATATACAACACATCTGCTTTGTTCTTTTTAAATAAAGTGAAATATGTCATTCTATCATTTAATAATCAGCATATGTAGTAAGAAGGAGTGGCAGTTGATGAGAATGTAAAATTCTCTATTTCTTAATATTACCATCATGTCCTGGCAATTCTTAACAATGTGAAATAAAAATCCTCCCTCAGCCCTATTCCACCCCTTACACAATGCTTCTTTTCCTTGTGCTACTGACCAGAAGTGCTCCTAATGAAACATTCACTACTTTTTTTTTCAGTCTTGAAGGGTTCGTCTATTCTCTGAATCTTCCCTCATAATGAGTTAACAAGTTTTTTTTTTTTTAATTGGTAAGACATAATATTTGTGGGATATTGTGTGATAATTTGATACATATTTACAACAGGTAATGATTAAATCAGTGCAAGACATACGTCCATCTTTTCAAAGGAATCATTTGCGTGTGTTGGAAATTTTCATATTCTTTTTTTTCCTAGTTTTAAAAATACACTATATATTGTTGTAACCAGTAATAACCCTCCTATACACACAGAAGAAACAAGAGTGCAGAAGTGGTGTGTGGAGTATATGAGAAGGTGGTGCAGGTGGTGAAGATGAAATGGAAGAGTACAGTATTTCATCATCGTCTGCTAAATCTGTATATTTTTCCTCTAATAAGACTCCAAAAATTAAAATATATATATTTTTAACCAATTTTATTCAGGTCAGGAGGAAAACTTGCAATAGAACCTAATGCTAAGAACTATTAATTTCTTTCTTCCTTCCTAGATGTGTCAGACATTGTTGTGATTTTACCAACAACCCAGTCTCTACCATGACTCTTTTTCAACTTCCTGCCTTCATTCTTTTTCTGTCATTTCACTCATGTTCATTGCATGACATGTTCTAGGAACAAATTATTGAGTAAAATAGATAGCATTCTGGTTCACACCTTGTCGACAATCAGAAAACAATGTTTTTCTTAGATTATTTATAGCAATTATTATTATATCTGAATAGAAACAAAAATTAGCATGTACAGTGGGTGCAGTAGTGCATGCCTGTAGCCCAGTAACTCGGGAAGCTGAGGCACGAGAATTGAAGGTTCAAAGCCAGCCTCAGCAACTTAGGGAGGCCCTAAGCAACTCAGCAAGACCCTATCTCTAAATAAAACACAAAAAAGGGCTGGGGATATGGATCAGTGGTTAAGTGCCCCAGGGTTTAATCCTTAGTAGAAATAAATAAATAAATAAATAAATAGATACTGGAATTAGAAAAACAATTTTGGGAAATGTAATTAGTAGAAAACAGAGCAGATGAAACAAATAAATTTGTAAAATTACAATCATTTTTTGAGATATATTTACTCAAACTGATTGTTAGAGTATAGATGTACTTGTGTGAATGCATTTTAATGAGCATTTCTGAGATTAAAAACTGCAACCAACTTTCAGACATAATATGAAAATGTTGTACTACAAGTATATATTTGATGTTAAAATGCCAGTAACTCTTAGTACTACTGTTTCATGTCAATAATGAGACTTGAGAGAAACATAAAGTTACAGTAAAATGAATGTGAAAGGCAAGTTGAGGACAATGATTGCTTAATAAGCAGTTTTCATTGGAAATCTAAATGTTGAGATGGCCAGTGCCATCTTGATTGATGAAGCAAAAAATAAATTTAAAAAAGTTAATTGCTTTCTAAACTCTCCAAAATATGTGTTTCCCAGGAATTCATGTTTTTCTGGTACACTTTCAACTGCATGAGGAAGGAGAAAAACTTAAGTTAATGTGTTAATATGCTTATTACATTTCTTCTTAAGTCATAGAAAAAAGATTCTATTTCTAGGATTAAAAGTGATTTTAGGAAATATGGCATGCTATCCATTAAAAACATGTATATCAATATTGTTTAACACATTAATTATGTGATTTATAATGAGATTAAAATACCTAATATGATAAACAATGAGGAAACAAAAAACCAATATCAAAAAGGCTAATTCCCCAAAATGACAAAACTCAATTGTAAAATAAATAACAATATGCACAAGTTGATCAGATAAATATGTAACTCAAACTCTACATCATTTCAGAGAGCAGACACCAGACTATGATCAATTATAAAATTATTGAAATCTGATGAGACAAAATCACTTGGGTTATTTCTATTTTCTGAATTGCATTTGGTGTCTAAGGAATAAGACATTTTATTTTATATTGTTTCCAGATATACATGAATGCCACTTCAAGGTCCTTTGACATCCTGACATAAGAAAATGCATAGGTTTGTCTTTCTGATTGTTCCAGTTTTTCACTGTATTGATAATTGCATGTTAATTAATTGCATTGATAATTGCTTTGATAATTAATGTTTACAATTTTATTGTATCACTCTACTTTGTTTCATTTACAGATACTTTTAAAATCTCTGTGACTTATTTCCAGATGACATTATTTAACAGCTGTTGAAGATCAGCTGTTGAACTTGTCCCACATTTCTTTTTCTTCTGAGGTTGATGTTGAACATAGAACCCTTATTTGGAACATGTTGCTCCTGAGGACAGGTAAGTAAAAAAGCTAGCAGTGACAGAAATAGGGGGTTCCACTTACTGTCTCAGCTCAGAACTGACATATTGACACTTCTGCTCACAGTTGTTCAAGGAAGTCACATGAATTTGACTGAATATGAGTTGTAGAAGTGTACTCTGTCTACCTGTGAAAATGGGAGGTAAGACTTGTTCCCCCTAACACAGAGAGCAGTAAACTGTTGACAATAATAACCAATCATAGACACCTTTTTAATTTACCCTTCTCATTAGAGTATAAGATTAAAATAAAAAGCTGGGATGAAGTTTTAGTCATCCTAACACCCCTCTTGCCATGTTCATAATGATTTAAACATTTGTTAAATTGAATTGAAAGGGAAAATAATTGTGATTCAGAGATAGAGTCCATCTCTGCTTAATTCTGCTATTATGATGTCTTTCCACCAACTCTTTAATACTGAGTATAAAAAAAAAAAAGACAAGAGAAAGAAAAGAAAAAAAAAATAATAAACCAAAAACAAATAAACAACAAATCAATCTGATGCTCTGTGGAAAGTTGTTAATTTTTCAAATATATAAGCCTGTATTTTCACAATTTGGGGTTTAATAATGTACTCTCCCTGTGAGCAGAAAGGTGAGAATTTGAAGGGCACACATTCTCAAAGCCCTGCAAGCTGTTGCCTAAATCTAGAGGGACATTCTAAGACTGAAACTGAGACTTCGTCATCCCAGAAGGGAAAATACCTGTATTTGGGATTCACACTGAGAATATAAAGAACATTAAAATGTCATTAACTTCAAATAATCAGACTATAGTAATACATTAAATCCAATTATTATGACATTATAGAAGTATGTGTAGAATACAAATGTTTTCAAGCTATTTATACAAATGAATGTAAAACTACTTGGTAATAGAGAACATGTTAACATAATTATATAAATTAAATCACTTTCATCCACTTAGACAAAATTCAGAAAAAAATATATTTGGATCTATATTCACTGTTCTCATGAATATCATGGCCAATTCAGTTCATTGAAAGCAAATGAATTTCAAATTATACATGACTAAAAACTTGAAGAATGAAAATAAAGAGTTCTAAACCTCAATTAGTGACTTGTTCTTATATTTTTTTCCAGTATTTTTTGTCATTTTTTTCCCTCTTTCTTTATAAATTGCCTTTTGACTGGCATTGCTTTGATATCCCAAACAGACAAGTGCTGCCAAATTGGCCAAAGGCGAAATGTTGATAACTGCCAACTGAGTTTTTAATGTTTTGTTTTGTGTTAGCCTTGTTGAAATCACTAAATGATTTTCTAACAAATCACATCACTGGGCTGTAGTTGTTTTGTACTGAAAAACAATCTGCTTCAACAAAGACCAGACTGGAAAATTTTAAAGTTAAATAAAGGTAAATATGCTACGATCATGCTTTAAATTACACACACAGCACAAAAATGAATATTTAATTGCATGAAACCCATTCAACTTGAAAGGATTGTGTTTATTCTTCCCCTTCTTTCAGTATTCGAGTCCTTTCATAAAAGTCCCAACCATTACTAAGTGAAAGAGAGATGCTCCAGTGAATGTTCAAGCTTTGTTAAAATTCCTATTGTGTATATGTAGAGGAGAGATGAATTTATAAGGAAACAAAAAAGTGGACAAATTTTTTATTTCATTCGCTAATCTCATTATACATTTAAGTCACTAGGATCTTCCTGAGTTATAATTTAATGCACAATATGAAATTTCTTATTTGTAACTGATATTCAGAAATAACTAAAATATATTGACTCCATACATATGAAGAACTTTTAATCAGCTGTTCATTCAAAATCATTTAAAACTTCTATTACTCCTCCATGTTTGAAGGTGTGAGTTTCCTTCTTATATCATTTACCCATACGCTGTACCATTTTTTATGAAGTATGTTTATTGTTAACATTTCCTCATTGCTTCCCATATTTTGAGAAACCCTTTATTTCGTCCTCATTCCTGAACAATGTCTTTAAAGATACTAAACTTGAATTTGACAGTGTTTTCTTTTAAAGTTTTATTTATATTGTTCCAATATCTTTGGCTTATGTGATTTCTATTGTGAAATTCTGTGTCATTTTGATCACTTCCCCTGGCATGTATTGTTTGTTCCAATGCGTTACTGTAGCTGCTTTCAAATTATTTTATTTATCTTTTGTGTTCAACAGTTTTATTATGATTTATCTTGCCATGGTTTTCTTTCTGATTATCTTATTGGAGGTTCACTGAGCATTTTCTGTAAATCATTAAATTTATGTCTTATATGGAAGTTAGGAATTATTTCCTCAAATATCTTTTTCCTCTCCATTTGAGATTCTAAAGACACCTGTTAAACATTTGAATAGATATAAGAAACTTAATTCCTTGAAGTTCTCTATTAATATGTTTTCCTTTATAATTCTTTCTATTCAAATTGGATAACTTCTGCTGATTGAGTTTTAATTTAATGGAATATTTTTCCTATCATTTCCATTCTTCTATTATGCCTATTAAGTATTTTATTTTTAATTTGAAATGTAATTTTTATTTCTAAAATTTCCACTTAGTGCATTTTAACGTGTATTTATTTGCTGAAAATGTCTCTTTATTCATTCATTTTAAATATGTTTACCTTTACCTCATGGATCATAATTATAGTAATAACCATTTCAGAGTACTGTCTGATAATACAATATATATGTGATATCAAGGTTAATTTCTATTGAATTTTTCCCTTGAGAATGTGCCATACTTACTCATTCTTTGCCAAAGTTATTTTGGATTATGTTCTGAAGATTTTAAGTATTATATGGAACCAAATTTATGATGATTCAAATTATAAATTTTCAATTTTACAATGGTGTGAAAGCAACATGCATCAGTAGAACCCATACTTCCAAATTTTTATCTTTCCCTAACCAGGTAATACTTGCAGGATACTCTGTCAAGTTGCTAGTCAGTGGTAGTAAGCTCCAGATTTGAATCAGTCATGTGGTTATGAAGGTAAGCAGCTATTTCTCTACAGTACAGTATGCTGCCAGCATTTTTTTTTTTTTTTTGCATACAAGTATTCCAAAAATTCATGTGGCATTCAATGTGTTACTGTAAAGATTTAATGTTCAATGATTTTATACAATTGTAGGCTAATGTAAGAACTCTGATCTCATTTAAGGTAGGACAGGTTAAGTTATGATGACAACTAAATTAGGGTTATTAAATTTATTTTTGATGCATGATATTTCCACTTTAGAGTTTGTAAGGGTGGAACCACATTTTAAGTCAAGAAGTTTATATATTATGTTAGTTGGACACCAGGTCTCCTTGATGGAAACTTTTGGAGATTTTTAAATTAAAATATAATAAACCTAGATATGTTAACACTCAAAAATAGGCAAGGAAAATAGGAAAGGCATGCAAAAAATGTGAGCATCAATTTTTCAAGGTGAAAACCTAATTGCAAACAATTATAGGTAAAGATACATGCCAATTAGATAGGGGAAATTAAAAAGCAATTACATGCTATAAGATTTTTAAAATTCAGAAATAAAAAATGTCAAATACAGGTAATTGTGTACTGGTAATGGAATTATAAATTGATGAAAGTGTTCTTGAGAAATATCTGGTAATAAATAAATAAAATTAAATCTTAATATTTTGTTAGCCAGCATTATACTTGTTAATATGTTTATTTGAGGAAAAATCATAACTGTCTGTAAAGTGTCTTGAGTTAGAATGCTGTTATTCGTTGATTGTTTTGTCAAGTAGATGGAAAGATTTTTTTGATGTCTAGCATAAATAAATCAATAACTAGCATGTCATGGGTATTTACTATAAAATACTATGAATCATTTAGAAGTTATTAAGGTCACGTCACATGGCAGACAGATTTTTAAAACATAATTTTTAAGCACAGTGAATAGCTATTTAAGTAAATATATTCATAAAGCTATGGAGGTTACAGCTATCCTTATTGGTACCTCAGTATTCATATTTTTATGCATATTGTTTGTTGTGGGGGATCCAGTTACATCCTGTGTGGAGGAGGGGAAGAGTTTCTGTAGTAGATGATGATGCTGGCTATTCATTAATTACTAATAAACTTATATAATCAATAAGAAAGAAAACAGCTGATACTTTCTTTCTGAGTCTGGTTTATGTAGTTTAACATGATGTTCTCCTGTTCCTCCCATTTTACTGTGAATAATGTGATTTTTTAAAGGCCGAATAATACTCTATTTTATGTACATGTATCCCATTTTCTTATTCATTCATTCCATCGATGGGCATGTAGGTTGATTATGTAACATAGTCTTTGTGAACAGTGCTTTGTTAAAAACAGGGATATGCAGGTATCTCTATAATATGCTGACTTAATTCCTTCAGGTATCTACCCAATAGTGAAATTCCTGAAATATGGTAGTTCTCTTTTTAGTATTTGAGAAACCTCCATACTGTGTTCTATCATAGCTATACTCATTTACATTTCCAACAACAGTTTATATTTATAATGGTTCCTTTTTTCCCTGTTTTCTTCCCAGCATCAAATCACAATTTAATTCCAAAATTTAGATGGATCACTTACAAGATAGCCACAGCCATAACTACTGGCATCTTTACTAAAAATATAGCAATATATTGGCCACTGAGTATGTGACTCTCTGTACTAGAAAGAGATATCAGAGAGCACGGCCTTCATGTCTTCAGTCAGTTGTGTTTCAGGACACCTTTTTTTTACCTCACTGTGTGAGATGCGAGATAATATGTTCATTACATTTCCCCACAATATTCTAGATAATTCAGCTCATCTAAGAAACAGACACAGAGATTAGATTAGATGAACAAAATATTTATTAGGGGTAATACATGCCTGGGGAAAAAGGGAGACAAACAGTGAAGCTGTACAGCTATGGGAATGCAATGTCATCTGTGATGAAGATGGAAGGGAGGAGTGTTCGACAGACAACATCTCAAACTGCAGCACAAATCTTGGAAGTTTCAGGTCATTACAAATGGAATGCTTTAAGCCAAAGTCTTATGACAGAATTTCCATATGTAGTATGTATGAGCTTGCTATGCTTAGTAATTGGTTGAGAATTGCCTGTGGGAAGTATAGCCTCAACAAGAATTTATTAATGTATTCAGAGTGTAGCAGCTCTGGCTGTCCATCAAATATCACCCTCCTCAACAGAGTTAAATGGTATGCATTCTTAAAATCATTACAATAACATGGACTAATATACTTATCTGATTATATACATGGTCATTTTGTCATCATAACATACTATTTATTCTTCCCTTACTGAAATTTATCTGAAATTTGTCACCCAAATTTAAAAATTTTGAGAACCACATTTAAGTTTTTCTTCTCAGAGAATGAAGTGCTTTGGAAAGGGGATATGCCCAGATATTGGTTTGCACTGGATGTGATTTTTGTTATTATCTTGCATTATATTTAAACTTTCTCCAACTTACTTAAGACTTAGAGCTATAATATTTATATTTGTAGCAGACTACCTATCCAAACTTCTTGAGATTATTGTATGTTCGGCATCAAGTCACAAAATCCATATGTTCATTACTTCTAGTAACTTGTGTTACCTCCTGGCACTCATTTAAGAATTGTTTCAAATGAAAGTCATTGAATATGAAATAATAAATAAGTGAATAAATAGAAATAATAGTAGCTCTTAAAGTTTATCTTACTTATAAAGTATTGATAATAGTAATTTGAAAT
Source organism: Sciurus carolinensis (assembly GCF_902686445.1). Classification (NCBI taxonomy): domain Eukaryota; kingdom Metazoa; phylum Chordata; class Mammalia; order Rodentia; family Sciuridae; genus Sciurus; species Sciurus carolinensis. The sequence goes on along the minus strand of NC_062217.1, from coordinate 51,938,198 downwards.
TACAAGATTACCATAGTCTATATATTTTCAATAATTGGTCAATTTCCCTGACTTTTTATTTCTGACCACTCCAGGCTAATAAGCAAGCTCATATAAAATTGTATTGCATTTATCATTTATTATAATACTTTCGTTTGCTTGTATCTTCACTGTTAAATGGGAATGTATTCATGAACAAAAATTATTTTATTTAATTGGTATCCATATATCATCAAATTTAAAAAGTATATCATGTTTATAGCAGACTAGAACAAAAATCCTTGGATTCTATCCCATTCAAATAGCAATAGAACATTTCAAAGAGCTTTATAAAACTTAATTTAATTTAATATTATAAATTAAACAGGAAGCTGTCATTTGTGACAATATGGATGGAACTGGTGATCATTATATTAAGGGAAGTAATAAGTACCACATGATCTTACTCAAATATGAAATTTACAGCTACTGAAAACACCAGAGTTGAGAACAGAATGGTGGTTTCCAGTGGTTAGGGAGAGGAGAGGAGCCAGGACAGAGGATGGGAAATGTTGATCAATGGCTATTAAGTGACAAGTTCGCAGTGTTATTGTACAATAGGGTGAATATATACAGCAGTTATGTACTGTGCAGAAGAGCTAGAAGGAACGATTTTTAAAGTTTTTACCATAAAACAATGATAAACATTTGAGGAGATAGTTATGTTTACAATGATTTAAATTTTTTACAATATATACATGTATTCAAACTTCACATTGCACATTAATATGTACAATGTTCTATGTTTTCATATATTTGTTAAAATAATTTTATTTTAAAAATGAAAAATGAATTAAACACACATCTTCAACTGTATTAAATTTTCTCTAAGATCACAGACGAGAATTTGATTTTCTGAAAATTGTCAGCAACATTTGTAGGGAATTGTGTAACAGCTATTCTCACAGAAAGAGGCTTCTGATGAGATACAGAAAGTTTCATATAGCAGATGTAAGAAATAGTTTGTGTCTTAAAAGCACAAAAATGGAGATAACGGCTGGGGAGATAGCTCAGTTGGTAAAGTGCTTTCCTTGCAAGCATAAGGTCATGGGTTCGATTCCCAGCACCACAAAAAAAAAAAAAAAAAAAAAAATGGAGATAACGCCTTCAACGACAAAAAGCCAAAGAAATATTAAGTTATGGGAGAAAGTTTGGAAATAAGGAGAAATTTTACTTAAATTAAGAATATGTGAATATTTTTTTCAATATGATCAATACTAAATGTTGATGTTAATTATGAATGGCATTGTCATAAATAGACAATATGGAGATTTTAGCATTCAGAATCATCATTTTCCTTCTATACTTCTCTCCAATAACCTAAGTTCTTTGTTATCATTGCTATTGTTTTTGGCTGTGGTATAGTATAAACTCAATGAATACACACACACACACACACACACACACATTATCATCATCATCATCCTGTATTAGGTAATGCATTTGTATAATAAAACTAGTAACAGAAGATTTTGTATCATGAAGAATTCCTGTTCCATAATAGACACTGTCTGAGTGAAATATAAAGTCAAACTTCAGTCCTTAACCGATATCACTCTTCTTTATATAGAAAACAAAGGCAATATATTTTTTAAATAAAGTTACAAAAACCAAAATTTTATTGTACTAGTTCTGCCTTGTCTGGGCCTTAGTAGATCTGAAGGAGTAAGAAGTAGGTGCAGGCAGTGAAGTGTATAAACTATGTGGAGAAACAAAGAAGTGTGTGCACATGTGTCTTAGCTATTTGTTCACTGTAGAAAATGAAGCCATGAGATTAGAAAGTATGAGGAAAATCCTCAGATTATACAAATACTGAGATAAAATATCAAATAAAATACCAAAATGATAGCATAATTAGCCAAGTCACTTTATTCACTTTGTATTTGCAATGTTGTATCTTTAAAATGGAATTGCATCATGAGTTATTTTATTTTTCTGGTTTATAACTACTTAAATATAATTCAAATGTGTGACACTAATAATTATATAATATGGCTACAAAACAAGAATTTGCCCTAAGAAACTATTAATTTTTTAACAAAATAAATATGCAACAGGTAAAATTATTTTGTCATCAGAATAACCTGATCTATTTTCTCTATATTCTTATGCTTCAGTTTCTCTTCTCTACCTTTCTTCCCAACGAACTCTAAGCTAAATGGGTACAAAGATCATCTAGACTCAGATCAGTGATTGCTTTGCTGTGATGAAAGCAGTTATATATTGCACATGAAATTTATATATTGCATAGAATCCTGGGTTTGATGGGATGGAAAGAACACCTGCCTCAACTTTATATGTTAGGCAGAGACTTCCTCACGTTTGCCTCACATTTACAAACATGCCATATCATTCTTGTCAAGGATCTATAAAAAGCAACAACATCATTTAAGAATTTTATCTTTTCTTAGAGTAGGCTTCTCAGATTTTAAAACACCCCTTTGCACCCCATAAAGAACACAAAAACTCTGACTTTAAAACCATTAAGCAGTGTGTAGGCTCAAGGCAGTGCCCAATGTGGCCATGTATTTGATCACGTGTTCCAGTCAATGTTATACGAGACTTTCTTCAAACAGAAATATTTAGAGAGAAGATGAAAGAGTATATTGCAGACAGTTAGTTAACTGTCAATTAACAGAAAACCAAAGTATAGGTAACATACAACAAGAAGAATTATGACATGGCTGAAAATAAATGCAGTGTGATGTGTCAGAGATATAATTTTAAATGCACATCTAATCCTCTAATATTTTTGTAATATTTTTTGTAATATAAGTTTTTTGTAATATTATATTTATTATAATATTTATTTGATTAAATATAATATAATATTTATTATAATATTTATTATAATATTAAATATAGATTTATTCTCTTAAATAAAAACATTAAAATATATGTCTGTATTCTCATCTTCCTGTTAGTATTTAATCATTAAAGTTATCAATTCTGAAGATTCAAAGGGCAAAATGAACAATAAAACTAATGATCATGATATTGTGCCATTGGCATATTTGGCAACTGGTTTGAAAATTTTGTCATTGTAATTTTCTTGTTTCTTAAAGTTATTATAAAATATTTTTATTTTCCATTAGGATATTATCTTTATTCTTATTAAAATCACATCTATAACTTTTTAAATTTTATTTTTTTCTTATAAGGATTTTCATCTCAGGATGGAGATGAGAATTGTGAAATTTTAGCTTATTAATATGTGAAAATTAAAAAATGATCTATTTATTTGTTCATTCTTTTTCTAGTGTATTATCAGATGAGAGTAGCATCATAATCACACATCCTATAATATTGATGTTGAATAAGAGCAATATCTCTGGCAGATTAGCATTACTTGTTATCTATTGGCATTATTTCCCTCCCACATATCACAGGTCCCAGACCCTCTAAACCTCTTGTTCATCAATAGCACATTTGCCTACAAATTTCCGACTAGACTTTTAATAACTTTGAGCACTCCACTGGTACGTTTAATGCTCCTCTAATATATTTATTCCCATATAATCATTAAGTATCCTCCAATGCATCATTTGGAAACTACATTATTCTCTTCTAACCCTAACCCTTTTTCAAGGCAACTTTTCATGTTAATTTCCTTTCAACTATTAAAAACAATTAAATTTTAGCATATCTAAGATGACAATGTCAGTAATTAGAATACTTTCATTATTCAGTAAAAAAAAAATTCACATTCAACTTCTGCAGATCAGTTCTGAACCCACCAAGAAAGCACCTTGCTCTCTTTTTTCTTGCCAGTTATCCAGTACTGGATATAATTATCAAAACTATGTTTAAAAAGTGGTCTATATAATTCATGAAATTAGTGGAATTAGAGAAGCCCTTATTTTCTTTTAAATTCAAACAACAGGTAGAGTTCTCAAGACAAAAATAATCATGGATTGCCTGAATTGTATTAATCTGTATTTGTAACACACACACACACACACACACACACACACACACACACATGCATATGTACATATCTATTTAAGATTTTACTTAAACAAATATAAAAATTATATACATTTATTGTGTACAATATGCTGCCTGAAAAATGTACTTTGTCCAATGGCTGAGTTGAGCCAAACTAACATCTGCATGAGTTCAAATACCATTCAGATACCCAAGTTTGAATCCCTTTAATTCATTTTTTCTACTTGTATTTTCAAAATTATTTAATCTAACAAACTATCTAAAGGAGGTGGAGCTGTGTTCTAGATATAGCATTTTTAAAAATTTCTAAGGACATCCAATCCCTTACAGAACAATACAGATTAAGGGACACTACAATCCTCCCAATGTTGCATTCTTCAGTGCTATAGTTAGCTATCTGAGGTTCATTCTGTTTGTCCTGTTTTTATTCACTCATCATATCTGACATAATCTTTTTAAGGAAAACATAGCTGTGGTCTCCAGAAAAATATGGGATTCATTGTTTTTGACAACATTTTATTTGTAAATGCTGAAAAGATATTTCTTTCATTAGGTAGTTGGAGATATAAATTGAGATGGATTATAAAATAGTAGACATGAAAATAATTAAACCTTCAGTTTTGTTTTGAGTCCACTTATTACTTGGATTCTCTGTGATTACTAAATTGGGAATCAGTAGTAAACAAGATAGTGGGAAATATGACCTGAGAAAACTTGTATATAAGAATGAAAACTCTCTGTACTGTCTCAAAATAAATAAGCATGCATAGTCTGACAAGGAAGGTATTTACAGTTTCTGTGGTTTTTTTATTTGATTATTTCATTGACTACTAACATATTTATAACAACTTTGACTCTGCCCTTCAAAAACTCATTTAATTATTTTTCATATTTAATATTTCTGATACTGTTATAAAATATTTCAAGGCTGATCTTTGGTTCTCTTTAGTTCATTGCCACCTACTTAAATTTAAGGCACCAAAAGCTTCCTCATTCATTCCTATAAACTATAAATTCAACTTTGTCATAAAGCTATTATTCCAAATATGAAACAGTTTCCTTCCTGTCTATATATAAGAAACAGCAGGATTTAAAAAAATTGTTTTCCAACTTTCAGTGGGGTTCAATTAATATGACATGTAATTATATAGGAGAAAATATATCTCTACACATTTCTCTCAAATTCTGTCTCTTTGCTTCTAATGTAGGGTTGAGTGAGAAATGTGGCAGTAAGCCAACCTGCCCTTATTCCAAAATCAGCCACAATAGAATCTGCTGGATTGAAATAGAACATTTGGAGTTTAGTTTGGCACTCAGTACATTCAACTGGTACTATATTTGTGACATGATTCACTGGGCCAACTGCCCAGAGGAACTCTGTGTATGGCTTCCCAGTTTTGAAATATGGAAAAGAGTTCATGACCACCATGCTTTGTAAACCCACATTTCTGAAAATTATATTTCTCTATTTAAAAAGGCTGTGAGATAGCCAGATGTGTGTATTGGGAAGAATCAACCATTTTGTGAAAAGGCTTTTGTGTACAATTTCTAAAAACTCATTGGTATCACTTGAATTGGTTACACATTGCTTTCTGGCAGAGTAATTTCTGTATTTCTATAGTTGGCTAAAAATGATCAGCATTCAAATTCCATTCAAAGAGTCTACAAATATATCATCAGTGATATTGTGTTTTATTAAATATGCTGTTAGGAAAACTATGTGGTACTGTGGAAAGAAAATGAACTTTGTGTCACGAAAATCTGGTTAAGAATCCACACCCATTCGCATATTTACTATGAAAGCATGAAGAAATCTGTTAAATACATTTCTCAAGATTTAGTTCTCAAATCACCTGAAAAATTGTCTCATTGGGAGGTGGTATTACTTGAGATAACCTGTGCGAACATGGACAGAAACCTACCTGTGAGGTAATGACTGCCATTTCCAGAAAAGAAAATTTAAAGATTTAAATAATTTCTTTCGGGTCAGAAATAAGACCAGCAGCCAAACTCAAGGTTAAATGTACAAAATGTGACTTCCAACCCCAAAATATATTTAAATAGTATTACCCCTCCAATATCACCTTCCTTACCTAGTCAACAGCCTTCTAAGCATCCTTTGTTTTTAGTGTCATTGAGATCAATTTTCTCAATCGTGACTATCATTGAATTGATTATCACATCATCATAATTATCATCAGTAGCATAAGCAAAAGTTCTAGAATTTAGAACCTAGTTAGCATTGCAACCCTGCAAACTTGTAGTAATGTGAACTTGGGCCAATCGCGACTTTTTAAAAATTTCATTTGTCATTTCCAGGATCATTGTCAAGTTTAAATAAAAATGTTTGAGTAAAATTTTGGAACAATGAATATGTAGTTTTTTTTTGTTTGTTTGTTTGTTTGTTTGTTTTGGGGTATACTGGGTACTAAGGATTTTATCCAGGGGTAATTGACCACAGAGTTTAAATCATCTCAAGCTCTTTTTTATTTTTATTTTTTTTTTTCATTTTGAATCAGGGTTTCAATAAATTTCTTAGGACCTTTCCAAATTGCTGAGGCTAGCCTTGAACTTGCCATCCTCCTGTTTCAACCTCCCAAGCCACTGAGATAACAGTTTATGTACACCACTGTGCCTGGTTGATGGGGTTTTTCAAAAACAAGACTAAATATTCGAATGCTAGCTAATTGGATTAAATATGATTCTTGAAGAGTATTGGCCTCAGTGGGTACTCCTAGTGACAGTTTTTACTAGGTGCATTTAGACTTAGTTTTGACTTGATTCCCAAACTAAAGTGCATCAAGTTCAATCTGGCATTTATAATTTAAACCAGACTAGGAGTCAAATATTTGTGGGTTGATTTGAGGTCTTGACATGGACAGTAATGAATCATATAATCATCTGCAAGAACTGTAACCAGTCTAAACTTCATCTTCCTCAGCAGAATCTTTCTAAATGGCAAGTAGAGTCTTCTATATTTATCTCCAAGAAGGATGGAAAGATTTATACCATGTGCCAAAAATATGAATTGAAAGACAACATGAAGCTAACATGTGAATTGTTAACTGTTTTCAGTAGTTATTGACTTAACTAAATTAATTTTTGGATGGAAATCAAATCTCTCTTCATCAAATCATGTAATTGAGTCTTATCAATATGATTAAGGAACATTAATTTTGTGTTTTTTTTAATACAGTTAGAAATATTGCCATAAATTGTACCACAAAAATCAGTGCTCTTATAATTGAGGGTCACATATCACAAAGAAATCTAGGAGAAACAGTGATGGTTTTCTCTGAAAATGAATAAATGAACTATTAATAATGTTAATAATTAGAATTCACAAAGCACAACAGACTAATGGTTGGAATAACCATTTCTTCTTTCACACTAAAAAGTATTTAGTCTTCATTTATTCAAATGTTCCTAATGAGGACAGCTCTGATTGAGTATTTTGACCCTTTGTACATCAGTTCTTTCCAAGGCAAATTTTTACTCGCTCTCTTTCTCATTAAGCTTCTGTTTGAAATTGATTCATATTCAGAACTGAAGGTGAAGAAACCTGGGCATTCATTTAGATGATTAATTAGAAAGAAAAAAAATATTCAGTCTGAAAAAAAATGATATGCAACCCTATTAGCTACTTAACATTGGTGGAGAATTATATTTGATTCCCAGAAATATGACTCGCTTTCCTGGGGACCATGGAATTGCTGTTAGGATTAGACTCCTACCAACTGAGCCCACTTTGCAGTGGCCAGATATTCCAAATGTGCTCATGACATTTGTTTACAAGTGCTCCACTTATTTAAAGCATAAAATTTAAACTAACTGGGGAACTGATTTATTCACATTCTTTAAATTTACCTTAAGAGATGGAGTACACTTTTATAAAGCAAAGTGCTGATATATAGTATCACTGGCTTTTGCTAATATAACTGACTCTGGCTTAAGATTGGGCATTTTTTTTTTCTGCCTTCCAGGGTAATAGGCTAGGTTTTGGAAATATCTATTCCATACATATCCTTTTTCTACTTCTAGATTTTTCCATCCAATATAATCACTGTGATAACAACAGGTAATTAACAAGCCTACCTTCCAGGTCTTCCATTAAATTTAACAATAAATAATATATAGTTCTTTTTGTACTGTATGGCTTTCTCAGACAGTTGTAATTTACAAATAGGAAATTGAAGTATATTTAATGGGTGATATATAGAGTTGAATATTTTCACTAGGCTATTTACTTCCAGGTTTTTAAAATAGAAAATATACTTCTGTAACAATTAGAAAAGCAAATCTTTGTTATAGTAAATAAAATAATAAGCTCTCACTGGATCATTTTAGTAAATGTTCTATAACTAAAATTATAATGTTTCTATAATAGTAAGGTGAGATTGAAGTAAGTTTGTCTAACACTAAAAGTGGGAAAATTTTCAGCAGTTATATACAAAGAGACTGGCAACAAAGGAAATAAATGGCATTCATAATTTAAGAAAATTGTAAAGTGGTATGAATTAATTTTGGTAACTGCATTTATCACTTTCTTTTTAACAGCTGTCAATAAAGTGAAGGATAAAGTTATTTCCTCTCTACTACTCCCTGAAACTGTTACCCATTGTAAGTATGCAATAAGATTTTTTGCCATACACAAATGCATATTAGCAAAGAGACATAGAACTCAAATAGGCTGTACTTTTGAAATAGCTGTACTTCTAGCAGGGTGAGGTGGCACGTGACTATAATTCCAGAGACTTGGGAGGCTGCAGCAGGAGGACCAAAAGTTTGAGACCAGCCTGAATTTGAGTGCGTTTCTGTCCAAAAAGATAAAAATAAAAAGGACTGAGGGTGTAGGTGAGTGGTAGAATACCTGTGGGTTCAATTTCCAGTACCAAAAAAAAAAAAAAAAGGAAAAGAAAAAGCCCTAGTTTCCTTGTTTTTGACACTTTACAACTCTGAAAACACCTTGTGTGAAACATGAGGTATTTGTCATAATATCATAAAGGTTAATTTAGTTTAGATTCTAAACCAATCATGTGAGAATATCATTCACTCTAAACAAGACAGGACACCTTGTCCTGAAGATCAACTTCTGATTTTCATAGATTCTTAAACATTATTCGTGCAAGGTAAGAATGTTTGAACAACATTTTCCTCAGACCACAAGTCCTAAATGCCAATTACATGAAACAAAATGCATACAATCTACTGTTACCAATAGTGACCCCCCATGCAGCTGTCTCTCAGTATCCATGGGGGTTTGGTCCCAGGATGTCCACAGGAACTAAAATCCTCAGATGCTCATATCACTTACATAAAATGCCAAAGAATTTGCACGTGTGGAACTTAAAAGGGCTTGATACAATGCAGATTTTATGTGAATGTTATTATACTCTATTGTTTAGGGAATAACGGCAAGGAAAAATAGTCTGTATGATGCATTTTTATCACTAATAGTTTTGATTCATGTTTATTAAATCCGTTGTTGCTGAACCCTTGGATACAGGCTATAGATGATCAGAGATAAAGACAATTGAAAGATTCTGGAGTCAAGTCTTTCAGTCATAAATAAATATCTGTTTGATAAATATTTATAGGTCTATAAAATAAGTACATATGATATATATACATAAATATATATATTAGGTCTCTTCAAATATGAGCTATACAATTCTAGGTTTTATTATATAAAAAAGTTTACATCCAAATAGAACTACACTTGAGACTAACATACCAAAAAGATAATTCCAAACAATATATTTTAATCTAAATACTTTATTATAATTATCTCCAAAATATATTATCTTCCATTGTCAAAATTACATTACTACAAATTTCATAATAGTTTAATAATAATTCATCATCTATTCCAACTTAACAGACTTCCTGAAAAAATGATTTTCACAATCAATTTTATCACAAGGTCTAATTCAGAACCTCTAGAATTTTTGTTACTCCTGTAATTTGTTGTATTGGTACATATGTATCCAACTTCCCTAATTTTAAATTACCCCAAAGTCCTTTAATGCTTCTAAATTGAAAAATCAAAATAAAAGACTTTGTAATACTCAAGTTATACTTTTAAAATTACGTTATACATGCTATTTAATGGTTCAATTTGCTTAGTTTTGGACTGTATTAGGTCATCCCAAAATTAGCTATGCTGAGATTGGCCAATTGATTAAAATGATGGCAGTTCAAGTTTTTCTTCATGTTTTGCTTTCCTTCTTGTTTCTAAACAAATCTTAGCATCACATGAATACACAGTTTCCACCATCTTTCAGAATACCAATGCTAGTTGATGACTGGTATGGCTATTAACCTAATGATCATATTAGGGGTCAAGAAGAAGTGATTTTTAAAAATATCCTATAGCACTTGAGGTATTAGTTTTTACCTTTTGAGTACAACTTTTCCAGATTGTGCAAGGGTTTTCATTTATCTAGGGTATACATTTCCCACTGGAAAGAAATGATAATGCACAGTTCTTTGATTTACTCCAAAATTATCTAATAATCATGATCTTATGAACATCTTTCTCCTTGTTTCTGATTTGTGATGGACAATTGAGGTTGCTCTGAAATTATTTTGTTAATTTAGTGATCAACCATGTCACTATTGTTATCTGGGACTAAAAATATGAATTGTTTTTTTTTGACTGTTTTGATGTTGTCATTTAAGCTCTCTTCCATATCTGGAAATACTTTAGTAACAGTCATTACCATATCTGATATCTGACAAATCATCATATAATAGATGACACAATTTATCTGAAGTCATAATTCTTACTAGGATACATCTATAACATTCAACAATATTTTTTATTTTTTTGCAATTTTCAGGGATTCAATTTCTGCATGTAAGTTAGTGTTATCGTAATCGTGATATTTTCTTCCATATTCCAACATGGAGGAACTATCTGTCCATCCACCTCAGGCTCAGAATGTTCTTTTGGTATGACTCAGGAATTTTCTAGATAAAAAATGTTCATTAATACTTGTAGGCAATCATCTCCAGAAAACTTTAGGGTGATATTTTATAAGATGGTCTTATAAGTTAAATCATTCTGTTTTATTATAATGTGTCTTCTAATTTGTCCTTGGGGGTTTTACTGGAAAGTACCTATTTAAATGAAGCCAATGTTTATCTACTGATCTGGGAATTTAAGTGTCTTTGTATTCGTATCAAGGAAATTTTTCTAATCTAGCATAGTGGACATGTGATATAGTCTAAGTTAGACAAGCATGTTTTTGAAACACTCCTTTAAAAAATATTTCATCAAAAAGTTTCTATTGACATTCTGACTTGCCCCATCTAAATAATTAAGGGTTATATTTCAGGTTTAGCATAAGATACATAGACTTACTAAAAATATTTGTGTTTTTAGAGTTTTAATTATTCAGTAACCATCAGAAGCCCATGTCCCCTTCTGATTCCTCATCTCAGTTGGCAATAGGGTTTATATCAGACCTCATTCACTCACACTTGACAATTGGTAAAATTTAATGTAACCTTTAGTTTAGTGGGTCTTTTGTTTGGCTAAGAAAAATCCTCTAAATTCTTTTCACTTTTTTGAGAGGATATTACAGAAAATTAACAAATTATGCTACTACAACTATCATTTTGACCAATATTTAGACATGGGAAACATCAACTAATGCTATTTGAGCACATAAGGTTGAATAATGTAAATACTGACATAAAGTGCTCAGAATATTTTCTAGTCAAGAGTGACTCTGAGTTCATTTGGTTAATTATGTAACTGATTCCCTTATTAGGTAAGGAATTCATATGTGGTAAATAAAAATTTGGAAATGCGACCTCCCTTATTTATTAACTCAACTATTTAATGCATATGATTTAATCATGTTTTTTTCAGATATCTGCAATTCCCTGTTCGTTGAAGCACTATTCTCCATATCATGAAATGGAAACAACCTATGTGTCCATCAAATGATGGATGCATAAAGAAGAGTCATATATATAAATAATGGAATACTATTCAACCATACAAATGAATGAAACCCTGTTGTTTATGACAACATGAATAGAACCAGAGCTCATTAATGGAGTAAAATAAGCAAGGCACAAAGGGACAAGTACCACATGATCTTATTCACATGGAGTCTAAAAGAGTTAATACCATAGAAATAAAGAATGGAATGAAGTTACTAGAGAATGGGAAGAGTAAGGGACAGGGATTGGAAGATGTTGATCAATGGATATTAAGTTATGTTAGATAGAAACAAGAATTTCTGTTTTGTTATTGTGCAGTGGGATAATTGTAAAATTTGTGTAAAATTACAGATGTTTTTCGATATTTGTTGCAGATTTCAATATCAGACTTGCCTTTATTATACCACATTACTGGTATCTAAGTTGTGATGGAAGAGAGGCTTTACTTTATTTACCTTTAACTGTGTGAGACTATTGATAACTACGAAAGACCTCATTGATAGTGAAAGACCAAGTTGAATCAGATCAGTTAATAACAGAGAACATCAAAATAATAGTATTACAGAGACAAATAAATAATGATAACATTTTGACTGTTTCAATTACAAAGATAGTGCTAAAATTTTTTAAAAAATCATTTCACATCCAAATGAACACTACCTGAGTACTGAAAATTTTCTGTAGCCTTCTCATCTAATCAACCATGTATATTAGAGATAGAGATAATTTCTAGAAAAGTTTTCAGATGTTTCAGGCACCATTTATTTGAAGCAAACTTGGGGATTTCAGAACTAGTATTCTCTTATATAATTTTACAGTTTAGGTACATACCCAAATGTTCTAACTCAAAAGTTTCTAGAGAATCTTTCATCCTAAATCCCAACATATTTTATTGGCAAAACAGTGACATAATATAAGTGAATTTACTTAGGCGAACCTAATTAAATACTTAAAATTCTTTATTATTAGAAATAAAGTACCAAAGAATCACATTGCATCCCTCTAAGAAGTTTATTATCAGATTCTGTAATCTTAATATAATGTAATTAAATCATCCTTTAATCTATTGAACATCATGAAAACTATGATTAATAACAGTGTATTTTATATTTGAAAATTACTAAAAGATTTCAAGTATTCTCATCACAAAAGCATATGAGAGGTAATATGTATGTTAACTTGATTTATCCATCTATCATGTATGCAAATATCAAAATATCATGTTACATGTCCTATGATTTTTTACTTGTCAGTTAAATTATACATACAATAGTAAAGTGTTAAAGAAGAAAGACATTTTAATATACAGCTAATAAAATAGTATGGAAATGGTGGAGATAAAAATAAAATAATATAATAAAATACTCAATGTTGTTAACTGCTTGCAGTCATGTGCAATTAAATTTTAAAAAAACTTTATATGCAAAATATCAAAAAGTGTCTCATAAAGCTCTTGCCTGTTGTCTTCAAGAAAATTTGAAATTGCTGCAATTCAATGATAAATATTTGCTTCACTGATGTCATATTTACACCCTAAGGTCCTGATTTTATTCCTCAGAACACACAATAACATTTTGTGTTTCAAGGCTGAAACATAGTGAAACATTTCAAAAGATATTTTAAATGGTAATCAAACTTGACATGTGTAGTACAGATAATGCACATGATTCAATTGAAGTAATTACAATATGAATAGCTAAGATCAAGGTCATACATGGCAGGTAATGACAGCATTGTCGTAACTGCCAACAACCTTACAATGATTGTAAGACATGGACAATAGTTAGGTACATTCCACTATTCAAAGCTGTGAAGTGTTTCAAATATGAATCTCAATGTGAATGAAATAATAATTTAGAAAGAATGAAGTAATTTTTGCATAATCTAAGCAAAGATTTTGTACTCTTTACCTTTAATTGCTTGATATTTTATTTTTCTATTAAAATATAATTGATTGCCATTGTGATAAATATATTGACTACTATCAATTAGATATCTATTAGTATGCTTATAGCATTTACACTGCCAGATTGTATCAATAAATGCTATGTATACTTCCAAAATCTAAAGAAAACCTTATTAGAATGTATTTATTTATTTAAACAGCTACGTTTTTTTTGGGGGGGGCGGTACTAGGGATTGATCTCAGGGACACTCAACCACTGAGCCATATTACCAGCCCTTTTTATATTTTATTTAGAGATAGGGTCTTGCTGAGTTGCTTAGGCCCTCGCTACATTGCTGAGCCTGGTTTCAAATTCTAGATCCTCAGAGTCCTGAGCCACTGGAATTACAGGCATGCATCATCACATCTGACACAGTTAGGATTTTTGAGAATATTTCAGAGCAACAGTAACTCCATAAAAAAGAGTGAAGTCAACGTGAAGATACTACTGTTCACTAAAAAGCTTCAAAAGTGCACAGCTCCAAAAGATAAGGGAAATATTTCTCTATTTCACACATCTCTATATAAGATGTTTTAATACAATTCTATTAAAACTTTGCACACAATAAATTTCAGCCAAAGTAAAAACTTAAATTTAAAATTTAAGATGAGAGATTTATATTGAAATGAGACTTTGAAATAATTTTTACCAAAAAAATCAGCTCGTAAAAGAGATGTAATTAATAGAGGAAGAAAGTCATTGTGCCTAAGGAAATTTTGTATAGGGTCTTTGATCCCTTATTAGTGAAAAAGATTTTGACTGATATCCTTGTTTAGATGTGTTTCTTGTAGCATTTAGTCATTACACCTTACACTGAAGGTAAAAGTAAGATTGGTAAGAATATATCTGTCAATGACAAAGGAGACCCTGAAGGGACAAAAGGTGATAGTGTTGATTATCAAGTATCTTTTTATGGAACTACTAAACACATATAAAAAGTGGATAAATTGTAAATGTGTGGCTTAATGAATTTATTTCAAAGTCAAATCTCAGCATGAAAGAATTAAAGTATAACCAGAACTCAGTATCCTTACGTATCTTGGGCTAGTCATTTACCTTCTTACTTAACAGAAGTTAACTCTTGACTTGATTTAGGTCACTACTAGTTTTGCTTCTGTTTATACATTATAATGATGGATTCATACAGTCTGTATCCTATCTTGTTTGGGTTATTTTGTTTAAAATATAAAAGTTCTTCTATGCTATTAAATGCAATAGTTGTCTGCTCATTACCATTATTTATAATGTTATTTTAAAGATATCATGCACTATTTATTCATAGGCAATTTCAAGAGCATCTGATTGCTTCTAGTGTGGGCCTATTATCAATGAGCATTTCCCAAACTGGATTCCTATCTCTCATCCAAGGGGAAAAAGTGATGCCTCTAAAATAGAAGGGTGACTAATAGAGGAGGGGAATCCAGAGAGAGGGAGAAGGGAAGAGTATGAGAAAGTACTGGGGACATCTACCAAATTAGGCAATATTCATCATGTCTTTGTCACAAAGAATCCCAATTGTATGTACAATTATAGTATAATAATGATAATAATAATAATAATAAAGATATGAGTAGAATAGAACAAGCAAACAAGTGAGAGGGAGTAGGAGAGAGGAAAAGAAGGAAATGGGCAAGAAGACTGAACAAATTACATTCATGTTCAAGTACGGCATAATGAATGCCCATTAGATATAACTATAACATGCCAATAAATAATAAATTAAAGAAAATAAATGAGCATTCTTAAGCACACTTTTTAACAAATGTGTGCCCAAAGACACAATTTGTAAGCTGATCAAAAAAAATAAGCATATAGTCAAGTTTAAAGCATAAAGCAGGATTTTCCAATACACTTGCATGTACTTATATTCTCAGCAACAATCTTGATACATTCAGTATCTCCATAATCTGCATGTTCCTGATGACTACCAGTTATATAATTTTCAAGTATTTTTTGGACATTTCAATTATGAAAAGTTCCTATAAAAATCTGTTGCCTATTTTTCTACATATTGTGTGATTATTTATTTGAGATGATCATTATATTAGGTTAAGGAATAGGAAATTGTTTTTAATTGTGAAAGTAGTTAGCTCTCAGCAATTTCTTATTTTATGTGAATTTTATTTAAAATTTAAATTATATAACATATGCATGTGTATATACATGCATATATATGTTATTATAGAAATAAAAGTTAATATCTCACGTGTTTGCCCATTTTCCCTAGGATATGTGCAGATATCACTCCTTATTTAGCAAAAATCATGAATGAAATACACTATTATCAATTATAGTCCTCATGTTACATTATATATCTTTTGTTTGTTCTTTCTACATATTTACTATTTTGTAAACTTTCATGTATATATGAGATCATATAATATTTTTCTTCTTATAGCTTATTTCAGTTATCATAATGTCATGCAGATCTAACTATGTGTAATACAGCAGGATCTCCTTTTAATGATGCAATAATCCATTTTCTGAGTGTTTATGTGTATGTATATCACAGTTCAAAAAAACATAAAATTTTATATCAATAGTTTTCTAAACCTAATTTATCCTGCATAAATTTTCTTTACAGATATTTGCAGGTGTGAATGCTTTCTCCAATCTGTAGATTTTGGAGTTGCATTTTTAGCTATTAAGTTAATTTGCATAATATTTTATAATTCTCTGTTTTCTTCGGCTTTCTTTTTGTTTCAGAACTATGTTAGTGCAAAACAACACAGATTTCAGAACAAATATTAACAATAATGAAAGTGGTCAATTCATAATGATAAATGTCAACTAACCAAGGGAGTTTGTAAGAATTTCTTAACAAAACTTAAAAATTAAGCATAAAGAAATAGAGTTCCATATCTGAATAGGAAAATACATATTCAATGAGGAAGTTTTAATATATTCCTTCAATAACAGAATAAACAGAAAGGAAATAAGTAGTGACGAAGAATATTTAAACAACTTTATTAGCTATCTTGGTCAAATTGACATTTACTTAAAGGACACTCCACACAACAGTAGCAGTATACATCTTATTTGCAAGTGCACAAGAAATATTTTGCTAAAAATCTATATTAGTCACAAAAAGCTTATTATGTTTAAAAAGGATTCTAGTATTCTAGTCATTTTTTAAAAAAATGTTATTTTACCATAGTGTTTGATTGGAAATCCACAAAATAAATACTTATGGAAAAATTCCAAAACATTTGAAATGAACATACTTCTTCATTCCTAGGTATGTAACCTAAAGGTTATAAAATATATGAGCCTACAAATGTTTTACACAGGATTTGGTATTCTATTTATTTTTAAAATTTGAAATAGTTCAAAATTCATTGATGTGAATGATTTGAGAATTCACTATCCAATGAAATAATATGCAATAAATGTAGTAAACTACTGATATGTGAAACAATGTGCTTTTATTTAAAAATAATTATTCAGAGTGAAAAATGACAGATGTAAATATGTACAACCTATAAGAATTCACTCATGAAATTCTATATGAATGAAAGTGAATATACATTGACAATAAGCAAATTAATGATTTATTGGGGGAAATTATGGGGTGTGGAAAAAAGAAGAAGAGATAGATTAAGAAGGATATAGGACAATTTGAGGGATATGCCTAAGTCCTTTACCATTCTTATTATCAGAATCCATGGTTAATATACAAATGATAAAACATATCATATCATAGATTTTACATTATGTATTTGAACTTTGGCAGTGAAGTAATAAAAGTTTAGAAGAAAAACAATTTTAATATGTGGTTTCTTTGGTTATATTCCATTTTATCCTTAATTTTAAAAATGGTGACTAAAATATGTAGAGTTATTCTGTCTTTGAAATATGCAAACATAATAGTGATATCTACTTAACATAGGTCACAAAGTATCTGACAAGTAAAATAAATAACATAAAAGCATTTGTGGCAGATTAGCATTTATGTTAGCACCCATGTGAAATTTTATCATGTTTGCTTAGCTTTTAATTCTTGATTCAAGCATATTTGCATAACATTTACTTAAAAACAACTTAAACATATGAAACTGCTTATTAATCATTGTGACTAAGCAGTTACCTGTATAATTTAGCTTTATTATTCCAAAACTATGACATAAATTTTCCTGGTTTTAAAAAATGTCAGTATTATAAATGTAGTTACACAATCATTAACAAATTTCTATTATGTGCATATCACTAATGCATCTATGAAGTTTTCCTTATTTTATCCTGATGGGTTTTTAAGGCATTGGGAAAGTTTCATTTTACCATAAACCAAACCTATTACAGACTACCCTACTCAGATTGCTCACTTCTAAAAGAACTTTCTGCTTATAATGGTATTATGAATATGAAGTCTCTACGTGACTAGTATCTGCACTTTTACCTATAAAAATCAATTTAGTAGTTTTATCCCCAGTTGTTAAGGACTGATGACTTATAGCCCAATAGCAGGATATACCCAAATGAGTGAAAATAAATACTCTGATGAATAATGATACAGGAAATGATGAGAAATTCTTTTTTCTTAAAAAAGAACAAAACTTGAGAACAACATTAATCAGGTATCAGATTTGCAATTAAAGATACTATCACTATTACACACATCAGACGTACATGGACAGGCATAATTAATGACACACCAATTGTTTTACAAGAAAAAGTTATTTCCCATTGGGTTCTGTCAGAGGAACTAGATACATACATATGTGTGTGTATATACATATTTATGTAGGTGCATACATATATAATAGAAATACATATGCATATATACATACATATTGCATACATACATACATACACTTGTATTTACATACATAGAGAATGCAGAAATTTTTTTTATTTAACTTGGAAATACATTATTCTGTTTGTTTATTAGGAAAAATACTGCCAATTATTATTGTTAATACTGATCTAATTATAAGTAACATGCAAGTTTTTGAAATACTTTTCAATGAGTATGGTTCCATCCAAACTATAAATTTAAAAAATGAGAGTTAAAGAGAAAAAAGAAAATTATGTGGAATTGCAATTACCCCATGAGACAATGTGCCCACAATCTCTGAATGGGCTGACATGTGAAATGGTTTCTCTGGGATTCCACTTTTGTAAAGTCTGTAGGAGGTACATACTTCTTTAAATATGCAGAAACCAATTTAAGACCTCAAATATCATAAATAATCAGGGAACATGACATAACAAAATAAATGAAAAAAAGTACCAGCAACCATCACTAACAAAATAGATATCTATGATCTACCCTACAAACTATTCAAAACAATTGTCTTAAAGAAATCAGTGAGCTACAACAGAACATACATAGGAAACTAAATGAAACAAGGAAAGCAATGCAAAAACAAATCAAAGACAGAAATCATAAAATGAAACAAATAGAACTTCTGTTGCTAGTGAAAAAATTACTGAACTGAAAATCCCACTGTATGATTCTCTTAAGAATCCCCCTATAAATAAATTCCTTCAGAGACATATTTTGATGCTGAAGTCTGTAATTTCATAAAATTTGTCTATTTTGTAATGGTATCTTTACACTGGTATCTTTTTAATTGGTAACAGGAAATTCATGTTCAAATATTTATAAATTGTGAATGAATTTTAAGGGACAAAACAAGTCATTGATTTCATTTAAAATATTTAAACATTTAAAATATTTATTAAAATATTTCACACAGGGGCCAGCGCTGTAGCTCAGGGGCAGAACACTTGCCTACCATGTGTGAGTCACTAGGTTGGATCCTGAGTGATAGCTCAGTGGTAGAGGACTTTGCAAGGTACGCATTTGATCCTCAGCACCACATAAAAATGAATAAAATAGAGGTACTGTGTCTATCTACAACTAAAATTATTTTTAAATACTACTCCACATAATTAAAATGTTTTATATGTAACATTATAAGTATAAAACATGAAAAATAAGTAATAAACTGGACCAGAAAAATTAAAAACTGTCATATGAAAACATAGTTAAGAGACAGAGAAGACAAGATAGAGACTGGGAGAAAATATTTGTAAAAGACACATTTGAAAATGACTGTTAGCAAAATACGAACTCTTAAAGTTCAACAAGAAAAAGAACAACCCAAGTAAACGGTGGTTACAATACCTGAAAGACACCATATGAAAGATTATATTCAGAGGCAAATGAGCAAATTTAAAGATGCTCAACAGTAGAAGTCAATATGGAAATATAAACTAAAACAATAAAATATCTCTACACAATAATTGAACATCCAAATTCCAAATCACTGGTGACACCAAATACTGGGTAGACTGTAGACCAATTGGAATTCTCATTCACTGATGGTAGAAATGAAAAGTCATTAACAACTTGGGGTTACAGCTTAGAAGTTTTGCAAAACTAGCATATGAATCACCAATGGTCCAGCAACTATGCTTCTTGGTATTTACCAACATAAATTTAAAATGTATGTGAATAGAAAAAAATTGGTATATAAATATTCATAACAATTTTACTCAAAATTTACCAAAACTTGTACTTAAATGTACTTAAATAGGTGAATAGATAAATAATCCTACAGAACTTCCAGATATTGGAATATTTTCAGTACTAAGAAAAATGAACTCTCAAGTCATGAAAATTCATGTCAATACAACTGCAATTTAATACTTTGGTATAGGATTTTGATAGAAAGATGAGGTTGTACATTTTGGGGAGAAGAAGGAATATGGAAAATCCTTGTATCTTTCATTCATTTTTTTCTCTGAAGCTAAAAGTGCTCCAAAAACTAATAGTCAATAAAAGAACAATGATCTGAAAAAGATAAATATTAAGCAGCACACATAGATAAAGCAACATATTAGTATTCTTCCATGATCAAAAATAAATTAGAAAAAGTGAACAGAACAATAAATAATGTATAAAATTGTACCAAAGAGAAAGTGATAACACTTAAAATAGTCTACAAATGCAAAATCAAAAAGAAAAATGTGAAATCCAAGTAAGATTACTTTTCTGTACACCCAGGGATTAAGAAAAAGAAAAAAAAAAAACTCATATAGACTCTTGGCAGAAGTATAAATTGGAACTACATTTTTGGAATATATTCTGACAATATGTATCAAAATTTATTTGAGCCAATAGCTCTTCTTATTACATTAAACCCTAGAACATAATGAGGCAAGTATGCAAGATGTTATAAAAATGTTTAATGTAGAATTTCTCTTATTGGGAAAATATGGAAATTACAATTTGTGGTTGATTAAATAAAATAAAATAAGAAAAATACTGAAATAAATAAATAAATAAAGTTTTATGAAGCTATTAATAAGCAGTCAATTACGTCAATATGAAGATATATCATTAGAAATATTTCATAGCTATAGTATACTAACCAATCTAATAACACTATACATAAACCTCTGACTCTTATGTATTCTGGTTGACTTTCAGGTCTGTCTTTATCTTATGATAAAATAGTACGTAAGAAGCAGATATGTTACTAAATGAAAAGACACAGTACAAGGAGAGGTCTTATGTCTATTTCTACCTATATGATTATACAAAAATGCACACTTGTGCAGATTGAGGGGAAAGAGGGAGAGGGAGAGAGAGAGGGTATGAATTATGGTTTAGACCTTTAATGTTCTCCAAGGTCATATGTTTGAAGGACTGGACACCAACCTGTGGTATTATTGGGAGATAGTGGAACTTTCAGAAATGAGGCCTAAAGAAGGAAGTTAAGTCACTGCCGGCAACCTCTTCAGGGGATATTGGTATCCCAGACTTTCCTTTCTCTTTCCTTTTCTCCCAGTTACCAAGAGATGAACAGACCTTCTCTTCCTGGAACATCCACCTTGATGTCAGGAGCTGCCACAGGCCCAAAAGCAGTGAGACCAAACAACACGAAACTGCGAGCTGACACAGATCTGTCCTCCTTTCAAGTTTGTTACCTAAAGTGTTTTGTCACAGAAATTGAAAGCTAATATATAGATAGATAATAAATGAACAATCATAAAAAATAAAACAATGCAAGTGGAATGAAATGAGATTATATTATTTTTATGAAAACATAAAATTTTTTACTTTGAGAATTACTTCTAAAATAAAAGTGATTGCAGGAAAAATATATATTAGCAGTAATATCCATTCAGTAGTACATGGAATAGCCTCATGGAAAATAAGCATCTTCTCTTATCTCTCTACCTCTTTTCCCTCTCCCACTCACATGCAAAATATGTTTAATAATTCCATGAGTAGCATAATTGACAATAGAAGTAGTTATTTATTTTATCTTTAATTCGAGTTTCTTCCTAATTTAACAATATATTCAGCAAAACTTAATACGTTTTCAATAATGAGTTATTTTAGGCTTAGATAAATATGGAAGCACAAAAACAGTCATCTGTTTTCTAGCATTTTACAAGCTGTGAAAATAAGCCACAAATAAAAAACAAAATATTCACACAGGCAGTTACTTGGAGAGTAAGGTCTAACATAGGTTGAGTGAACTATTAAGGAGAAATGTTAGGAACTGATCTGAGCTGTGAGGAAAATGCAAGGTTTAATTAAAAGAGAAATAAAAGACATGCTATGTGAAGCTCCCTGTGAAAGCAAGAGAATTAGACTATGAGATTCACAGCATTTGTAGACTATTTTGTATTTAGTTGAGCAAACAATAGGCTTGAACAAAAGAGGAGTTTTCTGCAACAGTTTTCTGAAATGTAGTTGAGTTAAAAGCAGTGGTGGTGGATGAGCTGGAAGGTGGCACACTTAAGAGTGCCTTAAGCAGCTGAGGCAGAATTACAAGTTTGATGCCAGCCTTGGTCACTTGGTGAGACAGAGTTTCAAAAAAAAAAGTAAGTGTATGAAAGTGCCTTTAATTATTCCAAATTAATTTATATACCATCTATTTATGATCAAGAAAGCTTTATTTGATAATATTAAATATGCATAACTATTTTAGATTTACAAGATGTATTTAAATTACCTTGTATTAATTGTTGACCTAGAAAAAGAAATCTTAAATGAATTCAAATTAATTTATAATAATCAGAAATTTTACTGCTCTGTAAATATTATAAGAAAAATTCAAAAGTAATCATCGCAGTTTTCATTAATTCCTGATGGACTCCAGAACATATTGGTCTGATTATTTGGGCATTTAAAAGTTTTGGTATCTTTTATCTTTGATGTTAATTTTTGTAAAACATGATATGGCTCAAAATTCCAGGAGCCCTGAGTCGAAGCAGTGCAGACAAAATTATCCTTACTTTTTCTCAGTCCCAACACCACCTTACCCTCTCTTTTGTGTTACTTTTTCCTTTTGTTTCATAGTTTCTCCTGTTCTTTTGCAACAAGGTACAAGAAATTAAACAAATCATCACTTTGTTGGGCTCCTAAAACATTTGTCTTTAAAATAAATTAAAACCTGAAAACAAAATAAAATTAAAACAAAGACTTTTACCTTGAAAGCTAGCCTCATTCCAAGTATATAGAGCCCTTGCTATAGTCAAAAGATTCATAAGGGTATACTCCTGTCTCTTATCTATTATTAAATATAACCAAAATTAATGGAATAAGTTAGACAGGAAAATTGAAGAAAATAATATGGGTATTTTTCATGATAATGCATAATTAATTTTTTTCAGGAAAAATCTATTCCTACAAATATTAAAACATGTAGTTTAACATAAGTCAGATTTACTATTATGTAATAAAACATTCAAATAAGATTAGCCAAATAAATTATGTTTCTATGATAATAGATACAATTTCATTTAATAACTAAACATTAATAAATGTAGAAGCCATTAACTTCTATCCTCCCATGGGAATAATAAAACAGTAAGAAATAAAACCTATCAACTGGCTTCTTCCCTTCTTTGTTTTGGGGCAATCAGTCCCTCCTTTAAGCTAGATCCTGTCTGTTATTTGAGTAATATCAATGAGTCTGTGTGGTATAATCCTTTAGAGTCCTTATGAAGACACTGTTTGATTTCAACAATAATCAGGTCAAAAGACACAAACTGCAGTGGTTTCAACATATTCTTCAAATAGAAATAAGAAATCTGTTACACAATTTTCCCTGAAGGATCCAGATTAATCTGCATCTGTAGAACCCAGGAGGCCTGTGGAGATTCGACAAGAGAACAGATTTGGTGGCTATATATCACTGAGTTGAGAGTCTACTAATTAAATCTCCCATAAAAGAACAACTATTAGACTTTTGTAGAGTGCTATCATTTATAAGAAGTTGCCATTTGTGTGCAATAAAAAAGTACATCAATAATTTATTATCTACAAATTTTGGACACATGTATTTTGAGTTAAAATTAACTTACAACTTTCAAACAAAGCAAATTTGACTGCATTTGAAATGTCATTTAAATATCTATCAGATTTTTTCTAAAAAGAATAAATTGAATGTTGACAACTAATAATTTATACACTAAGATCTTATAGTTTTATGTATCAAAGAAAATATGTAAAATATTTAAAGGAAGATATCTGAAAAAAATGAGATTTTCAGATCTTGCTATGAAAATATTGGACTATGCATTATCTATTTAAATTGAGTTATGCCAATTAGTTGTATACTAGTAAAAGTACAGTTGGTTCAAGTGTCTACTTCCTTTGTTCATGTTGTTTTAAACATGTTATCACACTCAAATACTGACAGTAGATATGAGCCTAAGAACAAAGTTACATAGCTCTTCCTTTGAGATCTATTTCAGTTTTCCTTGGATTTCAATTCTACTTATAATAAAATGTAGGGATGTAACCAACTAAAAATCAGACATTTTGAGAGTTTTGAGTGTTTTACCTCAAAGTAATTTGAAGGACTTTTGTACACTTTCTCTCCCTTCCTAGCTATGGAGGCTGGTAGCTTGAAGGAAAGAAGCCTTCTCAAATACTTGAAAGAAATCTTATTTTCTTGCTTTGATTCTATGGCATTTTGTGCTGCTTCTGAGAGAAAAATGCTGTCTCTATGTGGAGCATATGGAGCACAGTGTAGCACAGCGGTGATTTTTTCCTAACTTTGATAATGTTCTGTATCCTATGCAGAGAATTTTGATTTTCTATGTCATTTTTCAGAATTGTTACAGTCTCTCTGTATATTGAGTACAAACACATGAAATGTATGACAGAATACTACCTTTTATTGAGAAGAAAAGCAAATAGGAATTGTTGAATGGAATAAATTATATTTTAAATTGGAACTTTATAAATTGCTGTGTACTATGTGCAAATACTAGAGAGTTTTATCATTATCTCACTGAAGAAAATGAACAGAAATTTCATGTATTTCTTTCACTTGGTAGTAGAAACGAAATAACTAGCAAAAAGGTTATGTAAACTATACATTCAGAGTGAACTTCACAAACTCTGAAAGATGATTGGCTTCAGTTTTATATTTCATATCCTACATACAAAATAAACAAGGAAATAAAGGACAACACAAAGATTTCCTGTTAATTTTTTTCTTTTTTGCTTTTTTGGGTATTGAACATCTAAATTGTCTCAATGGGAACAAGTTCCATCTAGATTTAATGTTTTAAATTTTCTTTACATTCATATGCAAAAAATATTTTAATCATACGTTACTTTGAACTATACATTGTAAAGCCTACATTTTCACAAGGAATGCATTATATTATATAACATTCAAAAATTATTCCATATAATAAGTATCGTAAACTATTGTTATACATAACATAATTTTGTGAAAATAAAGAACAAAGATAATATTACAGGTTGTGTAGTTTATTCCTAGAAATCAAGATCAAGGAACTTATCTTTCTTATTTCTTATGCATTCATACATGCCAGAACTTTTTAATACAATCTGAAAGCTTTTAATTAGAGAATGAAGAATGCATAGAGTGTAGGACATAATTCTGGGCATGAAGAGGTATTTTTCTTTTCATAGTTGAATCTGTGGGTCACATACCCAAGTATTCAAACATTAGGAAATAATTACGTCTGTAAAGAACATGTACAGGTATTTTCATTTCATTCTCCAAACAACATAGTAACAACTATTTGCAAAGAATTTATATTGTATTAGGTATTTCAAGTAATCTAGGAATGATTTAAAGTGCATGGGAGGGTGCATGTTTGTGTACTATGTCATTTCCTATAAGAGACTTGAGCATCTGCAGATTTTGCTATCCCCAGGGGTCCTGTAATCATTCTCCTATGAATATGTGTATGCTGTAAAATTACCCTTTCTTCATTTCCTTTGAAAGCGAATATTTCACAGCTTTGGAACAGATCCATCATCAATTTAATGCTATTCATCTTATTATTGGAAATATTTTGACACTTTCATGAAGCTAAAATTTTAAATATTATAACCAATACCATTCTTTTTAAATTTATATGCAATTGTTTAGGAATCACAAACCTCTGCTTTTCACATTTGAACTTAATTGGCATAGAACTAAAAGAGCATCAAAAGATGGAGTCCTGCTAAAAAAAAAAAAAACCTTCTAATTTTCATTAGAGAGATTTATTTAAGAAAATACTTAGTATTGAATCTTTTTGTCCTGTCAACATTGTCTATTTAAAGAAAAAAATCTCTGTTCTGCCTTTTCCTATAACATTCAGCTTGTTCTAAATTGAAGTTGCAGCATTTCCAGAAGAAGAGATAATAATCCAGAAGTCAGGGAAATACAAAGTGATGGTAGCACAATTTAGTCAATTATTATGCTCACTGGGACAAGTAGATTGTTGACTACCTGCCCTGCCAACTCTGGAAAATAGGGACCCATCATGAATTCAATCAGTTCTTGATGCCTCTCAATCTTTTTTTTTTTTTTCCTATATTTTTATTGGTGTATTATAGTTGCACATAATGATGGAATTTGTTGTTACATATTTATGCATGCAGACAAAAGAACAGTATATTTTGGCTAATATCATTCTCCAGCATTTTTCCCCTCCCTCCCATCCTTCTACCCCTGGTCCCTTCCCTTTATCTAGTGATCTTCTTTCAGTTTTCATGACCCTGCCTCTCAATCTTAAATGCTGAAGTGGAGATCCTTAAAAGAGCAGTTTGTTTTAGTCAGCTTTTTCACTGTTGTGATCAAAAGATTGGAACAGAACAATGGGAGAGGAGGAACAGATTATTTGGGGGCTCACAGTTTCAGTGGTCTCCATCCATAGACAGCCAGTTTCATTCCTCAGAAGTGAGGCAGGAACAACATGGTAAACAAGTGTTTTCAGAGGGAAGCAGTCCACATGATGATCAGGAAGCACAGAGAGGTCTCCACTTGTCAGATACAAATATATACCCCAAAGCCACACCCCCAATGCCCCATCCCCTCCAGTCATACCCCATCTGCCTTCAGTTGCCACTCAGTTAATCCCAATTGGTGATTAATTCACTGTCTACATTAAGGCTCTCATAACCCAATCATTTCTTCTCTGAACCTTCTTGTTTTGTCTCACGCATGAGCTTTTGGGGGACATCTCACATCCAAACCATAACAAAGTTGTCAGAAAAAAATGTCTGGCCTGTAGAGCTTACACCACTACAATCATCACTGGTTGTTCAGTTGAAGATTAATTTGCTTCATCTGTCCCTGGAATACCATGTGTATGATGCATATTTCCTAAACCGTCATTGGTGTCCTTTGTGGTATCATTGTTTTGGAGAAGCTGCTAATAAGAGAAACTTTCCTCTTTTCCTCCCCCAAGGGACATTTTTTGTGTCACTGGTCCTATATTTGAAGTCAAATTATTTGGTTATATTCCCTTTTTCTTATGATTTGAGAAGAAAAAATAATTGCTTATGTATAAAAAGTGAAATATAAAGCAAAGGAATAATAAATTCTATTCTCATTATAGATGAAATATTTGTACATAGCACTTGTACTAGCAAGAAAAATGTTGATGATGAATATTGTAGCTAGTATTTTGGAACCTTTTTATATCTACTCCTGGTAATATATTCTGATAAATTTATTGAGAAACATTATTATGATCATCTCATTTCCACTAATCTTTTCTCCTCAATGACTGCTACTGCTGAGATATCCAGGTTATTGTATGAGTAATCAAACCAACTGAAGATATTAAAATAAATAACATTTATTTTAATTAATTTACCTAATTCAAATTTTCTCCCCATGATAATATTAAGTGCAAGAAATGCTTCCATAAATATATGCATTTTATAATATATTATTATACATATATACATATACAGTACACACACATATGTATGCACACACATAGAGAAAGGGAGTGTTATTTGAAGAAATGTGTGTTTATATATCTTCTAGGTCAGAAGACCTAGAAAATTTCAAAATTTTGTTTTTGCTTTATTCATTCTATTTGAGTTGTATTAGACTTTTTCAGTTTAATATCAATGCAAAATTGCAAAAATAATTTGTTTGCTCTTCCCTCATACTCTCCCTCTCATACTCAGCTAAATATAGTTTACTTGGTGATTGTTTAAAAGTGGAGCAGAAAATACAGTAGGGAATACATGAATATATGAATCATGACAGTTATGACATAAATAATTTGCAATATTTTTGTGAGATCTAACCCTTTCCTGAGAGACTCTCCCAGGACTTTCACTATCATACATGACACTTTCAAAAGGAAAAAAAAGTTCTGTGCATAGAAAAAGTTACATTCCATATATTTAAATAATATTGATAATAAGTTGAAAAAATGTTTTAAATTTTTTACTCATAATACCAATATTGTGGTTTGAATCTTAAATATTCCCAAAGCTTGAAAAGCTCCGTCTCAAACCTCTGATGCTAAATGGTGGTAATGGAATCTCTAGAAGGTGAGCCCTAGTGAAGGGAAGTTAGGTCATTGGGGGCATGTCCTTGAAGGGACTGTTTGGAACCTAGGTCCCTTCTCTCTCTCTCTCTCTCTCTCTCTCTCTCTCTCTCTCTCTCTGCTTCCTGGGCACAATGAGGAGAATAGTCCTCTTCATCATATATCCTGCCAGATTGTACTGTGCTATGAGGGGCTCAACACATCCAAGAGACCATGGACCAAAACCTCTTTAAGTATAAGGCAAAATAAGCCTTCTCTCCTTATAATCTGATTTTCTCAAGTGTTGTGTCACAGTAATGGAAATGTACTGACACATTTTTTTTTACAACATCACTGCCTTTATTTTCATATTATACTTTATAAGATTGCATAACTCTCTACTAGAAAGATGTTCAACTGTCATTTGCCTAATGAATCTGTATCATTCTATTAGAACATAATCATACATTATATTGTGTTTCTCCACAAATTTCAGGGTATTTTATATTATTTGCATTGGTATAGTTTTTCATGTATCAATGCACAAAATGCTACCATTTTTTTTTTCATTTATGGTTCAACTGATTACTTGCAAAACTTTGGAACACACTGCAAAAATAATTTTCTTATTAAGCATAATTTTAAGAAAAAAATTGCATTCATAATGGGAAAGTTGAATTGATGCAATCATTTTAAATACTCCATTAGAGCAACATGCACTCCTCTGTAGCAGAATTTCTTGAATTCAATACCAAGTTCTCCACATATACATAGTTTAAAAACAACAAAGAAGACTTATTTTAAATGTGATTGTTCCAAATTGTTTTATTTGCTATCATAAACAATTATACCATACAATTACTTAGAACATCCTTTTAGTATTGTTGATAATATTCAAAACTAAATATTGCAATAATATGAATTTTACCAAAGGAATAAACTTTAAAATTAAATTGGTGAATATTTGTATTGGTGTTATATTAACATATTATAAACCAAAAATTACTATTTGATATATTATTCTCAATACTATAGTATAAATTGAAAAACACATTTCTTTGAATATTTGCTGGATTTCAGAGCATATTTCAATTTGATAGTATTGGCAAACATGGAAAAAAATTACTCCTAATAATTAAAATGAACAAACATGTATAAAATATTAATGTTAAAAAAGTCCCCAAAATCTAACAACAGGTTTTAAAGAAAATTAAATTACTGAATTAGACGCAAAGACTTTTCCATATTAATTTTTTTGCCTAAACTGAAAGATGTTTAGTTATTTGTTCAAAAATACATCTCCTAATGACTTTGAATTTTTAATAAATTGTTTAGATCTTAGTATTTTTTATGTTCCATTTTATTTTTATAATTTATATCATGAATTTATGTTTCCTATATATTTTATTCAGCAATAAAATTCCACTCACAGTCACATTAATGAAAAAGAGATAGTTTGTAACTCTAATTTGCATAGAATGTCTGTATGTACCTTAAAAGAACCTGGCTGCTAATATCATTTTTGTTACCAGATTGAACCTGGATGCTTCTCTGCTTCCCTGGCTTCCAGGCAAAATGAGGACAATAAAGGAACTTCTCTCAAAGGAGTGTTGTAGGGATTAAGTGCATTAGTACATGAAAAGCAGGTAAAATCATACCTGAGGAATGGTGAACCACAAATGTCAGTAAGTCTTTGATATATTTATCTCCTTCAATGATATAGTGTGGAAATAACACTTGGAATTATCTTAAAATGAAAGCATCCTAAAACCTTCTCAAATTCATTAGGATAACTCAAATAATTTCTAGTGTATCATAAAAGAACCTCCCTTCTGTTCCCTGGCTTATTAACAAACACTTCTTAATATTGCAATTAAAGTCACTAGTTTCCAACGGGTGATTTTCCCTCTATAATGCTTTAAAGAATTCTGAAGTTCTATAGTCTTTCTGTAAGAAAAACTGCTGTGAACTAACCATTCTGAAATTTTTTCTTCTAATGACTTATGCTATGCATTTTATGTTTTTTATTTGTGGTACTATTTGTAGAAATAAACAAATGAGGACAAAAACTGTGAAAAGAACACTATATACACATATCCATTTTAAGAGCCATAAATATTTAAATCATCTTATTTAGAATAAATTTATAATGCAAATGACATAATCTGTTCCTGACACATACTAAATTTCACTAAAAGTAATTATTTATATCCCAATATTGTGATTTCTCTATCTTGGGAATTGTTGCTATCATAATAATATTTTAAGCTTTGCAAAAATATTTTTCAAGGGTGTCTGAAAACACAAGACTAGAGAGTGCAATGTAGGAAAATAGCTTCAATGGAGACTATATTCTAGAATGAATAATTCAGAAAAGATGTAAATTTCTATCACAGGCATAAATAAGAGATTTTACTCTGTCAAATTTTATACACAACTAGTTTTAAAGGGACATGTATCAAATTTAAATCATGAAAATATTTCAGAGTATTTACCATCTGATAGTTAAATCAATCTATTTGTATGTGTCAAGTCCCTTCCATTTGTAACAGCATGGAAAAGGATTTAGAGGATACTATCACATTCTGTACTATCACATAATTTAAAAGTACACTGGCAAACTTAATATGAGTAAATGTCAAGACATCTATTCTATTCCAAAAATTTTTCTGTGACATATGAAGATATAGAGAGGAAATTTGTTCTAATTTATTCGGGACAATTATTTGATGACATATTGTAGCATGAAGACATCCTCAAAGAAGAAAGCCACAGTTTTAAAAGAAGTAAATCAGTCAGCAATTTGGTGGGCCTGGACAAGTTATGTACTTAAGTTACTTTAAATTGAAATTGATACAAGGTAGATATGAAATTCATTGATCACTGCTGTTCTCATTCCTGATTCGCAGTACCTGGTAGGTAACAGTGTCTTTCAGTGGAAGCAGGGTTCCTGGCAAGTCTCAGGAGGTCAGTTTCTTAAAAGGTTAACTTGATCATGGTAGACTCCACAGTCCCATCAAGTGATTGGTTCAGGTAGGGACATAGGTTACAATTCTGGTCATAGAGATATAAAAGGCTTCTGGATGTTTTCTGCAAGTTTGATCTTATTAGTAAAGGAAAACATAAGCCAATGAATGTTCTTTATTTTTATTTGCTAATCTGCCACCCTATGAGGAAGAACACCTGGGAATGGCATAAACATCTGGAACTAAGATATTGCCAGCTGCTAAGTATAAACCAAACTCTTAATTGTTTGACCTTTGGGTTTATTAAACATAATAATAATAATTTTACATAATTCAGTTTACCTTCTCTTAATATACGACCAATACAATAACAATGTTTAATAATGTCTATGATGATTCTAAGTGAGCACATTTTTAAAAAAGGATATTATACTAGATTAAAGAAAACACCAAGATTAAGAAAGTCTTGAATCGTTCTAGAAGAAGAAACATCTTAGCCACCTATCGGCTAAATCCTACAGACTTTCAACCAATATATGCATAGGAGATTTCACATAAAAATCTGGATTTTTATCTCTCTTACCAAATGAGACTCAGATTCATTATGTGACTTCTTGCTTAAGGGAGAGAAAAGTAACATAAAGCCTGTAACGTGCTTCCTCTTCCCAAAGGGGCAGAGTTATTTATTCTGCAGCTAGGACCCCTTGTAAACAGAGAGGCTAGACAATCTTCTGTGCACCAAGTCCTCATCTAATTTGATTACTTGCTATAATGACACTGGAATTTGTGGATTGTGGTTTGCAAGCGAATGAATAACGAAAGTTATCAAACAACTGGTTCAGGCAGGTCACACAGGTTGTCTAGCAACATGACAATCAAAGTATCGGAAGTGAAAGGAACACAAACCTAGTTGCTTCTTTGTGTTAACCTGTATGGTTTACCACTGGCATTCATCAATATGAAACTCATCTACATCCTAGAATGACAAGACACTTAGAAATCTAGAACTTCTGGAAAGTGATGAGAAGCTGAGGCTATTTCTTGCTTGTTCGTGTTTTTTGCTGGTAATTAGTAAATGCCAGTGCTGGGGAAACCTGTGACTCATGTGGGTCTATTTTGCTAACTCAGTCACTTCTGATTTTGTAGCAATAATTGGTTGGAAATGATAACCAGCCAATGTATCTTTCTTGTGCATTGGAACAAACTCAAGCACTTGGCACTGGCACATTTTGTTCTAAACAGTCACTATTTTCTCCATATTTATAATATTACTATAAATTTAAAGGATAATTGTGTGTGAAAATGTCAAAATTCACTATATTTACGAAAACTTTGATGTGCATAACAAACTTTTGGAAATATTCTTATGATGTTATTGTGCTATGAAATATCTTATTATAATATTTCAAAGACCTTAAAATATTAAATACACACTATTAAATTAGTGTGAATAATGATGGAACTCCTACAATCCAAACACTAGACATGTTCCCTAGCAAGAATACCATAGCAGTGGCAGCAACAATGACAGGACAACATTAAGATTATGAGATACAAAGTCCTGTTTAATTAATTTTATGCTATAAAATTACCTTAATAATTGCTTATTGTTTGAATTACAAATAAGCTATAACTTACTTGATATGTAGAAATGCAAAATGATAGTAGTAAAATCAAATTATTAATATCATAAATGCAAACATCTGAGCAATAAATACTGAATTGAGGACTTTGCCTTTGGATTCACATAACTCAAATAAACTCTTCTAATATTTCTCTGCAATAACATAAATACATAAACATAATGTAATTCATGTTTCCAGGATAAATACTACAAAAATTAGAGTTTACAGGACATACAGTGAAATAAAGACAGAGAAGATGAAAGCATTAGAAGCTCAGTTTAATTTTTTGGAAGACAATATAAAGAGTGAAATTCATTAGAAATTGAGGAGCAATACAAAGAAAAGCATTTACTTTCACATGTTAGTTGTAACTGCCAGAAATTTAAAAGGGAATTTCACAACTTTTTAATCAGTAGAAGAAAACTTGATATTTCTATCAAAAGTACATACAAATGAAATTCATATGGTGTATGTATGTGCATGCATGAGTGCATAAATATGAATATAAAAGTGTTGCTGCATATTAACATTTGATTATTCAACCAACAAATGCAGAAAAAATCATTAGTGAGTGGTAAATTAGCTGTAAATTATTTATTTGTAAATATTTATTAATTTATAGTTAATTTACACATTTTTTAAAGGAAGCAAGTTATCTGGGAAGCAGCTAAAACAATGCAGGAATAAAT